>NC_134568.1:276557761-276880677 GCF_050947875.1 Dermacentor variabilis | reverse complement strand
CGAGAGCTCAAGGTGCCCGAGTTCCAGATCCTCAGTGCCCGCATGATGGGTCGAACAGCAACCGCAATCCTCACGTTCGAAGGACCATGTTTTCCGCGCAATCTCATCTTTGGCGGCGGAGTATACAGCTGCTGCCAGCACCGACCTCCCGCACAGTTCTGCACTACATTCTCCGGCATAGTCCATCGCGCTGATGTTTGCCCAGATTCCAACATGCCTCGCTGCACAAACTTCGCACAAATAATCCAGGATCCGGCGCAAGAGCATAAGGGCACGCCATGCTGCCCTAACTGCAATGGGGACCACCCAGCCGACGATCCGGATTGTGAAGTTTGTCGCACCGCCTAGTCGGCGGTGCGGCAGGCCGCACATCTGATGAGACTGCAGCTCAAGGAGGAAAAGCGCGCCGCCAATGACAAACTCAAGAAGGTCACCATTCAGACCCCTTTCAATAGCCGGAGCAGTGGCAAGAGCCGTTCCCGGAGCCGAAGCGAGCCCCGGAGCCAAAGAAAGTCCCGGAACAGGGCCCCCGAACGAAAACGCAGCACGTCGGCGAATAGCAGAGCACGCTCCCAATACAAAAACGACCAACAACAGAAGGTCATTCAGCCACTCCTCATTTCTCCCCACCGCTCCACTCTTCCCAATCCACACAAAGAAGCACCACAGATAGATAAACCTTACAGGGAAGCTGTAATGAGATCCACGCGTGGGATTTTTCAAGCCCGTCAAAATCCACCGCAATCAACACTGACAGAAGCAGACATAGTCCACACCCCACCCAGACACACGCGACACGCCCCCGACAAGCGACACAGAGCAAATAGACATTGATATGTCCCCTCCCGATCACAGGCCATCGATATCGACGCAGGCCCCTATGAAAAACCTCAAGCGGGATGTTCCAGATGATCAACATAGCACCTCATTTGTAGAAGCGATGCAAAACCTTCGCGAAGAGCTTAAAGCAGATCAGAAGTGCGAAATGAAAAGGCAAGCAGAAATTGAAGCAATCGTGAAATCGGAGCTCAACCGCCCACGCTGATCCGCCTGGGGATGGAAGCGATCATGCCCCAAATGCACGCCCATCTGCAAGCTATTGTTGGCCCGATCACTCAAGCCATCCAGAATCTCTGCCAGCGCATTGGTGCCCTATAACAAAGGGTTGGAACCACAACCATCACTTTACCCACCGCCACAACACTGCAACACTAGAAAAATGGCTGCTGACAATATGGCAAAACGCTTACATATATGGCAATGAAACTGCAGGGGGTTTGGGAATAAGCAGACACCTCACGCAGTACATTGCAATACAGCATACCGCGCCACACGTTATACTCCTGCAAGAACCTGGACACAACCCCAAGCTATCTGGCTATGCAACATAACACACGAACACACATGCCACACTTATCCGCAAAGAGAACGCAGCAGAGATCACACACAGAACGTCGAAGTCCACACCCACCAGACTGCTTGCCGTGAGCACCAAAAATTTAAAAAAATGCACCTGAAATTTACATCACGAACAGTTACAACACTCCGCGGTAAGAAATCGGCTACATAAGGGAGACGCTCAAAATGCACCCATATAGGTCCTTTTGGCACCTAGTGGGGGGAGGCTTTGACGCCGCGCATACCGCTTGCGGGTACACGAACAGCCCATCTCGGGGAAACCGCCTCCAAGAGCATGTACAAGACGCAGAATTCACAATACTAAACCCCAACTCACTAGTCAGACACGGCAACCCGGCCGTGAGGGACACCACACCCAACTTCACACTGACCGAAGGGCCACTGTCAGCTTCACGGTACAGCACACCTGACACTCTCACGAGTGACCATATTCTCTTGTGTATCACGGTCGACACAACATTGTTTGCCAAGAGGGTTAGGAAGGAACAGATCGCGGAATGGGACAAGGTGAAGCACGAGAGGTGGACGGTCGGGGAACACACCTCTCTACAAAAGTGGACCGATATATTACACCCAAATACGCAGAAGCACACTTCACTCATACAAGAAGACGCCAGACAACCCCACACAGATAAGCATCTGCTACATCTCTGGGAGGCCAGGCACGGCCTTCTCAAAAGATAGAAATACTGGTAAACAAACAAAAAACTCCAGAGTCGTATCAACGAGATAAACACAGAAATACAGTACTATTCAGCACAATTGAACAGTGACCAGTTGTATGAAACATGTGAAAGACGGAACAACACGCTCAGCATGAGCCATACGTGGCACCTAGTCAGGACATAGACCCCACAACAACCAAAACTGTTACATCACAACGCATTCAGAAAGTTATCGATCAGTGTAGAAGAGTCAATAAAGATGTTTTCAAGATTCTCCGAGAGATCTACATGGCTTCTCCGGACAGTCCAAGTACCTGGACTACCAAAGGGTGGAGTCGGATGATTTCCGCCTCATGGGAGGTATCGACATGGCAGAGCTGAAACGCGCACTTGCGGAAACACTGTTGAACAAAGCACCTGGGCTGGACGAATTGACGGGGGCACAGCTCGGCAATCTGTCGGCTGATGACTTGGAGTTATTCCTAAGTCAACTTAACCAAGTGTTGAACAGCGGTATCCTCCTGAGAGAGTAGAAGCCACGGTTATCTCCATCCCAAAGCCTTGTAAGCCACCTGAGAATAGCCACCTCCGCCCCATCTCGCTGGCGTCCATTGCAGGCAAAGTGATGGAGCGCATAACTTCCAACAAATTAATACGACATCTAGAATGTACGCAACACCTGCCGCATACCATGCTAGGATACAGACATCAACTGTCTGCGCAAGACGCTCTCCTCCATGTACATGAAGATATCGCCAAGCACCGCAGCAACTTCCAACTAAAGCAATCTTAGCCAGAGGTTTGAAGAAAGCCTTTGACAACGTGGCCCACAATGCCATGCTTGCGCAGCTCTCTTCCACCAACTGTGGCACCAAGATATGCAACTACGTGCAAGACTACTTGCGACACCTTACGTACAGCTTCAATACTGACGATATGACATCTAACCCCTACCCACACCCGCAAAGGGGCATACCGCAAGGAGCTGTGCTCTCCTTAACTCTGTTCAATTTAGCAACGTGTCACATACACAGAGCTCTACTCCCCATACCAGACGTACGTTACACACTACACGCCGATGACATAACCATGTGGATCAGCAAAGGCTCTCTGTGGAAAATACATGACACCTTACAACGCCAATTAAATGCAGGCAGGAAATTAGACTGAACAGTGCCATTTCAGACAGAAGAATCCTGCAAACGCTGGGTTTCAACCCCAACGACACCCCACCGCCTCCTACAAGCAGGCTTGGCAAAAATGCCCGAGCGCTGCTCACAATAGTCCCAATTACAAGGCACATGGACCCCGAACAAAAAAAAAAAAAGAACGCAGAGAACAGCACTACGAGTCAACACCCACACATACCTATACACCAATGCTGCCATCAACAACAGCGCAGCAGCCATAGCCGTTACCAATCACCACCGTACGATCACTCACACGTAAACTATCAAGAAGACGGAGCCACAGTGGGCTGAGCTTGTCGCTATCATCAAGGCAATTGAACTCGCCCCAACCACAGCGAAGAAATGAATAATATTTACAGATTCGACGAAAAGCTGTCAGATACTTCAGAGCGGACAACTTCCTAAGGATTACTGTGAGGCGATCCACAGACATCTGCACCTGCGCACTTAGCTGATCTGGATACTGGGGCACGCGGTAATGGAGGGCAATGAAGGGGCCAACCTGCTCGCCCGAAAAGCATTGCGCCGGACCCCTTCCATCCCCTGTTCAGGTCGACCCCCTCACAAGGATCCCGCAATGCCCACCCTAGCCCCACACAGAGCAGACAGAGGACAATTTTCAACACTACGCCCACACCTCACCTGACGACAAGGCATACTCATTCGCCAAGCACAGACAAACACCCTGCATACACCAGCTAGATAACACCTTATATGGGGGCAACAGAGCCTCCGCCGTAGTGCGGGATAGGTGGCTGTCACCCAAACACTTCGCACATACTATGGCACTGCGAGCTCCCATTCCTAGCACTTCCCAACGGCTCCAAACTCGGCATACCGCCTACAGCTGAGTGGCTGACTGCAGTCACCACACACGATGACCAAGCGATCCTGGCTGCCTACTTCGACTCCGCATTACTGCAGGCGACCAGTGGGCCCCTGCACTGTGGGGCCCAGTTTATTCCACAATTTTCTTTTTCTTTCTTTTTCTCTCTCTTTAATAAAGTTTACTACTACTACTACTATAAGGTAAAAATTTAGACGGGGAACTCTATAACAGAAGCTTCATAACGTCAAGTTTATTGCAACAGTCATGTTGGAGTTACATGGTAATAGTATTACAGCAGGAGGTCCCAGAGTTTTGAAGAAAGTGCCATGATTGCATAAATAGGGTTATTATACAAAAACAGCAAAGAAGTACGGTCATGTGAACAATAAGAATAATAATTGGGTAAGTTTATTATATATAACAGGAAATTGGATACATAAGTTTGAGGTAATGCTAATTATTGAAAAAATAAAAAATAATCGAAAGCTTGTGAACAAGCAGGATAACAACGAATATTCACTAGAATAATCAAGCCGACATGAGCGACTAAACTTGTTTCATTATCAATAATGTTATTTACTTATACAAAAACAAAAGCTGTACAACTAAATGACATACATATTGATAGTTAATTACGAAATTAAGATGAGTCGGTTAATTCCTGAATGAAATATTTCTTGGCGCGCGGAGAATGTATGAACGTTGTGTGATGATTTTATTTTGAGCGGTAATTACTTCCGTATTGCTGTGCCAGAGAAGAGGGCTGCGAACTTGCCGTAATTCGTCCTTACGGCAGGTAAAAGATGATTATTGCGCAAGCAAAACCGGGTACTGTTGTTGTTAGTAATGCATTCAGGATCGATACATTCAATACCTCCAATTGTCGTGAAATGCTCGTGTTCCACGGAAATTTTGGATGTCAGAAATCATCAGCGGAAAGTATGGATAATTGATTATAGTTTAGAAATAATCTAGCTACTGTTATAAAAGCGGAATACCCGCCGTGGTTGCTCAATGGCTATGGTGTTGGGCTGCTGAGCACGAGGTCGCGGGATCGACTCCCGGTCACGGCGGCCGCATTTCAATGGGGCAAAATGTGAAAACACCCGTGTACTTAGATTTAGGTGCACGTTAAATAACCCCAGGTGGTCGAAATTTCCGGAGTCCCCCGCTACGGCGTGCCTCATAATCAGAAATTGGTTTTGTCACGTAAAACCCCATAATAAATGAAGCGAAATAAAGAAGAGCATTTATGACCGGACCATTTAGTGACGACCATGCGCGCGAGTCAGCAGATTCAATTAAAAAGAATCTACTATGTCCTGGGACCCAAGCAAAACGGTCTTCAGACAAAAAAAAATTAAATTATGGCGTTTTACGTGCCAAACCACTTTCTGATTATGAAGCACGAAGTAGTGGAGGACTCCGGAAATTTCGACCACCTGGGGTTCTTTAACATGCACCTAAATCTAAGCACACGGGTGTTTTCGTATTTCGCCCCCATCGAAATGCGGCTGCCGTGGCCGGGAGTCGATCCCGCGACCTCGTGCTCAGCAGCCCAACACCATAGCCACTGAGCAAGCACGGCGGGTGGATGGACTCCAGACAAACTGCCAGGGAAAGTGTTGAAAATATATTCTGCAGGTGTCGCCGATTCTTAGAAGTTAGATGCGTACCGACCGAAAGCGCATCTGCAACAATTATTACTTTAGGTTCCTGTGGATCCAATTTTCTGATGGCAAGGAGAATGTCAGAAATTCTGCAAGAAATATTGTGGTGTAATTAGCGAGACGGAGAGCAAAATACGAGTTAAGCTGATTGGAAAATATGCCAACTCTGCCATTCTCTAAACTATGTGTTGCGTCTGTAGAAATAAAAAAGAATGTGAGTAGGGAATTGACCAAGGTGATCTTGAAGAGCAAGTATGCGCTCTGGAAGAAGTTTTGCGTGTTTTGGGGAAAATATCATCAAAAAGCAATCGAACCTTCAACGAATTTGTTTTTGGAGAAATCAGGCGCGAAAGACTAATTTGAAGTTTTGATAACAGCGCCTGAACAAAAACAGCCTGTTGTTGTCGATAATACCGCTAACATATTCTAAAAAATGAATCAGGAGAAGCCATGAAAACGGATTGCAAACGGGAGAGAGATGCATCCTGAAGCTTCAAGAAGGTGAGGATAGTAAGTTGACTAAATCGGGATTCAAGCGGTATAATTCGAGCCTTTAGATAAAGTATATTCTTATCCACGAAGCTTGGCAGCCCGAGACAAAGACGTAGCGATTGCCATTCCAGTAGTATTAAATCTCTTAACTTGTATGCTGCACATCCTGAAGAAAGAACACAGCGGAATTCAAGAATGGGGAGAGCGTAAAGTTTATAAATAATCAGTAACGTCGCCGAACACATACTTGTGTTTTTATTACCGAACTGGCGCAACAATCCCATTGCACGTTCTCCTAGCATGGGCTTCGATTTTCTGTTGCCAGTTTAGCTTACTGTCATGTGTTCTCCCTAAGTACTTCAAAGCTGCAACTTGTGCTATCGACTCATTTCGATAATGAAGAGAAATAAAAACAGGATTTGACAATGGGAACACAAGTGACGAGCATTTATTGACTTTGGGAGAAAAAGATCGTCCGTCCAGCCAGGACTCGAGTTTAGTCAAATATGATTGCAAAATTTGGTATGACGTATAACTTGACGTTAAGCGCAAGAGAGCACGTAGGACAACAGAAGGGGACGCATAACTTGTTCTCTTGCGCTTAAGCTCAAGTTATACAGTACCAACTAACCCACTAGTCTGTTCTTTTGGTATAAAGTACTGATGTCCCGCGACCAGGAGAAAGTTGCAATGTCATCGGCATAAAGATCGTATTAAACATACTTATTAACTGGAGCAGAAGATAGGCAAAATAATAAACAAAAGTGAAGAAAGCACTGATATATGTGGTACGCCTCTCGTCTGGTATACGTACCCCACGTCACTCCATCCTTGAAGAAAAAGAATTGTCTACCAGAAAGGAAATATTGTATCCAGGGCATTATATAGTCTGGAACGGCCCATCTTACTAATATAGAAATTAAAATTCTGTGTTCGACACTGTCATAACCTTTAGAAATATCTAAAGTTACTAATGCTGAGACATCTCCTGATAGTTCTAAAGTCGAATGCGGCTTTCTAAATCAACCTTAACCGACCATATTGAACATTTAGGCCTAAATATCATTTGTCTCGAGCACATAATACTATGAGAAGAAGTAAAGTAATTGAGCCGGACATGAATCACTTTTTCAGTTGTTTTGACTAGATTCTATGTAAGGGGAATTGGCAGAATGTTGTCCAAGACATACCGAGGTTTTGATTTTTAAGTGAAAGTAGACATTTAGCAAGTTTTCAAAAGTTCGGAATCCATTTATACTGTAGGGAACAGTTAACTATATTTAAAAGTTCATTGGGGAAAGAGTTAAACAATCGTTTAATCATAGCAATTGTTATACGGTCTGGCCCAGGTGCCGATTGATGTGCAGTTAAGATACCGGATAATTACGTCATGGTAACTTCTGCAAACTCTGATGTCGAACTTTTAAACCACCCTTTAGGTCTAGGACACTGCGAATAAAAGCGTACTTCAAGTCCCTTCGCGATAACATGTAGCGAATCCGCTGCTTCTTTGAGGGATAGAACGGTAGAATGTGACCAAAAGGACTGTTGAGAAGATGTCTTGCTCCGTAAAAGCCTCAAAAGTGTCAATCTTCTATCTGGTTTTGACAAAGATTATTGAAGTCTGTTTTTGTGTTCATCTATAGCTATTGGCACAGTTTGTTTAAATACAGCTGCGTAGAAGTAATAGTTAATCCAATTTTTTGGTGAATGATTATGTTGGTGACATTTCCACACTGCTTTTCTTCGCCCATAATCACGTCTGTTTACTTCATTCCACCTCCCTGGCTAACATCCCTGTCTTTCCGTCTATTCCTGCTAGGAGCATCGGATTTGAACAATTTCGGGAGAGCGAGTCTAGGTGATCAGTGCACCTGACTGCGTTCGGGAAGTACGCGTTAACCACTGTAAACGCAGCGCAACCAGGCAATAAATAAATCTCACACTAAAAGTTCGCAGTCTGAGCCCACATATTCAAAGTGACAGTTACATTATGATACATTTTTGGGAGGGGGATGAAACCAATTCTGGCATCCCACCACCTCTACCCGGGGGATCTAAACGAAATGTTCGAAGATTATAAATAGTAAATCTTTGACCTGATGAAAACCATTGCTAGTGATGTAAAATAATATCTGAAATTAGTTTGTGTACTAGACAAAGAAGGCCAACGTAACCGGAGGATACACAGCGGCAATTCCGTTCATTGAAGTACTATTACTGATGTCATGACGATCCTAGTATGTATGACTCAACAGCAGAGCGCAACGCATCCTGCTCGTGGTATCGACTGTTTCTTTTTTTCCTTTTCTCGGCCTAGATTTACGAGAATCAGTGGGAGGAAGAGGGGACCTTTTACGCTGTTCTGGTGATGGTCCCAAGTCTCATGTCTATAAATCAGTGGCTGGGCCCCGCAGTTGCTGATAGCGAACATACGGGGGTGTCAGACACAACCTCCGCATAACTGTGAAACTTCGCTTCATTCGAATGTTGCGCAGAAATACTGGTTAAAAGGGGGGCAGCAGCAGCAGAGTACGATTGGCGGAGGCTGTCGAATTTCGCAGGTATCTCAATTGTACCTTCGGCAAACGTGATAAATAGCCGCTCCATAACTATTGGTATTGCCTTGTCAATAACTGCGACTACTGCGGACGAAACTGTGGCTTCTAGATATGCGGACTAACTGGACGCAGCGGCTGCGTATCCGACAACCCGCTCTTTAATCGCTGCTATTGCTTCCACACGGGAATAGTGGCGTCTGTCCGCAACCTCAAGCATCTGCATCTGATGGGATAGCGCGGGGCAGTTCCTGCCCGCAGCACTAGGTGTTCCACCGCACAAGCAACGCCTTGGTGCATCTACATTGCAGTCTGATTTGGAGCGAGAGCCACCACAATTACAGCATCTCACTGAGGGCCTGCAGGCATTAGTACGGTGCCCATATCTCCAGCAGTTTCGGCACTGCAGTGGTCGAAGTGTCGAGTTCTCCACGCGTAATAAATACGGTCATGCCTTCACTTCAGGCGGGCGCGCTGAACCAGCGGATGAGACAGTTACGCTCTCAGTTGGAACACGAGTATCACCCACTGACTTACTGCGTCTGTCGACAGAAACAACGTCAGCCGGAGAGATTATATTTAAGAACGCCTAAAGAGTGACATTGGTGGGTACCCCACGAACAATGCCGCGCATGCCAGAAGAGGAGGCACGAAAGCGCGAACTGCGATGTTAGCTAATCGCGTGCAGTCAAGCAAATCCCCGAGGCACCCATTTGACGATTCACAGAGAATGCCCGTAACGCCAAAACGCCTCACCTTCGAGAAGAAAATGTCTGGTTGCACCGCGCAGCTCATCCTTGAAAGTTTCGGAATCGCTCAACAGAATAGATCCTCCATCTGTAGCAACGAGAGCCACGGGCAAGGGGCTCATTCTGTTCCAAAGAAAACACGCCAGGGGCACTGACTCAGTAGGGCGGCTAGCCGACCAGGGCGAGCCCTGGCCGGGACCGGAGAGCGGCATTCACGGTACCAGAAAAAAAAAACACCTATAAAACGAACAAAGCACCAGGAGCAGTTAAAATGTGACCAATTCCTTCTCAGGTACGAGACAAGAGCATCACTTGGCAGCCTGGTTCACAAATGGAACCGTCGCGAAGGGTTCCCTTCTTTCTTTCTTTTTCTGTGCAACGTTTTCTTGCTTTATTTGTATAGTGTCCACCACCGCGTCGTTTAATTTTTTGCCTCATGTAGCCTACTCACTTCCCCATGACAAATTAACCACCCGCCGCGGTAGCTCAGTAGCTATGGTGTTGCGCTGCGGAGCTCGAGGTCGCGAGTTCGATTCCGGCCGCGGTGGCCGCATTTATGAAGGGGTGGAATGAAAAAAACGCGCGTATATTAGATTTAGGCGCACGTTAAAGAGCCCAAGAGGTTCAAAATTAGTCCGGAGTCCTTCACTACGGCGTACCTCATAATCAGATAGTGGTTTTGGCAAGTAATATCCCAGAATTTTGACAGACTAACCGGCGTGCACGATAAGTATTACATAAATGTCCTCTGCATCTTCAAGTAAGCGCAATTTCGCCACTACCGAGTGCTTTCCAATTTTACAGGTAAAACAGAACGCGACTGCTAATATCTGCCTTCCCCGTCTGTTCATTGCATAGTTCTCAGAGCGGTTTCCTTTTCGTTGAAGTACGACTTGTTGCATCAGCGGTATCCGGTGATCCTTCTGCTCTCCCTACTGCTATCTTGTTTCTTTCTTCATCCCCCCCCCCTATTTTTCCCCTTTTGCTTCTTCGTACGGTGTCAAAGTAAATGGAATAGCCAAGCCAGGCGCGGCACCCTAATGCTTTTCCAATGGGCTGGCAGCGTATGGGCCCCGCTGCACCGCGAGGTGCTGGCCTGTGCGACTCCTCCGCCTATTAACTAAACGGGCCACAGAGGCGGGCAACCGTTACGTGTGGCTTGGCCGGCTCTGTGGCGTCCCGACCCGGTGCCCGACGAGGGAGAGAGCCCGCACGTGACTGGGTGCCCCCGCCAGCGACCCCCACGGCGTGAACGACGGCTCGCCCCCCAGGTGCGCGCATTCCTCCCGGTCGGGCCGCTATGGGCGCCCCGCGCGCGCCAGCCAATATTTCTTCGCGCACGCGAGCCAGCCACCGCAACTCATATGGTGCGCGGCCGCGAAATGACAGCTAGCCGGCTGGTGCTCCCGGAGCCTTTGTGCTTTACCATCTTATACCACTGTGTGAAACGACGTTCCCTATTCTTCGCATACTTTGGCACTCGCGGATACTCTCCTCTCGTTCACGAGTGTGGAATACATAATTTATTTTCCTCTCGCCACGTATATCCCTGGCCCACAGCACGCTTATGGCGTTACCGGTGCTCCGCTTGGCGTCCTGCTGCAGAGACTGAGGAACAGAGGAGCCCATTGCTTTGTTGCAGCGTCTGCTCTCACGTAGCCCGTAAGCGTATCCTGTAGTATTAGGAGCTCACAGCGTTTCGCTTCTCTTGCACCGTGTGTGCTGAGGCTTGGCCTGGACATCCTGGGGGGAGGGGGGGGGCAGCCGTGCTAAACGCTCTCGGCATAGGACGGGCTTTTCAACAGAACGAACTCGTCGTTTAAGTTACGTCGATGAACTATACGTAGCTGACGCGCTCAGTTCACCGGCTATTTTCCATATATAGTTGCGGTAAATACATGCATGGTTCTTGCAGCTTTCTGCGTTAGTTGCTGCAAGGTATCTCTCAGTAAAATCACGCAGGCAGCGCGTGACTTGGGTCTCTGTGAGGACCTTGTAGTGGAAATCCTGTCGCGTCTCCGGAGTCCTAGCGCTGCGAGTACAGTGAGGGCCGCTTCAACTCTGTCCTTCAGAGGTTTCGGAGTGCCGGGACAGCTCCAGGAGCGCCATCACATGGTCGAAGCGACAGCTCTGATCAAGCGCGTCGTGCCGTGGTCGTGGTCTGTATGCTTTCGACAAAAAACGGACTTAGGTCTTCGGCATTTCATTTCGCAGTGGCCGCAGAAGTGAAAATGTTTGGCCCCAATTACCTGGAGCCGAATATTCAAGCATTGCTTTTTCCCCTTATCTAGGTAAGCCACCCATTGTGCTGCTTTCTTTTTTTTCATTAACGACTTACTTCTTTATCATCATCATCATCATCATCATCATGATTTATTTACACTTAAGGGCCCCTGTTGGGGTATTACATAAGGGGGGAGAATACATAAGAAAAAGAAACGTTGAAACAGTCATGACTGAAAAAAGAATAACATTCAGAAAGGTAAAGAAGGTGTAATGAAATGGCAGTCAAACACAAAAATTAATAACCAATGCACTCAAAAAAGTGCGATGCAGTAAAAATGTCAAATACGTTAAGCATCAATACTCAGAAAGTTCGTTAGTATGTTTCGAAACTTGGTAGGATTTCAGTTTCAGTTTATTGATGCGATTGAAATTTTGTACAGAAAAAGTAACTCTGGGAGGTCCCATAGTCAAAGACTGGGGAAGGACCTCCAGCTTTCTCAAGCTATCTTACGTCGCCGCTAGTCGGTATGCAGCGGCGGTGTAGCAGTGTAAAATAGAATCACCTACTATGTTAGAGAGGCGCCTATATTTTCTTTCTCACTTTAGCCTTTCTGGCATCTTGAATTCTACATGGACGCCAGAAGACACCACATTGCCATCGGCGCGTGGTTGCGGAGGACGATACGAAGTTGTACAGGCTCTTGCGTTGTTTATCCGGGCGTTTCATGCCAACACCTATACATGATTTATCGTACGTGCTCGCATTGCCGATGAAGCGGCCGCTTCCCCTCCTCTATCGTTTCATTAGCATGGCGATCGTCTGTGTTCCGCCCTGCTAGCCCCGCAAATGGATACAATTGATACACACCAAACATGGCCTCAGTGCTCGCGCTAGATCTTCAGCCATAGTGATTCTATTTGGATGAGCCCAGACACAACGCCGCAGCATATTTGAAATTGTCATAGGGAAATCGAAAACGTGGAGAGGAAGAGAAAGGGAATACATTGTGCAGTCTGACATCGCTAGCGCCTGCACGGCCATAACAATCTGTGCAGACGCTATTGGACGGCCGTGCTCCCACTCGCTCATTCAAGTTGCAGGGGCATGGAGTCCGTAAAGACGCAATTGAATTATCTGCACTGCTGAGATCGGCACCGCTATACCACAGAGTAAAACTTGCACCGTGTGCTTTTATCCAATTCGCAAAACACTATGCAAGCACCAAAGAAGCGGCGGGAGGTAAAAATTTTCGGCAGATACTGCCACGCATATTTTTTCCAATAGTCCACTGCCGCAACTAATTTCTTGAGACCTCCGTGGCTGTACGCCATTCCTGCAGCAAGTTTCCGCAGAACAAGCCACTTACGCCCGACAAACAAATGGCGAAATAATCGGGTAAAAGCGTGTAATCAATGCAGTAAAACGTTCTTAAAATTTAAATTATGGGGTTTTACGTGCCAAAATCAGTTTCTGATTATGAGGCACGCCGTAGTGGGTGACTCCGGAAATTTGGACCACCTGGGGTTCTTGAACGTGCACCTAAATTTAAGTTCACGGGTGCTTTCGCCCCCATCGAAATGAGGCCGCCGTGGCCCGGATTCGATCCCGCGACTTCGTGACCAGTAGCCCAACACCATAGCGACTAGGCAACCACGGCGGGTAAAGCGTTCTTATTAAGTTAAAGGAACGTTTCAGGATTCGGTCCTCATTAGATCGCAAACTTTTTTCTCACACTGCGCAACACACTTCAATATGCTAAATCATTTCGCGACTCCTTGTACGAAGCGAAAACCGATAGAACGAGCGTATCCTTCCCTCTTACAGAAATCACAACGTTCTTATTCCTTCATCCCACCGCAAGATCGGCACGCTATTATTTTTTTCTTTTTCCCCCTTCGGGGCAAGAGTCGCACGAAGCAAATCCCAGGCCGAGCTAGCGAGTGCTGCGAAACCGTTCCGGTTCGGAATCGTTCGGATTCGATATAAATCTCGCCGGTCGAACGCGAGTCGAAATTAAATGAGCATGTTCTGACTCAGCCTCAGAGAACGCCCGCACTCTGCTCGCAGCCGCATGAGAGGCGAAATTTAAGCGGCTGCAGCGCGCTTTTAATTACGGGCAGCGAGTAACCAGGCGCCCTTCTGCGGCCATTACGTCTAATGGCCTAGTGTCGATGCCTATTTAGTGGGCGCCGCTTGACGCGCGGACGAGAAACGCTGTTTGAACAGAAGGACACGCCGCACATCGACAAAAGGAGGAGAGTCTTCGGCGCGACGTCGTGCGCTGCGCACCCAGCGGGGGGAATCCGATAACTCAGCCTAACACGCTTAATTGGCAGAGGCGCGCGGCAGTGGCTCTGCCGCAACGGCTCGCAACCGGGCCGCCGCCGCCGTGAGTCGGAAAGGCTCAAAAGCCGCGCGGCCGTCCGTGAGCACGGCTTGCGATAAATTTTTCGGCTTTTCTTCAGTGCGAAGTGGGCGGAGAGGCAAAAGAACACGAGCAATCAATTTTATAGCGGAACCTTTCGTCTACTTTTTTTTTTCTTTTTCTGTGTGTCTATTTTTGTGGCCTCTAGAGGGGGGGGGGGGAAGGGGAGCGACGACGGTGGAAATGAAAGAACAGACGCGGGCAGACACGCAGCAAAAGAAATGAAACTTGAAATATGGCCGGTTTTCACTTTCAAATGATTCTAAAATTCCCGTGTCTCTCTCTCTCCCCTTCTCAATACTATCTCTCTTAGTTTCAACCCTCCTCTCCCCGCACATTTTTGTTGTTGTTTTCTCTTTCCAGCGGACGTCGTGTGAACGTGTGTGTCGGCGTGCCTCTTTCCCCCTTACCGGCCGGGGTCACGAACGGGGGTCCAAATGGGAGGACGGCTTGCGGCCCGCGCTCTTAATAGCCTCGGGAACCGAAGCACCGGCGGCGGCTGTTGCGGGCCGTATAATCAATCCGGCAATTTGGAAGACGAAGGCGCCCCGATGTGAAAGGACGTGGGGGCGCAGTTGAGCAGACAAAGGCGACGCGCTGCAGATGAAACGTCGTGCAGATCCGCGTACGTGTTAATTGAGGGGTGCAACACCGGAAGGGCCAGTTTTAATTAATGAAGCGCTGGCGCGAAGTGCCCCCCCTCGCCCCCTTTTTTTTCCGCGTCACGAATTTCTCGCGCTGCTCTTGTCTCCGCTAGTACTCTCTCCTCGCATACACTCGGCGTGGTCCGCAGCGGAGACGGCGCTGAGAAATGCCAAGAGATCGAGCTAGCTGAAGAAAGAGAGAAAAGGGCACGCAGTCAGGGCGCGCGAACTACGGTAGAAAGCGGTGGCCGTCGATTCACACTTGCAGGGATGAGGGATGCTATCTTCATCTGCGGTTTCGCTTTTTATGACCGTGACCGCGCTTGCCTCTATATAGTACTAGAAGAGGTGCGGCTTTTCGTGTCCACAGTACTTCATCTTGGCGTTGCAGCCAATGTGAACTATACTGTGCATGGAAGACGTGGTTTCTGCTTGAGAGCGTCATCGAGCTACATTGAGAAGAACGCATGGGAAAAAAAATTATTAAACTTTACCTCGAGCTGCAACACCAAGCTCAGCTCATGCAATACATGGACATAACTCTATCTGTCTCACAGGCTTCGCGTCTGCTAAACCAGTAATGCACTGGCTGCGGGATTGGCCCATGCGCCTTACATCCGAAACAATTACGAAAGAGAGGCAGTTTTGTCATCAGGTAGGCTCAGAAAAAAACAATAGACAGTCAAAGAGCATTCGAAAGCATCCCAATATTGTTTATAACGCACATCAACAGCACCATAAAACGTTTACTAAGCATCGCAATTAGGCAACAAAAATCGCCGCTGCTCAGCCCAGTATTGTACTGACTCTGGCATTGTTCCACGTACACCCGTGATCAAAAATATTCCAATCGTAGGTTCTGCGAAAAAACTCGAATTTCCTCGATTCCTTGGCATTTATAAATCTAAATTTGAAGACTGCAGTTCAGACTTGCCCTTGCAATCCTCGCAATTTATTTGTCAGTCTCAGTCATCAGTAAATTCAATTTCTTTAAGTAATTCGGCATTCGTTCTTATTTTTCACAAAAGCGCAGAAGTTTGGGGAGAAATCGGGTTCAATCGGATTTCTATAAAACTTGTTAGGGGTGCAAAAATCGGGAATTATCAGATTTTAGCCGGAAACGCAGCATAGAGAGAGAGAGGAAACGCAGGGAGGTTAACCAGAGGCGAGTTTTCGGTTTGCTACCCTGCACTGGGGTGGCGCATTTAGGGGATGTAAAGGCGAGAAAGAGCAAGAGAAGCGAAAACGCACGACCGTGTGTATATGTATATACCGGGTATTTCAACGAGGACTGAAGTAATATTTAAAAATAGGTTTCTCAAGATCGAAATATGGTTTCATCGGAGCCGTGGTGTAAGTGATGGCGGAAGTCAGACGACGGGCGAGACATGGCGATTAATGCGGCAATTAACTATATTCTATTAACTATGTAACTATTAGACAGATCATCGCATTGAGGAAACTGACGCGAGCTGTCCATGCGTACCAAATCAGCGCTTACATATTGAAGATTGGGGTTTCCCTTGCGGTTGGCAGCTCGACTGATTGGGACAGTAAACCGATAATCGGAGGTTCAACGTGCGCAGCCACGCTCTGGAGCAAACGTCACAGCATGGGAGACGTCACATGACGAGGGAAAGCCAGCGTCACGGAGCACGATAATCAGGAGGCCCTACTTATCTAGCTTGCTATGCATTAGGCGCAGCCAAGTAATGTCCCAATGATAAAGGGCGCCTAGTATTCCGCAGTCCTCTTTGCCTCCGGTCGCCTCCTTCCTTTACCGGGGTTTTCCAATGCACTCTGTTCTCTTTCTTCCTCCTCTAGCTGTTGGCGCCAAATCTGCGCGCCTTGCGACGCTCAAGTCGAGAAACTAACGTGTCGAGACCCCTTTCAGCTGTCAGAATAGTAGCATATAGTAGCATATAGTAGGTGGCCGGATGGCGCACTAACACTGTATAGTCGCTTCTTGAGACGGTATATCATTGCGGCGCACTTTTTGGCTGTGACTGCCACCAGTAGAGATGCGATCAGCCGATTTCCAACAGTGAAAAATACTTGTTTTGCCGAAGCTATCCATCGCAGTTATTCTAGCTGAAATAGAGGCGATAACAGCGTGCTGTTTGAGCGGAGGAGCAGCGGCACATTAGAATTATAGCTCAGCCATATGGCTCAGAGGGTTCACGGGCCAGTGGGCGCAGCGAACGAGCGAAGACGGCAGCGGAGCGCCGCACGAAAGGAAGTTTCAGCTTAGTGGTCCCTCGCTCGGACGATGATGATGATGATATATGGCTGTGCCCTCTTTATCGGGCGGGCGCAACGCTTGCATCCTAGCCGGGAGAAAAATAAGAAGCACACACACTAACACAGCACTTCACTGGTTCGCCGCCCGGATTTGCGTCACTTTCCACCATTGTTGTATCCTGTGCTTTGTGACGGACGTGGTAGTTGTGCACCGTCCGTTGTCTGTCGCGAATCCAAGTGCCTGATGTATGCTGGTGTCCTCTTGTGGGGGATGGTGAGAGCTGCCTGTCAGTGGAGGACGAGATGTTCAATTGTTTCGGCGTGTTGCCCATATGCCCTACATGCTGCCACCTGGACGCCTGAAGTGGGGTTGAAGCGCTGGCGGTATACTAGTGCGCGCAGTGCTCCTGCACGGGCCTCAAAGAGCAGAGTGCTGCCACCACCGTTGTCATTCAGGGGTCCTACGGCGATTTCTCCCTTGTGGGCTCGGTAAAGTGCAAGTGTTGTTTCAGGAGTTCAAGAGACGCATTAGGAGTCCCACTAGATCTGCTGGCATTCGTATGCCGTCTATGCGCTGGAGCAAGTGCGAGTGGGGCACGCTGTCATACGCCTTGGCGATGTCGAAAAAGCAACCGACGCGGCCTCGCGAGATCTCAATGCACTGTGACAGTCTAAGAGATTATCCTCCAGGCGTCTGTTTCTGCGGAAGCCATTTTGTAGCTCTGTGAGAGTATTGTTTGCTTCAGCCCACGCAGAAAGCCAGTCTTTTATGACTCGTGCGAAGACTGTAAAGAACGCTGTAGTCCTTGTGAGGAGCCTGAGTCTCTGGTCAGACTGCTATTGCTCCTTTCTTGCGTATAAAGCACATCCGTTCCCGGCACCAATCATTGTGTGCGGGTCACCTTCTGTTATACCCGTGAATACTGTGGCTAGTGTAGCCCGACTTTTTTTTATCAGTATGTTTCGCGAGGCCTGCTGGGATCTCGTCCAGACCTGGGAAACTGTTTGCCGCAATGCCACTGATGGCGCGGTCCACCTCGCAACGCGATACTTCCCATTTTATGTCACTCGGGGGAGGAGGGTCCCCATCCACTGTCCTCTTGGGCATCACTGACTGCTAAGTTCGCTCTGGCCGTGGCATCGCATATAATTGTTGGACATATGCAGTGACGCGCTCGCCCATGTTGGAAACCTTGTTCCCTGAGGAATCGCACAGCACTGGGATTGGAGGGTTCCTGTCAAGGGCTGTCACGGACGACCAAAACTTGCTGCTAGCATTATGTCCTGCTTCTGTAATTGTCCTGAGTTGCCTCTGGTTGCTTTCGGCAAGTTTACGCTGGTCTATCACGTGGATATCGCTCTTACGTTCAAGATATTCTTTCCAGGTTCTCGCACATGCCTCGACGAATTGGGACCGGACTGCGCTGCGGTGGGCCCTGCTGGCTACCCACCGTGCTTCCAGGGCTGCTTTCACTTCATCATCACACGAGTGGTTCCTTCGGTTGCCACCGCAGGAGGCTGTACACTTTTCATATTTGTGCATAATGTGTTTAAGTTCATTGACAAACTCTCCATATGTCCGTATGTTCATCAGAATGTCACTTCCGTCGAACTCCGCTGCAAGCGTTTCATACTGTCGGATTGGTAATACGCGGCGCGTCGGCTGGCCGTGCGACCGTGTCCTTCGCCGATATACCGAAGATGAGAAGGACAGCTTGAGGCGATCGTGGTCACTTCCTAAGCTAAAATTCCCGTATTCGTCCATGTGTATCCCTGTGGTGTGGGATGCCAGTCTTGGGGAGGCAAGAACACAGTTGATGCACGAGCCTGCATTACGGGCGCACCATATGAACTCATCCTCACAATCTGGGTGCAGATTTGCTATCTCCAGTGAGAACCGTTGGGCGAATTCCAGCATCAGTTCTCCATTGCTGCCCTGGTATCCGTCAATGGCCTGGATATGCCCATTGAGGTCTCCCATCACTATTACTTCCTTTCTAGAAGCCCACCGAGTCACACCTTCGGCGCTGCATCTCATTATCTGCATGTTCTTCTAGCATTGTTCTAGGTATCTGATATATACAACCCCTGCTATCACTGGCATGTCCGGGAGACTTCTCGTTGCCCAGAGGTGGTGTTGGCATGAGCCCTGCTATTTCACTCCTGTAATCTCACTCCGCCAGAGCAGCCCGACACCACCATCCTCCCAGTCACTAGAACTTCTGTTGGCGCCAGCCCAGTGCCAGCCATGGTGAACTGGTGGCTCCTCCAAGTCCCAAAGATGCGTCTTTGCAGGTGACTGCATACAGCGTAAAGCCTTCACTGTCAATCGTATCGTATAAATCTGCCCATCTCGCAGCCCGTCGTGCGCCATGTAGGTTTAGACATCCAACGATGGCTGTGCGTTGTACCTTCATGCGGCGGCGTTTGCATGCAGGCAGCACGGTGACATGGTCCCGGCCGGGTGTTTTGGACAGTTCTGTACCGGTGGCAGTCACCATAGCTGCTGTCCTGCCAGTATAATGCTGATAAGGGGTGGTCTTGTGGGACTTAGGGAGCCAGTGCGTTGTGAGCGCCCCCTTGAGCTACGTTTTACTGGGATTATAAACACCATTGGGACAGTAGGTGGTCGCATACCATGTCTTTCAACATATAGAGAAGGCTGGCACCGGCCATGGGGTTCGGCTGAGTATGCAGGAGAAGTTGTGGGAGATATATTGATATAAGTGCGGTGGCATGGGTGTGGGTATTTCTGTGGCAGCTTGTGGCATCTGCTTTCCTGCAGTCAACTGCGGTGGCAGCTTTTGGGCTGGCCCAGGGAGGTAACCTAGGGTTGCCATGTTGGATGACGGCTGTCTCAGCATTACATTTTCCTCTGGTTGCATTGCATTCGGTGGCATACAGGACTGCGATACTGGGTCTCGGTCGCGTGTTGTGCCTTGTGCATTCTTCAAGGTCGGATGGTGCTGGCCCTGGTTCTGCCCCAAACCGGTGAGTCTCCTTCCAGGGATGTCGGGGTCGCCTTCGCGCATATTCACTTTCCTCTTCAGCCCTGAAAAGGGGCGAACCAGTTCAGCCACCCTCGCCGCGATAAGACGTGGCAAGAAAACGGATGTCATTGAGTGGAGCGCTTTGTTGCACCACCTGTGGAAAAAGACCGGAGTTACTGGTACGAAGCGTCAGCTCGCGGCGAAGCGCTCGCTTCAGGTTTTCGATCGCAGTCATTTACTTAATATTGTCACCAAACGGCCTCGTTGCTGAAGCCTCTCGCAGAATACAAAGTTCCTCTTCGGCGCTGAAACACCACCGAGGCTTTTTCGACTGCAGGCGAGCCAGCGCCGCGTCTTAGGATGACGATGACGAGATGCCTCTGCTGTTTGTGCGCATGGTCGCCATTGGCTTCGCAAGAACGCTTGCCCGCTGAGCCATAACTATCTATTGACTTGCGCTTTGTGCTTGCAGGCACTAAGGTAATAGAAGTAGAAAATATGAAATGCTTTGTGCCCCGTGGGTGCCAGTCTGCTACATTAGGACCATCACTTGAATAAAATTGCAGTTTAGCAGAATGCGTTGTTGGGCAAGTTGGTTCATTGTATTTGGAAAGATTGGTTGCGCTTTCTAGACGATCACAAGGAAGAAGACAGGACAGGCGCAAACTAACAACTGAGGTTTATTCGAGGAAAACACCTAAATATCAGACCATGCCAGCGCAGGCGCATCAGGGTATCAGCAGCAGAAAAGAAGAAAAAACACAAAATCAGAAAAAACCAATGGCGTGGCTCAGCTAAACATATTATCTAGGAAACGTGCCTCCCTATGGTAAAGCATGACCGATGTGTCACTGATGCATGCCTGTCCCTTCTTATTTATATAATATGCCTCTAGAAGTTCTCGTGCTTTTTCGTTATTGCACTTGCGCAGGATCTTAACCTGGTTGAGCAGAGGCCTGCATTTATGATCTAAGCAATGCATGGGTAAATGACGTTGCTCCCGGTTTATAATTGATCTTTCGTGTTCTTAGATTCGCACGTTAAAACAACGGCCCGTCTGGCCTATGTAGTTCACGAGGGTTGCAATGTGGGCTTGTTGGTAATGCATCTATGAAGAGGCCTGTGTCGGGTTTTGCCGCATGTCAGGGGAATCCGAGAGCAATCTGAATCTGAATCCGGGAGCAACGTCATTTACCCATGCATTGCTTAGATCATAAATGCAGGCCTCTGCTCAACCAGGTTAAGATCCTGCGCAAGTGCAATAACGAAAAAGCACGAGAACTTCTAGAGGCATATTATATAAATAAGAAGGGACAGGCATGCATCAGTGACACATCGGTCATGCTTTACAATAGGGAGGCACGTTTCCTAGATAATATGTTTAGCTGAGCCACGCCATTCGTTTTTTCTGATTTTGTGTTTTTTCTTCTTTTCTGCTGCTGATACCCTGATGCGCCTGCGCTGGCATGGTCTGATATTTAAGTGTTTTCCTCGAATAAACCTCAGTTGTTAGTTAGCGCCTGTCCTGTCTTCTTCCTTGTGATCGTCTAAAAAGCGCAACCAATCTTTCCAAATAAAATTGCATTTGTTTTACGCAGAGTTTTGGCATAAACCAAATGTTTGCTTGTGTCTCTGGTGGCTTGCGGTGCGCCCTTGCTGATTTTAGGGCACTGCTGTCGCCAGTCACTAAATCGCGAATGAGTGGCAAACGCACCTGAAAGTTATATCAAAATTGTAACTGGAGATGTGAGCCTCGTCGCAGGATGACACATATGATCTATAAGCATGCCGACTGAAGCATGCCACAGAACAGGCCGAAACATGCCGTAAGTGGAAGTTTTGAAACAGAGCCAAGATACAAAAACACGACCAAGTAAGCAAAGCTATTCATCACAATTTTTCTCAGTGATATACTGAGTGTACCGTGCTCCGGTACGTATACCTGATTAATTACCGTGAGTGCATAACAACAAGGCAGTGCCCGGGCTGTCCGCTTCAATTGTAGTTCGCCCGAGTCACGTGCTCTTCGTCGCGACAGCAAGACATAAATGGTAAAATCAACCATCGCTTAGTGTAATCGCACGCTGAGGGCAGGAGGTGGGCGAATTAGGATCGAAGCGGACTGCCTTGGTCCTGTCATGTTACGCTGCCACGGTAACCCGCGGATGCCAACTGGTAAACTTACCGGAGGCCCGTAAACTCCGCGCATGCGCAGCCGCAGCAACCGGCATCGGTAACAGTAATAAGGCGGCGGCGCTGTGCTAAAACTCTCCAATACTTATTCATCGGCATTGTGGAACGGCGTCGCTCGGCCACGCGTGCGGCCGCGTTAGTTGAGCAATGTAGGAATGATATCTCTGAACAGTCACAGTGTAGATGTGAAATACAGTCCTAGTGTGCGAGCACTGTGAAATAATAAAGAGAGAAAAAGAAAGGAAGACGAACCGGTGTATAATTTCTTTACAAAAGCCAGGAGAGACTCCAGGGCTTTACAACGGTCCTCCAGGCTGCCTGCCGGTTGTTTCCGCCCCTCGTCGCTCGGCACCTCTTGGTGGCGCAGTCGCTTCCTCTGCGACTTTAAAAAAAAAGAAAAAAAAAGAAAGAGAAAAGAAAAAAAGATCCCCAGCATGAGCCACTAACATCTTGCTTCGGGTTTAGCTACTTTTGTCGTGTCGCCAAAGGGAAGCTAATGAATATGAATTCTCTCTTCTGAAGAATTCATATTCTTCAGAAAACTACAGTGTTAGCGGTTCCAGCGGCGTGACACTATATTTCATCGCGCACATTTTTCATTGTGCAAACGCTCTGTCGTCGTGAAACCTTCTTGGCGTTTACATGAATAAATGGAAAGCAATACACACTGTTTTTCCTCCGCACTTTCTCGTCATTTATTAATTAATTTATTTATTTACTGTGTTAGCAGGTTAAAACACTTTCATTAGAATGCATGGCGTTAATCCAGTGCAAAGCATCGATGTGCCAGAAGAAGTGGTAAAGCGGAAAGGAGTACAGACAACGCCATGAACTTGGACCAATTCGCCAAACTCGCTGTTCTAATTAATTAGAATGCATGCGTACGCGCGTATGTCGGTGGTGTCACTACAAACGTCTACATGAACAGCGGAGCTTTTTCTCGCATCGGAGGCAATACCGAGCGCATGAATAACAAAAAGAAAATGGTAAAATATCCAGGACGACCCAAATTCAGAAGTCTTATTCGTGTCCGGGAGCATGCGACTTTATATATATATATATATATATATATATATATATATATATATATATATATATATATATATATATATATATATATATATATATATATATATATATATATATGTGTGTGTGTGTGTGTGTGTGTGTGTGTGTGTGTGTGTGTGTGTGTGTGTGTGCACTACAAGTATCACTTTGACACATGAGACACACATAGGAGATGGGAGGGAGATTGCGATCAACATGGAACACTACATGGGTGAGCCCATATTGCGTGCCATGCGCAAAAAAAAAAAAGAAGAAGAATAACAACGAAAGAAGAAATAAATGAAAGAAGAAAACAAACTCAAGTGCTCAAAAGTTTAAACCGAACTCGTTCTTGCGTTACGTGTCGTTTATCTCAATTCCAATCTATTGGCGTCAGCGCAGAACAAGCCACGCGGCGAAGGCTCGAGCAATATGCCGTCGGTCAAGGCTCTACGCTGCGTCGAGCCGACCGGTGACAAACGATGCCCGTCGGTCGCGACGTCAAACGAAGCCAACATAAACAGCGTGTAAAGAGCAATTGCCTTGTTATACCGGGGAGTGTTCTGCACGTCGAGGGATATGTTTGAACGTAGCCGCAAGCTGTGCCACTTCAAAGTGTGCCGGTCACCCACGATTAATATTCACGAGGTGAGTGTAGCCCAGATTCTTGCCTTTACACGGAGGTACGTGTACCGCCAGCTCCATCTTCCTCTGTATTAACATTCTTATCGTCACGGCGACAAATTTCACTCCTCAGTGCTGCCTTTGAACGGCTTAATTGTGAGCGATATGCCAGAGAGCTGTTCCACGGAAAAGAAAGAAAGAAAGAAAGAAAGAAAGAAAGAAAGAAAGAAAGAAAGAAAGAAAGAAAGGTCATGCGTGTGTGTGTGGTACGCGCGTCGTAGAGGAGAGGGAAGAAGAAGCAGAGATGAAAATGCGGATGCCGGACTACGCTGTGCTGAATTCCACGTCCTTGGTTTTGAACGCGGCGATTCTGGAAAAGAAAAATGCACAGTACTCGGCATCGTGTGCACTGAGAGTATCATGACGGCCACTATCAAGCCACGTTATTCACACTGCAGATAGGCGCACGAAGGTAAGTCGAGAGGCCATCAGATCGGGAGAGGCCTCGACCCGCCTCGACCAGACCAAGCGAAACAGAGGAATGACGGTATATACGCTGACGTCACATGACATGTAGCGACGACGACACGCCACTGTGAACGCGTGAAATCCACTTGTCTAAGCTGTAGTGGCACTTGTTAGAGCGGTCAGCAAGACACCCGACACCAAAAGAAAAAAAAATATGCCTCAGTTCCGTTAGCGCGTCATAGTGGGCCACGGTGGAGGGGAGGCCAAAATGTACTGCGGATCTCCACATCCTCCAGTCGGCCTGGAGTGACCTCAGAAACTGGACGAAAAGAAAAAACAGAAACAATAAGCGCGGGAGTTTCCTTTCAAGGAGGGGGTGGTGAGGTGGTCTGGAGAAGGTATACACCCGAAGGTATACGCGCGTGCTGTAACGGCGGACAATATTTCACGCGACCGCGCTGACCTCCGCCGGAAATACGAGAGGCGCACGAGGCCGGAATTCCGAGTGATAAGTTTGCGCCGGCCGGCTCGCGCTGAGCTGACAGGTTCAAAAGATCAGAGCCGATGACTGGCGCTACCGACGAGCTGGGCAGCGCCACCATCTGGGGTCTCCGAGAGCGGCGTCACCGCGAGCTCAATGACGCGCCTCCCTGCGATGCGCCCAGCGTGCGGTCGCTCCGCACCGGCGGCCGCCGCCGAAATGGCCCTCGCGCGCGCGCACGGATCCATAGCGTCCGCGGTCTGCGCCGGAAGAAACGGGAATTGTGCCCAGTCCCGGAGAAAGCCGGAACGCGCGCCGAAAGAAGGACCGCGGAAGAAGTAGCAGCAGTCCGAAGAAACGAAAGCGAGCAAAGCGGTCTCCGCGTTTTCTGGGGGAACGGCCAGTGTGTGTGTGTGCGTGTGTGTCTCGTGCCCATCCCGCGCGGTCCCGCCGGGAGCACCGGACTGCAATAATGACGCGGTAACAACTTGGTCCGCGAGATCTCGGGCTCCGATATGCCCTGCGTGAGTGATTGATGATCGCGGCAGCGGCCCGCTTTTTTCAATTAGGCCCACCGACAGTTAACAGCGATGGCTTTGTCGGCGGCCACGCACACACACACGTACGCACCGACCGGTGGCTTCCCCCGACCGCTCCCTGGGGAATGGGAAAAAAGACGAAAAAAAGCGGGAGGGCCCCGGCACCCAGCCGGGAGCCCCGCGCCGTGATAAGCGGCGTTGAAACGAGACGCCCGGGCACGGCGGCGGTGCGCTATGCCGCGGTCAGTCTCTTCTCCCGCAGTGGTGCCTCTAATGGACGGCGAATCCCGGCCGCCGAGCGCCGCGTTGCACTCGACCTGCGGGGGCCGGCCGTAAAGTCCCAAACCGCTTTTGTTTTCTGACGCTTTTTTTTCGTTTTTTTTTTTGTCACTTACGCGCGCAGCCTTCGAATCCTCCGCCCGAGCCGCACATCTGTCACTTTCCAGCAAAACTGCAAGAGACGAGAAGTGTCGAGCTGTCAGTTACTTATATGCCGAGGGCGTAGTTAGCGCGGTTCATGTGTTGAAAAATAATCGCTTCGTCATGATATATTGGCGTTTTATTGAACACGCCCTCGCCGTGGCTTCGCGCACGCTAACGCCGAGGGTTCGCTTCGTTTGCTCGTGTTTCGGGTCGCCCGCGCGCTTTGCAGGAGGGGAAAGAATTTCGAAGAGATTGAAAAAAAAAAAGGTTCGTTTCACTAAAACGGAGACTGCATACTACGTTTTAGCCACCCTCTGTGTGTGTGTGTCACTGATTTTCGTTTTTGTCGGTGTCTTTGCGACCCTGCTCGTGAATGGAGGGCTTTGTGACATAGGCTGCGTAGGCATACTGCCGGAAAGTGGAATCAGCAACGCCTATAAAAAGGCAATAAATTATTCTGTGAATGTTTGTTTCGACGCCTGGAGTGCTTTTATGTGAAACTCAGACAGTAACAGGAGACATGAGATCAAGATGGGTTCGACACTGTTCCTAATGCTTCGTAATAATGTTGTATTCTTTCTTTTTATAGCGCTGCGTGTATCAAAGATCACTGTATGTGAGTAATAATAGTATAGAGTATTTAAGATAATACGGTCACTATTGATTACCAAGCTGCACAGTGGTGGCGAACGTCAAAGTTCGCGTAATAATCGCCAATACTACTATTAATGAATAAAATTTCACAAACATTTTTATTACTCACTTTAGGAAGCACGTTGTAATTACAATATCGAAATCAGCCAGCACTCAAAGCATAAGTTCTTGCTGGGGCTTGATAGCACCAGTTTCGATATAAGCAGGCTCAAAATGTGTAATGAAAGGCATTCCTGCTCTAGTTTACGTGCTGCATGTTTCGACAGTGTATTAACATATAACTGGAAAAGCAATGCATTTCTCTGCAGGCTTTGAGTACTTATTTCTCGGAACAGAGTGAGAGGCATAAACTTTCTAGCAAGAGGTTACGCTTTGTTGCGTTTCGCCTGCGACACGTGGTTTTGCCGGCGCGACGGCGGCGGGGCGGCGGACATTTTGGCCCGATCGTCGTCACCGCAACACTCATCGCCAGGTGTTTCCAGGCGCGTCTGCGGCGATGCGACCGCCTAGGGATTTCGTTCCAGTCATTGTGCCCGAAACAGGCGAGGCCAAAGCAGGGATCTCCTTCCAGTTATTGGGCCCGAAACAGGCGATGCCAAAGCAGGGATCTCGTTCCAGTCATTGTGCCCGAAACAGGCGATGCCAAAGCAGGGACCATCTTCTCGTTACAGTCATTGTGTCCGACCGGCAGCGCCACGACAGTGTGCTGCGCAGCGCCACGACAGTATGCTGCGCAGCGCCACGACAGTGTGCTGCGCAGCGCCACGACCAGGTGCTACGAGATCGTGCGCAGCGCCACGACATGGTGCTACGGCATCGCTACGACAGTGTGCGTCACCATTAGCCCATTGTACATTCACGTGCTCGTCTTTTGAGGGGTTCCTTCTTGCCCTCAACTGCGAGAGTATAAAAACAGCTGCCCCCGGACGCCAGAGGAGGGCTCCGATTTCTTCCGTTGAGTGAAGTGCTCTCCCGTCTCTCTACTTCGGTCAAACCTGACCGCCAACTCTTTGCGATGTTAAAATAAACAAGTTGTTTCGTTGTTACCTGTCGACTCATGCTTTGCCGGGACCTTCGGATGCTTGCAGTTGTACCCCAGGCCGCCAGGCCAACGCTACCCTTGGGGCTTGCGACCCAGGTACAACCACGGGCGTCAGCGCCGAGTTCCCAACAGATCGTACCAGCAGTCAGATCCAAATATCTGGTTGCCAGCGGTGAGATCGCCTACGACTTCAAACAACGGTCTGCCAGCGGCGAGATCGCGACAACGGAGGCCAGCAGCAAAGAGATGCAGTTGACTGTATGCTGAGCAGCTCAACGTCGATCCGGGAGCAGTGCAACGAGCCCTGTGTGACGACTGGTTGCCTGCAGCGGAACGACTGCGCGGAATTCCTGCCTGCGAGGTTTGGTGAGTGCGGGACTTTCTTCTACTGAGCTTTGCCAGGCTTTTTGTTAGTGTCAGAAACAGAGCTGGTAATTGTGGTTGTCGTTGCTGCCGGGTTAGTTTGCGGCAAGACAATAGTAAGCAGTAGAAAAAGCAGCATTCAGAGCAGCCATGGATTTGAAGTCGTTGCGCAAACCGAAATTGTTGGAGCTTGCAAGAGAGTTGGGTCTGGATGTCTCAGACAAACTAAGAAAACCGGAACTGATAACGGCTATTCTTGAGTTAGAGGCTGAGGATGACGAGCTGTCGGAATGCCTTGAGACTATTGAGGAGAGGTCAAAAAGACAGGAGCGCGAACTTAAAGAGCAGAAAGAAAAAGAAGAGCGCGAACACGCTTTGGAAATGAAGCGTCTCGAGGTAGAGATGGAACGCGCTCGTAATGGAAGTCAGGCACACGGTGCAGGAGAACGCGTATTGTTCAAAATGACTGACCTGATGCGGCCGTTTAAGCTTGGAGAGGACATTGGTTTGTTCCTGGTTAACTTTGAGCGAACGTGCGAGAAGCAGGGGTTCTCTCGGGAAACGTGGCCACAGCGCTTGCTCACTTTGTTACCCGGCGAGGCGGCCGACGTAGTCGCTCGCTTGGATAGAGAGGAAGCAGAGGATTTCGACAAAGTAAAATCGAGTCTGCTAAAAAAGTACCGGCTGTCTGCGGAAGCGTTCCGTCGGAAGTTTCGGGAAAATGAGAAAGGCAAAAGTGAGTCATATACAGAGTTTGCGTATAGGCTTATGTCGAACATGCAGGAGTGGCTCAAAGAAGAGAAAGCGTTTGGTGACCACGATAAAGTTCTGCAGTGTTTCGGGCTAGAACAGTTTTATAGTCGGTTACCGGAGAACGTGCGATACTGGGTCTTGGATAGGCCAGACGTGAGTACGGTGGCTAGAGCCGCTGAGCTAGCCGAGGAGTTTGTGACGCGTCGAGCTCGCGGAGCTAAGGACGGTCAAAAGGGTGAATTTGGCTCCAAGTCTGAGAGGCCAAGGTTCACGCCCATGAGATTTAAGGGGGACACGCGTAGTGAGGATGCGAGTGAAAGCAATCCGACCAAACGTAAAGAGACGGCAGCCGAAGCCGAACGCAGAAAGCGGTTCGAGATGAGGCGAGCGGGCGTTTGTTATACGTGCCAGAAGCCGGGTCACTTTTCGGCGCAGTGTCCGGAAACAACACCAAAAGTTGTGTTTTTTTCAATAGGCAGCACTGACGAGAACATGAAGCTTCTTGAGCCTTACATGCGAGACCTCCTCGTAAACGGGAAAGAGTGCCGAGTGCTTCGCGATTCCGCAGCTACGATGGATGTAGTTCACCCGTCTTACGTAGAACCCCATATGTTCACGGGCGAGTGCGCGTGGATCAAGCAAGCCGTGGAAGCTCATAGCGTGTGTCTGCCGGTAGCAAAAGTGCTTATTGAAGGACCTTTCGGAGCGCTTGAGACGGAGGCGGCAGTGTCATCTATGCTGCCACCCCAGTACCCGTACCTATTTTCAAACAGGTCCGATCACCTCCTGCGCGAGAAGGGGCTTTTGTTTGGTGAAGCTAGTGTTCAGGCCTTAACCAGATCGAAGGTTCGGGAGCTCGCTGCAAAGGCGGTAGTTGCGGGGCCGACGTTATCAAACAACGAAAAAGGGTCAGAGGCGCAGCAAGCTGATATTCAGAGCACGCCCGAACAGAATAGAATTGAGTCTGTAGCGTTGAAGGCGCCAGATACTGGAGAGGAAAATCCCGACGCGGGAAAGTTAGAAGAGCTATCTACTGATTTGCTCATCGCGCCTACGTCAGACGGACTTGATAGGTTGCTAAAAGTCAGCCGGACGGCTTTGATAGCCGAGCAAAAAAAGGATGGCAGCCTGGAAAACGTGCGCTGCAATGTCAAAGAAGGTATCGCCAGGAAAACTGCGCGTTTTGTGGAAAGAGGTGGAGTCCTGTACCGGAAGTATCTAGACCGCCGAGGAGTGGAGTTCGATCAGCTGGTCGTGCCTCAATGCTATCGTCAGGATCTGTTGCGCTTGTCACATGGGGGTTCGTGGTCCGGACACCTAGGAGTTAAGAAAACTAAGGACCGTCTCTTGCAAGAGTACTATTGGCCAGGGTGTTTTCGGGACGCAGACCATTTCGTGAGGACATGTGACACTTGTCAGCGGGTGGGCAAACCAGGGGACAAATCGAGGGCGCCGTTGAAATTGGTACCTATCATTACGGAGCCTTTTAGACGGCTCGTTATTGATACAGTGGGACCTCTGCCGGTAACAGCCACGGGGTACAGACACATTTTGACTGTGATCTGCCCAGCGACAAAGTTCCCTGAAGCAGTGCCGCTTAAAGAACTCAGTTCAGTTGAGATAGTTAATGCACTACTGTCCATATTTGCGCGAGTTGGTTTTCCTGCAGAAATTCAATCAGATCAGGGCACAGTGTTTACTAGCGCTTTGACGACAACTTTTCTCGAAAGGTGTGGGGTAAAGCTGCTACACAGCTCAGTGTACCACCCACAGTCGAATTCCGTTGAGAAGCTCCACTCCGTCATGAAGCGCGTGTTGAGAGCCTTGTGTTTTGAACATCAAACTGACTGGGAGCTGTGTCTGCCTGGGGTGATGTTTGCTTTAAGGACCGCGCCGCATGCGGCTACGGGGTTTTCGCCAGCTGAACTGGTGTACGGTCGCTCGCTTCGATCTCCGCTTCGCATGCTTCGAGAATCATGGGAAGGTAGGGGCGACGACCCAGTCGTGGTGGAGTACGTGCTTAAGCTCCTCGAACGCTTAAGAAGGGCACAGGAGTTGTCAGGTGAAGCAATGACAAAGGCCCAGCAGAGGGCCAAGGTTTATTATGATCGGACAGCCAGGGCCCGTCGTTTTGAGGTTGGCGATGAGGTCATGATATTGCGCACATCGCTAAACAACAAACTAGACGTGCAGTGGGAGGGCCCAGCGCGAATTGTTCAGAAACTGTCGGACGTTAACTACGTGGTAAGTCTGCCAGGAAAGCGGAAAGCACAGCAAGTTTACCACTGTAATCTGCTCAAACCTTATAGACAAAGGGAAGCAGTGGTGTGCATGATGGTAAACGTTCCTGAAGAGCTTCCGGTCGAGCTTCCGGGACTAGGCTCAGTGACGAACAGGGAAGACACCGGTCAAGTCATTAGTGACCTTATCAGTAAAGCACCGCTGTCGCCTGAGCAGAAAACCGAACTACACCAGCTATTACAAGAGTTTCAAGGTCTGTTCTCTGTGAGGCCTGGTAGGACTTCTGTACTTACTCATGATATAGAACTTACCTCCACAGAGCCAGTACGATCCAAGGCGTATCGGGTGTCACCCCGCCAGAGCGATATTATGGAGGCTGAGGTAAAGAAAATGCTACAGCTCGGTGTTATTGAGGCAGGTGAGAGTGATTATACCTCCCCTTTGATTTTAGTTGAGGTACCGGGCAAGGAACCTCGTCCTTGCGTCGACTACCGCAGGCTTAATTCCATCACTAAGGATCAAATTTATCCGATCCCTAACATCGAGGAGCGCCTTGAGAAAGTTAGTAGCGCTCAGTTTATTTCCACCCTAGATCTTGTCAGGGGTTATTGGCAGGTTCCACTTACAGAAGAGGCTAGTAGGTATGCGGCGTTCATTTCACCAATGGGAACATTCCGTCCTAAAGTGTTGAGTTTTGGTTTGAAGAACGCGCCATACTGTTTTTCAAGTCTCATGGATAAAGTGTTGCGGGGACAGCAAGAATTCGCTTTACCGTATCTAGACGACGTAGCGATATTCTCCGCATCCTGGTCTGAGCATATGACACACTTGCGGGCAGTGCTAACCCGCCTGCGCGAAGCAGGCTTGACAGTAAAGGCTCCTAAGTGCCAGTTAGCACAGGCCGAGGTTGTCTACCTCGGTCACGTGATTGGTCAGGGTCGTCGCCGCCCCTCTGAAATAAAAGTGGCCGCTGTGCGAGACTTTCCGCAACCGCGCACAAAGACCGATATTCGGTCGTTCTTAGGTGTCGCCGGCTACTATCAGAGGTACATCCCTAGGTACTCTGATATCGCGGCTCCCCTGACGGATGCTCTAAGAAAGACAGAGCCTCAAACAGTCGTCTGGGACGAGACAAAGGAAAGAGCTTTTAGCGCCCTAAAGAGTGCCCTAACAAGCCAGCCTGTGCTACGATCGCCAGACTATACAAAAGGGTTCATTGTTCAGTGCGATGCTAGTGAGCGAGGCATGGGCGTTGTACTGTGCCAACGGGAAAATGGAGAAGTAGAACACCCCGTCCTGTATGCTAGTCGTAAGCTGACCAGTCGTGAGCAGGCGTATAGCGCCACCGAGAAAGAGTGTGCATGTCTCGTGTGGGCCGTTCAGAAATTGTCATGCTATCTAGCCGGCTCGAGGTTTATCATTGAGACAGATCACTGCCCTCTCCAATGGCTGCAGACCATCTCTCCCAAAAATGGCCGCCTCCTGCGCTGGAGCCTCGCTTTACAACAATATTCCTTTGAGGTGCGTTACAAAAAGGGGAGTCTCAACGGTAACGCCGATGGCTTAAGTCGAAGCCCCTAACGTAGGAATCAGCCTCAAAATTGTTTGTTACTGATGTTTTTCTTCCTGAGGCAGGATTTTTTTTAACATATTGCTTTTGTTTAGTGTTTCAAAGTGATGATATGCTTTCTAGTGCAATTTTTCAATTTGTGGACGCGTTCTGAGTGATGCTAGACTACTGTAAGGAACTAGGCAGTGGTATAAAAAGGGGAAAGAGCCTGGCAGGGCTTAGTGAGGGTTGTGCCGTGCTTGCTGACTGAGCGGTTGAGTTTTCAGCGTAGTTCTAACGCTTGCCGGGAACGAGAACAAAAATGTGAACTCTCCCGAAGTCACTTTGCAGTGTCCCGTGCGAACCTGAACGAGAGAACGAGGCCTTCTCTGTGCGCTGCGCTCAAGAAACGTCAAGGGACGCCCGACTTCGGTTATGAGCATCATCGAGCGACATCCCTCCGGACAGCGGATGCAGTCCCCTGTCCATCGGGATCTCCTTTCCCCGGCGGGGCGGTCTGTTGCGTTTCGCCTGCGACACGTGGTTTTGCCGGCGCGACGGCGGCGGGGCGGCGGACATTTTGGCCCGATCGTCGTCACCGCAACACTCATCGCCAGGTGTTTCCAGGCGCGTCTGCGGCGATGCGACCGCCTAGGGATTTCGTTCCAGTCATTGTGCCCGAAACAGGCGAGGCCAAAGCAGGGATCTCCTTCCAGTTATTGGGCCCGAAACAGGCGATGCCAAAGCAGGGATCTCGTTCCAGTCATTGTGCCCGAAACAGGCGATGCCAAAGCAGGGACCATCTTCTCGTTACAGTCATTGTGTCCGACCGGCAGCGCCACGACAGTGTGCTGCGCAGCGCCACGACAGTATGCTGCGCAGCGCCACGACAGTGTGCTGCGCAGCGCCACGACCAGGTGCTACGAGATCGTGCGCAGCGCCACGACATGGTGCTACGGCATCGCTACGACAGTGTGCGTCACCATTAGCCCATTGTACATTCACGTGCTCGTCTTTTGAGGGGTTCCTTCTTGCCCTCAACTGCGAGAGTATAAAAACAGCTGCCCCCGGACGCCAGAGGAGGGCTCCGATTTCTTCCGTTGAGTGAAGTGCTCTCCCGTCTCTCTACTTCGGTCAAACCTGACCGCCAACTCTTTGCGATGTTAAAATAAACAAGTTGTTTCGTTGTTACCTGTCGACTCATGCTTTGCCGGGACCTTCGGATGCTTGCAGTTGTACCCCAGGCCGCCAGGCCAACGCTACCCTTGGGGCTTGCGACCCAGGTACAACCACGGGCGTCAGCGCCGAGTTCCCAACAGATCGTACCAGCAGTCAGATCCAAATAGCTTCTTCTATTCTGAAATTATAATATGACCCCAAAGCGATAAATCGAAACTTCGGTTAGTTAAGTTTTGTTAATTAGTTATTATATTTATTATCATAGTGCAAATTATTACTTCAGCCGCTGCTACGAAGCTTGAACAGCAAAAATTATCATTTTGCATCGAATCCCTCATATTTTTTTTTTAATACTAGACGACAGGCGTCGCAGAAACATGCAGCATAGTGAATATTTCCAGCAGGATTCGACTTGTATTGGTATTTCACGCAGACAAGGACCGTTTCTCACATAGTATAAACCCAGCAATGAGCTGAGAGTTTCAAAATCAAATCGGTCTGTCTTACCGATTGTAGCTTCACCTAAGCGGTGAGTAACCTCACATGTTACCATTAGGATAGTTGTTAAGCGGGTGGCCTATGTATACGGTTAATGTGGCGAATTGGGCGTGTTGGAACATATTTCAAAAGGTGGCAGTGCAAAAAGAAACGGACGGAGAAGAGACGACAAGGACGAGCTCTGAACTTCCAACAACGTTTTTGCTGAATGACATCTTGTGTATCATTCACAAAAATGTTGTTGGAAGTTCAGCGTCTGTCAGCCCCTGTAGTCTCGTCTCCGCCCGTGTCTTTTCGCGCTGCCGCCTTTTCGCCTACGTATAATGTTTGTTGATAATCTAAAGCGCAGCAAGCAAGATTTGACAAACTATATCTGAAGCGGACGACGAAACAAACCAACAAGCGCTCTCATGCAACAGCTGGTCATGTGATCCCCGATTCTGATTCTCTATAAAAATCATAACCTTACCCGCCGTGGTTGCTCAGTGGCTATGGTGTTGGGCTGCTGAGCACGAGGTCGCGGGATCGAATCCCGGCCACGGCGGCCGCATTTCGATGGGGGCGAAACGCGAAAACACCCGTGTGCTTAGATTTAGGTGCACGTTAAAGAACCCCAGGTGGTCAAAATTTCCGGAGTCCTCCACTACGGCGTGCCTCATAATCAGAAAGTGGTTTTGGCACGTAAAACCCCAAATATTATTAAAATCATAACCTTTACTGAACAAAACAGGTAGTGTAAAGGGAAGGGACAATCTATAGCTGTAAGAACTGACTTCTGGCCTTGTTGGTGCGACATCTTTGATAAAGTGTTTTAGGGCCGAAGATTTTTCGCACAGACACAGGAAGGAACACGCACTGTTGAAAGTTAGCGCTTCCGTATATCCCCTCCTGTGTCTGTGTGAAAATGTTTCCGCGTTAAAACCCTTTATCAAATCTAGGTGTGGTGAAGAAGCGCGCTCCCTTCAAGTGGCTTTGTAAACGACGTACTATATATCGGCTTTGCGTTCGCATGTCAAAAGTTGTGCGGCCTATCTCATCAGGCTATTGCACAATAAGCCCTATTTAGCGGCAGCGGATTACGCTATGGAAAATGCGCCCTCTCAAATGCGTACGCAAATTGCTAGTGAAGGTCTCATGTAGGAGCCCACATGCCAAAAACATGGCCGCTCGTAGGGCTTCGTGCCATCCGGCAACACTTCCGGCAAAAAAAGAAAAGGTAACGTCAGGCATGGAAGAAAACGAAAAAGTAGGGTCACGCTTGAGTGCTACGAGGCGCTAGTAATAATGAAATCATTCGTGCATGCATGCGCACACACGTACGAACGTACGCCACGCCAAGAGATAGGTATGTACGGTGATGTTTCAAAACCCACGTTTACATGAATGCGATAGTGGCGTGCACATCGCATTTCTTGCACATCGCGTCCCTGTAAACGGCGGTAATGCGCTAGCAAGACGAATCGCGCTATAATGTGCCAGGCGAGGGTTGATCGAGATGGATAAGTCGCCTCACGCGGTGCGCGTAAACGCTGGCGCATCGCATCGAGGGAGCGAGCGAGACGGCTGCCGGCCCCAGTCCGGCTCCTCTCCTCCACTCGCCGGCGAAATGCGCTCGCCCGGAAACAGGTTACGCTTTGTTTCGGGCGAAGGGGGGTGCACAACATGTAGACACTGTCGCATCGTATTACCGTTATGCGCTAATGTCGCCTTCTTGTAAACGGGGCTAAAGAAAGTGCGCCCAATAAATTGCATCTGACACCGCAGGGCCTTAAGTTATAGGAAGGGAGACAAACACTAACAGGTTATGCTACTGGCATTTTTTTTTAATTTTTCGTTTCTCTTCCTTCACTAAATAGGACACAAGCTGTTGCGCTTTCAGTGGCTTTAGAAAATCCTTGTGACCTGTCGCAGTCGCACTACCAGCCGTCGAGCACTGACCGCCGACCACCGACAAACCACGAAAACTAGAAAAACTGGCAAAGAAAGTTATTTGTTTTTTTTTTCTCTAAATTATGCTATTGTGAATACACACTGACAACCACAGGCGTTCGTACAGTCCAGTCGCCTTCAAGAAGCGCAACAGGGCTTTTGTGGCCTTGTGCATGCATGAGTGCGCCTAGGGCAAGGTCCCAGTATCCTTACGTCGGAGGGCCGTCTGTTGTCCAAGTGGCTGAGACTATAGCTCGCAAAACCCGCCGTGGTTGCTCAGTGGCTATGGTGTTGGGCTGCTGAGCACGAGGTCGCGGGATCGAATCCCGGCCACGACGGCCGCATTTCGATGGGGGCGAAATGCGAAAACACCCGTGTACTTAGATTTAGGTGCACGTTAAAGAACCCCAGGTGGTCAAAATTTCCGGAGTCCTCCACTACGGCGTGCCTCATAATCAGAAAGTGGTTTTGGCACGTAAAGCCCCAAATATTATTATTATAGCTCGCAAAGCACATGAGCGTCGAAGGATCGACAGTGGCACACAAGGTTCTCTGCTATATCGTCACACCCGCAAGAATTACACGTGGCGCCATTGGCCATTCCGACGAGGAAAATGAGGAAAGGCGCAGATCGTGCCCCTCGACGAATGATGGAAGGCCTGCCCACTATTGTCATGTGTGAGAGCCATAGCGGTGGACATTATTGAGATCTCACATTTAGTGGAAGTAATGGTTGTGTTGCTGTGAGGTAGCTTAGCATATACCGCGGAGAGCCAGCATTTACTCCGCCTAAGCGTCCCTGATTTGGACACAACAGCCCATCAATGCACATCGAATTATCACTTCCAAGCGTTGAAAACATTCATATCTCTGACAAACAACTCGTCATTCTGGACACTCTGGAAGAGATCGCCTGGAGTTTTGTTCATTCTTCCATGACAGAATTTAGGTACTGCTTATTCCCTTTGGAAAATGGCTGCTGCCACGAAAGACTGTTACTTGAAGCACCTGTTTGGGTCGATGCAATATGGTCGTTTTACTGTAGACATAAGAAAGTGGCCAATCTGGACAATTCAGACATTCAATAAAAAATCGACAATTATGCTCACTGAAGTTTTCTATTTCTATTCAATATTCTCTTGTAGCGTCATAAAAGATGAACGAAGGTACTCTCAAATCCATAGATATTTTTTTAAAGATCAGTTAAAGCTGAACGATACCTATCTTGAAATTTGCCCTATATGGATAAGCGTGATGGGTGCGAGTTGAGCAACTGCCTAACATTTTTTGTTAGCTTTTCAGTTACCGGTCATCGTGCGCGGCTATATCACAAGGTTCGGAGTGACTGTTGGGGCGATTTAACTCAGCGCTCACTGTCTGCGCCGCTGCGAAGACTCTATCCATGCCGACCACACAAAGCCGCTGAGCGGAAACGCTACTGCGCCTGCGCACAACGCTCATTCCGGCAGCGGAAGCGGAACATGCGCCCTGCTCCGCTGCCGAGACGCCGAGTCGGACTGGCTGAACGTCACGACACGAACTCTCAGTATTTTTCTTTTTCTCGATCCGCAGCCAAGGCCGACCGTGCACCGCTCGTGTCTCGGCAACGAGCGGTTATGGCGAACGCGAAATCGACGGAGGGCTCTGTAGAGCTTCGTAACTTAAGCTTGGAGACTAGCTTGGTTAGACCGCCATGTTACTAGTCTTTAGAGTAGGTTCACAGAACTGTCTAATCTGGCCTAATATAATAGTACTCTTCTAATGGCCTAAACAGGATTCAGACGGCGAACTAAATCACTTATTATTTCCTTGGACAGGTAAGACGTCGTTCAGTGACGCAGAATCACGCCTCGAGTAGCGCCGCATTTAGCGTCCATGCACATCCTGTACGGAGTGAATTCGTGACGATTATGGCTATTCCAATGTAAGCCATCTACTTAGAGAAGTCCGTTGTTTGGAAACCCCTGCGTGAGCGTTGCTGTCGCGCACGCGATCAGCGCGGGCGCACGCTCACTTCGAATTTTTGTTTATATTTCGTGCCACAACATTGAAACGCGGAAACAATAATTAAGGAAATATAGCGCGCTGGAAACTAGTGAATACGATGTTTTCGAATGCGAACAACGATGTGGCATTCGCACATATGCAATTAGGAAATTAATTAGTTATTTGGGCAATGGTTTCGAGTAGTTAGCTAATTAATAACGCAAGAAGTATCACAGTTTTCGGAATACGACTGCAAACAGCCCACAACTGATCCCATACTCTTATCTTGTAGCCTATTTCTGTATTCGCTTGGCCTATGTTAGCTGGAACAACTAGTATTACATCACAATCGACGACAAAGATCGCACAATGGTTATTGCTTTTTGCATATGGAATATTTATTTCTAAAGAAGAAGTCTGAATTGTGTCATCTCAATAATGGTAAGTCTATCCGCTTTGCCGCTAACAGGTTTTATTATGTTGTTGGCAACTTGTTTTAAAACGGGTCCATATCTCGTACAGGACTTGACTACAGTCAACCCACAGAACAGTCCGGCTACAGGAAGGGATATTCTACAATAGATCGCATTACTCCCACACGCAGGTCAGTGCTCCCTCTCTCCCTCTTTTCCTCTTTCTATTCCACTTTCGCCCAACCCCAGTGTAGGGTAGCGAACCGGGTGCTCGTCTGGTTGGCCTTCCTGCCTTTACTGTCCTTAATCTCTCTCTTTATGGCATCAATCAGGTAATCGAGAAATGTGCGGAGTGCAATCAACCTCTCTTATGGCTTTCATAGATTATGAAAAGCATTTGATTCAGTTGAAATACCAGCAGTCATAGAGGCACTGCGTAATCAAGGAGTACAGGAGGCATACGTGAATATCTTGGGAAATATCTACAAATATTCCACGGCTACCTTGTTTCTCCACAATAAATGTAGAAAGTTACCTATCAAGAAAGGGTCAGGCAAGGAGACACAATCTCAACAATATTATTCACTGCATGCTTAGCAAAAGTATTCAAGCTGTTATATTGGGAAGGCTTACGGGTAAGGATCAACGGCAATATCTCAGAAACGTTTGGTTTGCAGATGCCATTGTCCTGTTCAGCAACACTCGGGACGAATTACAGCAACTGTTTGCGGACCTTAACCGAGAAAGTGTGATAGGGCGTTGAAGATTAATATGCAAAAGATAATGTTCAATGGCATGGCAAGGAAACAAGAATTCAGAATCACCAGTCAGCCTCTAGAGTCTGTATACAGGAGTATGTTTATCTAGGTCAATTATTCACAGGGGACCCTGATCATGAGAAGAAAATTTACAGAAGAATAAAAATGGGTCTGAACGCATTCGGCTGACATTACCAAATCCTGACGGGGAGCTTACCACTGTCGTTAGAAAGGAAAGCGTGCAATCATTGCATTCTACCGGTGCTAACATATGGGGCAGAAGCTTGGAGGTTAACAAAGAAGCTCGAGAACAAGAACCGCGCAAAAAGCGATGGAAGAAAAAAAAAATTCAGGCGTAACGTTAAGAGACAGAAAGAGCCTTGTGGAAAAAACTTGTGGATCAGAGAGCAAGCAGGGATAGACGATATCCTAGTTGAAATTGGGGGGGGGGGGGGGCAGAATCGCTCCCGGCAGGCCATGTAATGCTTAGGGTAGATACTTGTGGACCATTACAGTTACAGAATGGGTGCCACGGGAAGGGAAGCGCAGTCAAGGTCGGTAGAACATTAGGTGGGGTGATGAAATTAGGAAATTTGCAGGTACACGTTGGAATCAGCTAGCGCAATACAGGGGTAATTGGAGATCACATGGAGAGGCCTTCTTACTGCAGTGGACATTAAACTAGGCTGATAATGATGACCTCGTATGCAAGGACAGTGTTCCCGCTTGTTTGCTACTGTTCTTTCTCCACGTACGAACGTATGCCAATTACTCTAGCAGACAATGTATTCAGAAACCTAGAGAGACAACTGCTGGGAAGAAAATCGTGGAAAAATTCACATAAAATACCTTCACTTTTCTTTTTATTTCTTCTTTTGCATTTTTGACTTATTGCTTCGCTCAGTATTTTATTGAAATTCGCAAAGTATTTCACTAACGGCAAAGCATGGGAAAAGATTGTGCATATGTTGCCAATTACCTATACGCAAACGAATCTGAAACTTAGAGAAAGATTCGATCGACTCGAATCATCTTTTACTGTAAGTGGCGTTGTGTTCAGTGATAATGAACCCGGAACCAAACGTCCCTTTCAAAGAAGGTCAAAACAAAAGAATATTATTGTCTAGACAAAATATGCATCGCATACTTGTTATATACAGAAGTTCGGTGTTGAAGAAGGGAAAGGGGACCACCTTTTATTTGCTACTCCGACAAAACATATTTATTGTAGGTTCATTCAGTAAATATTAATTTATTTAACACTGAAGTAAACGAAAGTATTCTTGTATTACTTCAAAAGAAAATACAAAGCTTTTCTTTGAACGTGTTTATCGTAGATCGGTGTTTTCTTGGCAGAGGCCTTGCGTGGGAAATAGTATTCAGATTATCTCGTTTGAAGCAAGTCAGCGAGAATTTTGTACCATCACTTCATCATTATCTGAAAACCAATGGTACTTTAGTATATTTTTATGCCCGCTTAAACAATCTATCCAGCCAAGGAAAAACATAATTAAAAAATTGCGAGACATAAATCTATCCAAGAAAAATGTTAAAATTGAAACCGAGTCTAGCGAAGAAAAAAAGGTTGCCCTTAGGAAAACGCTTAATACCCGTCAGTGTCTCACAACCGCTCGAAACGAGACTTGGCACCAAATCAGTGCCGTTCATGAATTTAGGGGGCATAAATAGCAGACGCAAAAATTGATAACACGTGCTACACGCATAAGTATCCTGGAAGCAAGCGAATGGAAGTCCTTAACAGCTATGCGCGCGTGTAGAAGATGACAACACGTGAGTGTAGTATCGCTGACTTCAATCGAACTGCCCGTGCCCTGGCCCAGTAATTAGAAAGTTGGGAATTGTCTCCGCTTCATTAGACGCTCAAAACAGTGTTATTGTATAAGCTTTAGAATAGTCTCCTTTTTTGCGATTGTACTTTGTCTAGCTATCGTGATAGATGCTTGCTCATTTCACTAGTGTCCGTGTTTGTACGTGAGCGTGTGTTTATTAGGGCTAATGAATAGGTTTCCACAGGGCAATTGTGCACATAATATACATTCCACTAGAAGTACTATTATCCGTTCACTTTCTCTTTTATCTAGGAGAACATCTTACGCAAGCCTTCTTTTGTAGTAGGAGTCGTGATATGCCAAAACAATCTGGCATGTGATACACTATATCTTACATGTACGCGAGAAAAGCCCGTTAAGAAATTGTTTTAGACAACAGCAGTATTGCGGAATGCAGTGTTTTATGCAGGGGGTTCTTTATTATGTCCTCATCAACTGCATTCTATACCTTCGCAATTACAAGAGAATGATCGGGTTTCTTGACCGCAACGCGTGTGATGGGTTGCGTTCGGTGCTTTGGACACGGCGGACACAGACGATAGTCTCCTTGACACAAGCGTGTGACTTTAAACTGTTACGTTTAATTATTTTTATTAAATCCAACGAGAGATGTCTTACTCAGTCGGGCTACATCTTATCCTTGGGCGTCTACATCGCTGATGATTTGATTGATTGATTGATTGAGAAAAGGATTGCAACTTCGCTCGCCGGCTTTTACACACTACATTTAAATATTGTGCTGAATGGCATGAGGAAATTGCAAAGTAACTCGTACACACACTGCACACTGATGAATAATTTACCTAGGACATGTTTCAATCGAAGACCAAAGCAATGAGACTATTAAAACACTTTATGGTAACAACAATAGTTGAAGAAAGCGCTAGAAAAGAGTAAGAAACAACAGAAGTGCAGGGGAAGCGCTGAGACATCTACACAAAGAGAGAAATGAACTAAAGACAAGCCATCGAATGAACACCGACGCTTAATTTAGCGAAACAGGAATAAAATATTGAATGAACAAGTAAATGAAAAGGACACCAGGATATAGAAAACAATGAACATAAAGTCTGTGCCAATAATTAGACATGATCTCACCGTCCGCTAAAAAACACATTGAAGCATTGAGAGCTTTGTGCTTGTGGATCCTTTCACGGCACAATATAAAACTGTGTCTGTGAGCGCTGTCACACAATCTTCGAAGGTGCCACGTAATCATATACACTGTCAACGTGTGTAAATTCAGTGTCACGCAATGCACAGTCACAATTTGTCACACAGTCCGGCATCGCTCATCTTCCGCACCCCCTTCCCTGGTACAGGGTAGCCAACCGAAGAGAAAGAGATGCTGTGGTTAGCCTCCCTGTCTTTATTTTTTTCTGTACACACGCGCGCACGCACACACACACACACACACACACACACACACACACACACACACACACACACACACACACACATATATATATATATATATATATATATATATATCTTTCTCCACGGCAAAAGCGCTTTTCCCACAGTAAAAGTGCGGGCCATTCGAGACCGTTCAGTTCATGTTTACATCAAATCAGTCTTTTGCTATTTATTAAAAGGGCAATCGATCAGAATCTGCACAACCTTCTTCCATAACTGACAGCATTTGCAACAGAGCAGTGTTTAAATTTGTATACCCGATAAACGAAGCTGCCTGTGTATGCAACTGTATGCAGGACAGAGACTAGCACCTTATGCAACCGTTCCGAGTGGCCTTGCGCCCCTGTTGACGCTACATTAGACGACACTTCGTTGGACTTCTTCTGAACACGCCCATTGCAAAATCAAGCAAGGTGAATTAAGCAACGCGGTGCATAAACACTGTCGCAACCTGTCAGTTTTTGCCGAGAGAAGAGGTCTGCTCGAAAACTGCTGTTTCAAGAGTGAGCTGAATTATGGCATAAACAACTTTGAATAGGCTGGCGTCAGCTCTCGCTTTCGCCGAGGTCACCCAAGACTGGTCTTATTTCGTCACCGTGCAGCGTCACTTCCAACGTCATGAAGAATGTGTCGCACCTTTAATAGCGATAGTTTTCCTTTTTTTTTTTTAGTTTCGACAGCATGCCCTTGGGCATATAACAAAGCATGTCAAAAGTACACGAACAGACTTGGTTCATGAAAAAAAATGTAGAAACGAACGATGAAATGGTTCATGAATCCAATGTTCAAGGGCGGGTGGGCGGCCAGGCCGACGGCCTGTTGCCCGGACGTGGCGGAAACGGCTTAGATGAAGTCCTGGGCACGTCCATAGTAAGTGTGTAACTGTCACATTCTGGATTGCATTGTCACAAAATGGGCACTATGTATCGTATAGGGACCACGGTACTGTTGTGGCCGGAGAGTGCTCACAGACGGGGTGAGTGCGATCGCGACACGCAGCCTGAGTAACGTAACGCCCTCTCGGCGGGTTAACCCGCCAGGGAGGTCTCACCCACACTGAGGTATAAGAGCTCGCGTAGTACGTCGGATGTTTTCCTTTTCCCGGATCAGTTGTCTGCAGGCGTCTTCAGGAAATTGCGGAAGTGGGTGCGTTATAATTTGTGGTTGGGCTGCCAAGTCCGCTTGAAGGAAATCCGGCAGGGCTGCTCGAGTCACCCACTGGACGCGTATGAGGATATTCGTAGTGGCCGCAAGACGGTGAATGCTATCTGAGAATAGAGTGAACCGAGATACCCTACGTATGTCGTGGATGGCTTGAGTAGAGTCTCTGCGAATGATGAGTTGAGAGTACCGAGCAGCTTGAACCAGGTAGCTTGAACCGGTAGCAACGCGGCCAAGCCGTCACGTATGGAGGCAAGCTCGGCAAGATAGGCCGGCGGTGCGGAATCAGCCACATGCGAGCCCGTCTAGCCTGCCTCTGGTATCAATGGACGCACGAGATCTTTGTGAATCATGGTGTTATTGACACTGGCAGCAGTGTATGCTACGAGAGTCGCGTCATCTTGATTATCGTCGGCACGACGAAGGAAGGAAACTTCGGCATTCGCCTGGCGAGGAATCTGGCTATACAGACCACTAAGAGGCTTATTGTCAATTAATCATGTCCTGTTCCACGGAGCTACATCGGGTGTCGTAGAAGCTGCGTTGTGTATTTCATGTCTCATGTACAGGGCCAATGCAGCAGCTGAGCACTTCTTTGGTGGCTCAAGGGTGCGTTCACATCGACGTCGGTGCACCAGCTCATCGATAGTGCTGAGTTAGGACGGGGCCTGTAGGGTTGGCCGCGGAGTGAGACGTGGCAGCGCCGTTATGGCCCGCCTGGTTTCGTGATTAATGGCCTCAAGGCGAGCCCATTATGCTTTCGTGAGATGATGAAACTGGGCTCAGTATACGAGTCGTGGTTGCAGTGCAGACGGACAAGAAGGCGAGCCATTTCAGTGCGCGCTCTGCCAGATTTCTTCGCAATCCAACGTATCAAGTGTATCGTTTTGCGGCTCGTTGCTTTGCATTCTTGACCCATGGTCCCACAGATACGGAGGCATAAATTTCCACGCTGAGTACACGCATAGTTGAAGCCTCGTGTAGTGGCTGCTGATCCAGAATTAACTGAAGAGGCCGGAGGGCCAGTAGACGGCGCCCATACTTGTTCGCTGCTGACATGTACGTCATCTTGTCCTTGGAAATGTCAAGCTCTATCTTAGCATACCATTATGCGTCACGTTTAGGGCCTCTTCAAGCACTTGTTCTTGGCGGTATATTTCAGGATAAACTGACCAAACAGTGATGTTATCTGCATGTATCATGTATTTTGCGTTATGTATCGTCACTAGCTTACAAGCTAGTGGAAGGAGGGCGATGTTGGAATGGACTGCTGCGAGCACAAATCCTTGTGGGATATCCCGATATGCGACGAACTCATCTGCTGCTTGGCCGTCCAGGTTAATGGAGAATGTGCGAGCGTAAAAGAAACGCTTCGACGAATGTGCAGAAACGGCTGGGTAACTGGAATCTACTAGAGAATTCCGACTGATTCGTGGCTCTGGGGTCATGCGCTTTGCAAATGTCCATTGCCAGAATGGTGCGAATTCTTCGGGAGCGGCTTCCCATGAGAACCAAAGAAGAAAGGTAGGCAAGGCCTTTCTCAGTGCCCAGATGGGGACGGAAACCGATTTGATCAGGATAATATTAGAAGTATCGCTCAAACTGTCATGTAATACGTGTCGCGAGCTCCATCAGCTTGCTTAACGTTCAGGTTAGCGCTATTGAGCGCATACACGCGATATTGTCTCGGGGCGTTCCAGGATTCGGAATAAGGACCACTTCTGCATGCCACCAAGAATCAGGAATGGTTCCTGTAGCCCAAGCTTCGTTTATGGCCCCCAACAGCACATCAAGAACCTTGCCTTTCATGTTTTTGTAAAGTTCATACGGTCTGTCATCCAGCCCTGGTGCCTTGATGGCTTCGATGTAAGTATATTGCTGCTAGAGAGAGAGAGAGAGAGATGAAGAGGAAAGGCACGGAGGTTAACCAGATATCAGTCTCCGGTTCGCTACCCTACACTGGGGATGGGAGATAGGATTGAGAAAGAGGGCAGAGAGGAAAACGTAAAAAAATACGCACACACGGAGGCACGCACACACAAGAGGCGTTCCAGTTAAAGACGTTCACAAAGGCCGGTAGATCGCAAAAAGAGCAATAGTGCTTGCACGGCCTTCTTCTGTGACGGTAGGTCCTTTCGATGGTGTAAAATTATTTTTTCCGATAGCGGTTGGTCGTCCAGCTGGTCAAGTTCATGGCGAAGGCATTCCCTCTGTGGACTGTACTGCGGGCCGGCGCAAAAAATATGGTCAATCGATTCTTCATGGGCGCAGTGGTCCCAGGTTTCAGTGTCGGTCATCCCTATGCGGAATGCATAGTCTTTGGTAAAGGCAACGCCCAACCGCAGTCGATATAAAAGCGTGGAGTCTCTACGGTGAAGCTGTGATGGCGCTCGAAGACTTAATGTGGGATCAAGTGAGTACAGTCGCGTATTTCTTAAATGTGGCTCATTCCATTGCGACGCGGTGCACTGCCGGAGCAAGTAGGCGGAGCTTCCGTGCTGCGTCAGTTCTAGAAAGCGGAATTGGGACGTGGTGCTCCTTAGTATGGGCTGAGCGGGCAGCTTGATCCGCCCATTCATTGCCGATAATCCCGCAGGGACTTGGAAGCCGCTGCTAGAAATTCCGCCATAGTAAAGGCACCTTGTGTACCCTCCATGTCGGTGAGCGTAGGCGGCGTGCCTGCGTCCACTGGAAGGTCGTTTTGAATAACGAAATTAGGTGGTGCCGTGTCCAATACAGAAAAAAGGTGTGAGCGACAGGTTCGGCGAATACTGCGGATGTCTGGCCAGATGCTAGCAGGGCGCAGGCTGTGGGGTCTGGAGGTCGCCGACCGCGTTATAGTGCTCGGAAGGTGTGCCAAACAGAGGCATTGGACGACGAAGGGCCGAGAGAAGAGAACCAGTCCATCCCGCGGCCACGACGTGCGTGTTGCTTCAACTAGTGGCGCACTAGGACACTGGGACAGGTCCCACAGGAAGTTGGATGCGGGGTTTTCTGATACCGCCCTGTATCGACCCAGATCCACCACTCGACGCACCTGGCGAAGGCGGCCTGTTCCGCCCGAAGATAAGCCAAGGTGAATGGACGGTGGGCGCTACCCCAGTAGTCGGTTTCACATGGCCACGAGACGGTCCTCCTTCCCAGCCAGTGAATGTGGCGGCGCGTGAAGGTGGTCACGCCGACGGGTAGGCACTGACATATTATTAAGCAGCGTAAACTGGACGTCCATAAATGTGTCTAGCACACACGTACCACATGCACTGGAAATGGAGTAACCCCATGTGGCGTGGGGGGCGCGTTAAAATATCCTACTACCATAATGAGGCAGCCAGGATGTTTCTGTCGTGGATGTGCCAACCATCCGAGACACAACCGATCCGCACGACCGCTGTAGGGACGGGCGTAGTACGAAACGATGATAATATCTGTAATGTCTGTGCGTTGGAGACGAACTAATACGGCCACTGCTTCTTGCCATAAAATGCACCACTGTGAAAGATCAACACGGGTCTGATGAAGAGTGGATCTTACATAACCTGCAGCCTTTCCTGGAGGGACCTGAGGCGTAGCACTCCTACAGTCGATACAACATTGAAGGCGATGAGTATGCGACCAATCCTCAAATGGGTGGCAGACCATTGGATTCTTGGAGCAGTAGAGCGCGAGCACTCACCTTCCCATATCTGAGACGCTGGCGCAGCTCTCCGACCTTCACAGAGATACCGCGGCAGTTCCACAGTAAAATGCCTTCTGGCCCACTTGAAGACGTTGCATCCGTCGCAAGTTGAGGTTAGGCCCTAGAACCTAGATGAGATGCTGGAGTTGCCGCGCAACGAAATGCAAGAGCTCTTGGGGTGAAATAGATTTCGACATAGATGCCGGGTTAGCCATATGAGCAGGAATGGGTGTCGACGATTAATGCGATGACCGCGTTCCGTCACTACGACGCTGGAGCACTGCACCGCGTTCCTTGAGACGCTTGATTTCCTTTTCAAGGGTGGCCAGGTGAGCGTCGATTTCGTACTCTTCGTTCGCCAAGGAAAGTGGCGTGTCTTCTATTGATTATGATGCGCATTGTGGTCGCGAAGTGGACGACCTAACAGCTGCGCTATATATGTGTGGGGCAGAATCACGTGTCGTTGTACTTGATGTTGTCACCTGGCTAGCTTCTCTTCCAGCGAGGCCAGAACGGTGTAACGCTCATACACCATCATCGATAGATTTTTTCATCGATAGACCTTAAGGGAACCTTGCTGGTTGCCGAGGACGGCATTTCCGAGCTTTTTTAGTCGCCTTCAGCTTTGTAGGGTACGCCTTTGAAATTATGTCATGATCGTTTGTTTAGCATAGGCCTCATCAAAACGATTCTGATAGTTAAGGCTCCATGGTGTCGTCCTTGGGTAGGTAGGGGCAGGATGACTTCATGTGTCCCTGTTTGAAGCAAAAGTAGCAGTAACACAACGGAGGGCCTTGAACGGGCGCGGGCGCAGTACGCAGTCGTAACGCAGGAATCGTTCCGATGAGGAATTAGGACTTGAACAGGCGGGGACGACCACTGCCCAAACAGCGAGCAGCCACGACCTTGTGCGTGGGACACGATAGTTCCTGCAGGAGCCTTCCACGTTCTTCGTCACAGTCAACGCGATTAACCAAATCAATACCACAGGTGAGGTATGCCTTCACTAGAAGGACAGATTCTTCTGAGACTTGTGTCTGTTGCAGTTCTTCGGGCTTATAAACTAGTGTCAGCAGTCACCCATACTGAGACCGTATTGGTAAGTTTGTGTAGAGCGACACTTTGAAATTTGGGAGTCTCGAGGCAGGCGTCCAGGGCCGCTTGAATGATACGATTGGGAAGTGTCGAAGTGTCGTGTCTAGGACGAGGCTTGAGAACTTTGTGCCACGATGTCATTGACGACACTGGAGACGTGTGTGTCAGTTGTGAGGGCAGCTCTTATGATGAGCGAGGTCTTTTCGGCGCCGCTGGAGCTACATTTTCAGACGATGGAAAGCCAGTAACTTCCGTCGTCAAACTCATTGGATGACGGCACGCTTAATGGCTGATCAATAAACCAGTGCTTTGGAAGAATTTAAATGAAGCAAGTGGCGAAAGTGGATGGCAGGATAAAAAAAAAAAGAGGAAAGAGTTTTGACTCTGCTTCTCTACTAAGAAGACTTCATGCCAAATGAAGGCTACCTTCCCCCCCCGGGAGACTGCCACCTACACAAACGAAGACGACTCGAACTAGATAGATTTAGCTAGGAGATCAGGCGGAGAGGTTAGAAGCACGCGGCTCCTGCTGAGTTAAAGAGCTATAAGTGATATAACTTGCAACTTCGACTAGAGGCATCACTGCCTACAGTTCTTTTCCTCTTCGTCTTCTTCTTGTACTTCTTGAAAGGAAATTGCTCGCGTGCATCTGCGAATGTTTACCCCACCCGCTAACGCTTGAAACTGTGCAAGGCTTCCTGCGTATAATATTGCCCCAGCTATCTCGTCACATCTCTTCGCGTTATGGTTGAAAGTGCACCTTTATTTTGTTATTCACATGATAAAAAGGCGGCGCTGGCGCGCGAATAGGGTGACGACTACTCCTGTTGTCATGAAAAGGAAGCATTGTACACATATATTCGTATACTCCTATGGACATAGCTTGTGTAAAGAAGCAACATTCTTACAGTTAACACACACTCACAACGGCACCATAACGTATTAGTAAACACCGCGCAACACTCAAATTGGGTGATTCTCAAAGCGGCAGCGGGAAGGAAAATATTGTTACAATGTTTAACAACGCTACCTTACACTATACTAAGCTTCAGTCCATATAAAAACACTGCTGTAAAGAAGACACTTCTCTGAGACTGCGCACTAAGGCTCTGATGCGTGCCATGCGCACCTTGTGTTGCCACGGGTATGCCGCGTGAGATGCGTGTTTGCTTTTATTCGATGAAGTTTCTAAATTCGCGATGTGATCGCAAGTATGTTTCAGCCTGTTGTGTCATACGCCATTAGTTGCCGTGGAACAGCTGAAATCGCCATCGGGGGGAGCCATGGAGGAAGGAAAACTTAGGAGAGGCCCCAGCCATCCCGTATGCATTGGAGAGAGCGGGGCGGATATCACGTGCTGTTTTTCACAAAGGGGTACTGGGACTGGTGTTCCAAACATCGTTTGCATAACAACCGCGCTCCTGAAGCTCTCGCTGCTGTTTCCGGCCTCCGAAAAGTGAGATAGGATTTTTCGGCCCGGGTCTTTCTCCAAGCGCATTCAGTTCGCGAGACAACCTGTGTTTGGAGTGTGGTGCGTGAGCTTGAAAGTTGTGTTTTGGGTCTGTCAGCGTGTCAGCCAATAACAGAGGCGCTGACGTAATCACGACGCGGGCCTTCGTCGTTTTCTTCAACGCGCCACGGAAAAACCCAGGGCCACGTCCGCTTCAATAAAAGTGTTACAGAAGCTTTGTAGGTTTCATTCCGACGAGCGTCAGCACAGCTCACTTCTGGCGGCTCGTCGCAGTGCAAGTTCAAAGTTCGCGCACATCTGATGCGGCGAGCTGATTGGAGACGCAAAGGAAGATGGCGCACCAAGATGGCTGCACTTCCGACTTGAATAACATGACGTCAGGGTCTCTCCTATTCAGTTTCTTTCCTCTATGTGGGGAGCGCCATATACAAGCAGTGTGGACGAGCTGGCCTCGTCTTCACTGTCTGTAACTCTCTCCCCGAAGACAATCTGAGCTCGTTCATGCAAGAAAATAATTGTTCTCTAATCTAAAACGAACTCCGTTCGTCTCTGGTTACCGTTCTTTATTTTGGTTCGGAATTTATCCGCATATGATACTACCAAAAAAATTTATTACTGAAAATACCATACACTGATGAATACAGTACAATTGACAAAAAGACCTCAACATCATCGTCGATGTCAATTAATGACATGTCTTTGTTTGCGGCCAGAAGAATGGGCACTTGGCGCCAATATTATTCACAATGCTTCTGATTTAGGCAAACTTGTGCTTGGGCAACGACAGCGAAAGAACAGGGAAGGAGGTAGACAAAGAAAGCTGCACTATAGTAAATATAAAATCACCATATTAATTCAAAATAAAATTATTTGGGGATTTATTTTCTACTTTAATGCGCGAAGTAAATATTAAAACGCAAGTAAATCTGTGGAGAATTTCGTATCGTTTTCAGGAGAATCAATGGGCTGGTTAAAGGGTCATTGATCTTGTTCGCTATTGCTAACGTGAAGTGGTTCATACAGCACTGGACGCTGAGGCCCGCCAAGCTCCAGAATTTTGAAAAGATATGTGCATTTGCAACAACCCGGCGTAGGCACATGGTTCCTTATCATAGCCGAAAGTTTGATTACTAATGAATTTTACGTTGTGTACGACGACATTGACTATGCGCGCATAGGCGTGATGTAAAGACGGCACACTTTTGCCTAATAACTTTACAATTCCTCGATGAGTACTCTGCGAGACAGAAAAACTGTTTCTTCGTATCTTTCATGAAGCAATCGTGGAAATACTTGCTTGTTACGATATTACTGTTGCTTCGTGGTGCGAGTATTATGATAAGATGGTCTTTCTGTTGCACGATTCAATACCTGGTCAAGTAAATATTTCCTCTTTTACGCCTTTTTGTTTCGTATACAGAAGTACTATACATTAATTTCATACAGAGAGCTGTCAGACTCCGCTCATATGTGCCACCACTTATTAAAGCTGAAACGGTCGAGTAAAACGTATCTTTCCGGAGGACAAGGCAGACTCAAGGGTACTTTCGCTAGGCAAATTTTCATTTTTCTGCATCTTGCTGGCATAGATACCCACATGGCAGAAAATTAAATCAAGAGTAAAATGCTTTCTGAAAAAAGAAATCTGCGATGCCTGCTTTAATCAAAAGCATTACATATAGTAAGAATACAGGGCTACATTTGCCCTTTACTCGCCGCGGTGTCTTAGCGGCTATGGTTTTGCTCTGTTAAGGACAAGGTCACAGGATCAAATTTCTGCCACGGCAGCCCCCATTTCGATGGAGGCGAAATGCGAAAACGCCCGCATCTCGTGCATTGGGGGCACGTTAAAGCTTCTCTAGGGGTCAAAATTAATCCGGAGACCCACCCATACGACGTTCCTCATAATCAACTCGTGGTTTTGGCACGTAAAACGCCAGAATTCAATTCATTTCCCCTTTCTATTAACTTTTTCCTACAAAAGCCAGGGGCGGAATGATTCCCCCGTTCTGATCTTCTGTTTCTTCTGTTAGAAGCCCATTGTTTACGAGCCTCGTCATTGGTATAAGCGTCGCCGGGCTCCCTTTACGACCAGGAACGCCCAATGGGCATGGCGTATTATGGCAATGGAGTAGGATTGAAAACTTGTTCTATTGAGGCAGACCAACGGTGCGCTTATCTCAGAGCTCAGGCACGCGTGGCATCAACAATATTAATGAAACTTGTTGGCTTCCTTTGACGGAGTGAACAGCAAACAGTTAACGCATTTGATCCGAGCTAATGGCCCCTGAGCGCAGCTGAGCACAATGTTTCACCCTAGCTAAGCGTCACCCAGGCCTAGAGTCAATGGTACTTGGGCTGAATCCGCCGCGCCACAATCGGTCATTGTCGGTACAAATAAAGGTGCCTGGCATGACTCACCGTTCTCGGTCTCGATAAGCGTAAAAAGCGTCTTTTAATGCGATTAGCACTATTAGGGTGCTTCGCGTACTTTCCGGGGTCTCCGTCCGTCCGTCTGTCTGTCTGTAACAGTTTTCCCGCCAATATGGGTTACTGGGTAGTCTATTGTCTTATTGCTAGAGCATCGGGCTGTTGGGATGAGGAAACCAGGTTCGAAACGAGTCGTCGGGCCAAGTTGCGTCACAGGTATGTGGCATTGCGTATGTGCCTCTCATCAGTTAACCCGTTTCACGCCAACTTGTGTTACTGGGTATGTGCTTATGTGCCGCTCTTCCATAAGCCCCGTTTATTCCCACTTGGATCACTGCATATGTGAAACTAGGCATGCGCCACACTACAATGAATCTCTTTGACGTGAATTTTAGCCACGGGGTATGTGCAAATGGGTGTGCGCTGCTCTTCGATCACCCTTTTTAGCACCAACTTGGGTCACTGGGTATATGCCGTAGGGTATGCGCTGCTCCGAAATAAGCCTCTTTCACGCCTACTTCGGTCACTGTGAACATGCTACTGCGTATGTGCCGCTCTTCAATGACAAAAAAAAAATCATTTAAATATTTCCGGTGCTGGGCGCAGTCGAACCCGCGTCATATATTTTCAGACACTCTTGTCTGAAGATATATTCACACACGCGCTGCTCGGGGACTACGGTGGGGCGGCGCTAGATGGCACAGCGTGTCCAGACGGAAGCGCGAGAGAGCATTCCGCCTGCATGTACGCCTTATGCATGGCGTGTTTCGGCAGTTGCAATACGATGTGTCCATACATTGCTTCAATGCTAATCACAGTAATGTCGACATTTACTGTGAGATGGGTTCTGGAGGACTTTTTTAAAAATTCGATTAGCCTTATTTGCCTACTCCAGGCGCTTTGAGCCTATCTATCTATCTATCTATCTATCTATCTATCTATCTATCTATCTATCTATCTATCTATCTATCTATCTATCTATCTATCTATCTATCTATCTATCTATCCTCTTATGACTACCCGGTGGCCTAAGTTGTCTACCAGTTTGGGCCATTATAGGTCCAGGCCATTATAATGGTCATTATAGGCCATTATAGTAAGGCCATTATTATGAGCTCGTGGCGGTGATACCATCATGGTCGTTCCATCGTCGTCACTCCAGCTTTGTCATCGACTCTCGCCATGAAGTTGTCGTCACACTTTCTACGCGAACCCTGTAGGCCAAGTTGTCTAATAACTTGGGTCACTAGGTATGTGCTCGTGGTGACGAGGACGTTGTGGTCGTTGCATCGTCTACATTTCAGCTTCAGCAATCGCCGTCTCGTCATGCCGTTGTCGTCACCCCATCGTCGTCAGGCCGTCGTCGTCATACAGGCTTCGTGTGCAGTCGTCGTTACGCCATTGTCGTCATCCGATTGTCATCATACTGTTGCCCTGCCATCGTTGTCATTGTATCTTCGTCACATAGTCGTCATCATGTGCTCGTTGTCATGCAATGGTCCTGATGCCGTGGCATCATTGACCTGCCATCATTGGCCTTGAAGCAAGCAGCTCTGGTTTGTTTGCACACTTCCTACTTTGGCGGAGTCCACGTCTATACTCAGACCAGCTCTACCGGCGCACTAGTTATACCGTCATTATCAATAAGCATGAGATACAAGATTTCTCCCGCCACAACATCGACCAGTTCGGAGCTTCTTGCCCTCCGAGGTGCCGTTGATTATATCAACAACCAACTGGCTAATCGGTGGGTGATATTCTGCGACCCGGAGGCGACCCTACAGTGTCTTTTGTCAGCTCTTCATCGTGGGTCCTGTGAACAGCTCGTGTCGCAGATACGAGAAACATACGATCATATGGTCGCGAAAGGACACGACGTCGTGTTTCAGTGGCTGCCGGTCGTTTCGGTGTCTCCGACAGTGACCTCGCCGACGAAGCTGCTAGGAAAGCACACAAAGGAGCGAACCTTGTTTCTGTATCTTTATCGAGGACTGACGCAGGCCAACACTTAAGCAAGGTAGCCCACCGTATGACATTGGAGAAGTAGCACCCACCTGAATTCACCCGTGCAGCATCGATTGCATTCCCTCGACCCATCTATGCAACTGCGGCTGTTACCTGGGCTTCCGCGAAATGAGGAAACAATGCTGTGCCGCTTACGCATGGGCTTCGCATTCACCAATGCATATACGTGTTTGAGTAGAGTGGCTGATATATCGCCGAGTCCAATGCCTGCGGTTTTGAGGAGGCTATAGAACATCTACTGTGCTTCTGCCCTTTTTTTGAAAATGAAAGACATGACTTCTGCGCAGCTCTAAATCAGTTAGAAAACCGTTCATCTTGAACAAGATCTTGGTACCGTGGCCTCACACATCGCAGTTACAAAAGGCTACAAAAGTGCTGCTGTAATATTTGAAAGCTACCGGACTGAGCAACCGTCTGTGATCCGGACTGAGTGAGCGTCAGTGGATATAAAGCGGAAAATTTTGCCAAGTCGGCTATATCCACAGTGGACTTTCTCTTCTCCTATTAATCTTCCCCTCCCCTTTTCTCTTCCCCCAGTGTAGGCTAGCCAACCGGGCTCAGTCCTGGTTAACCTCCCTGCCTTTCATTTATCATTATCTTTCTCTCTCTCAGCAGCTGGAGTAGCGTGTTAGGCGAACAGCCAGGCTAACACCTCCAGCATATCATTATATCTTCTCTCTTTCTCTGAACTTTCTTAAACAGAGGAACATCCGGTCGCCAGATGGGCGTTAAGTGTTGTGTGTTGAAGGAGCGAAGTATATACAACACCAGTTCATCGCTTTTTTTTTGGGGGGGGGGGGGCTGATACGAACACAGTGAGACTGTCCATATTTAATTAAATTGCCCTGCCTAAATCGACACAACAAATTCGTAGGCTGTTTGAAGGCGTGACATCCTCATTCAATGACAGGAAATTATTAAGCAGAACAATTGCGACTCGCCTGCAGTAAAATCATTCTTAAAAAGGTTAACATTTAACTGGACTAGAGCAAACTATACTGGAATCCAGTAAGTTCTAGTGCGGGAAATTTAGTGCAGCGTCGCCACCCGTCGATCGTTCTGGCTTTCTTTTACAAAGCATTCTTCTACACTAAGAGTGAAAGGCAATGAGCACGCAACGTTCTTGCCCACCCGCTTGCACCATGCTTGAGTATTCTGACTTGCAGGTGGTATGCGCTAGCGTTGGGTACCGCGAGCACGGTGAAAAAGCTGCACCTTAATACGAGTATCTCTAGCTTATCTCCGGCAGAGTTTTGAACAGGTATTCAACCTTGTTTCAGTAATTTGTCGCTTTAATGCTCCCTATGGAAGCAACACTGGCCCCCGATAAGGTAAAGACCTTCCCCGTTAAGCCACAAGCAAATGGACGACCCGATTAGGTAGGCAGTCAAGGCGTCAAGAGACTCGGCGTTAACACGCGTTCGCCAGGCCGTGCCTGGAAGCGGAAACGCCAGTCGACTCATGTAGCGTTGCAGTTAAACCACGTGCGCACGCCTCGCGACGTTTAGGTTAAGCCCTTTGAGGCCTATGATTTTTATTTCTTCTTTATGAACCAACTCGGCCGAAGAAAACACTTTGCTAAGCCCTGGACAGATTCTCGAGTTCCGCCACCTTTACAGGTCAAGCAAGAATCGGAGGCTGAGCCGAACGCAAACCCGCCGCGGCGGCTCATGTGGCTATGGCGTTCCACTTCTGAGCACTAGTCGCGCGTTCGATGCCCGAGTGCAACAGCCTCATTTTACTGGGAGGTGAATGCCAAAAATGTATGGGCACCAAACTTGAGCTGTACATCAGTTAATCCGAGGTAGTCAAATTAGCACGGAGCTCCCGCACTACGGCGTCTTCCCGAGAGAGACGAAGGCAGGGAGATCAACCAAGGTTTCGTCTTCCAGAGCTATGAGTTGTGGCTTTGGACGTTCAACATAAGAATTTAAATTCTAACCTCACGCATGGCTTCGCGCCGTTCACCCACAAAAGTACACTGGACGCCAAAGCACGAGTAAAACTGAAGTTTCTCATACTCTAAGCACGCAACCAAAATTCGAGCGCTACACTGTGGCGTTGTGATCGGCAGTTTAGCAGCGAATTTCTTAGCTATACGTTGCTCTCCCACTCAGCCAGAAAACTCAATTTTGTCGCTTCGCTACATCGGAGAGACTTCGGGCAAGGATAGCGCAAGTCGTCTTCTTTATCGGGACAATTCTGAAAAAGTCCTTCTTATGGTAGTTGTCTCAAACGAGACATAGCTAACAGACAGTGATGCCACGGAAAGTATACGCGTAATAACTATTTATTGAAACAGAGAATTATGGTCCAAGGTTAAGCAATAAAAAAAGTTAAATTTTGGGGTTCACTCGCCAAAACAGCGATCCGATTATGAGACACGTAGTGTAGTGGGGAACTCCGGATTAATTTCGACCACCTGGAGTTTCTTTAACGTGTACCCTACGGTACACTTACGTTTTTCCATTCCTGACCTATGGGAAAGCTGCCGCCGTGGCCGCCATCGAATCCACGACTTCGTGCACGGCAGCGCAATACCACAGCCACTAATATACCATAGTGGGCAAGGTTAAAGTTGCGATAAGTTGAATACTCTGTTAAAGTGAAAGGGAAATGAAAGGGGAAAGATGAGAACAGCTTGCAATTTAATCCTGCAGCAAAAATAATTCCTCAGTTTTTTAAACAACCAGGGATGAGAACAGCTTGCAATTTAATCCTGCAGCAAAAATAATTCTTCAGTTTTTTAGACAACCCGGAAATTTCCCCTAGGGTTTCCTTGGGTTTCATTGTATACTGGCTTCACGCGGTTGTTACGGAAACCCAGAACCTCGGTTTCCCTTATTCTTCTTGGTCAGTGTGTAGCGAGGTTTCAACTCAGGCAGCCTTGATGCCTTGAAGTATAGCACACAAAAGTTTATTGGGCAGTTGCCCATTCTTTAGATCCCGTACTATAGACGGTATGCGTGCGGTTTAATGGACGCTCTCTATCTATACGCATATTGCTACGCTCCAAATACGTAAGCATAAATGCTCAAGGAAGGAGTCGGAGGGACAGCCGTTGTCGCACAAATCATGCGGAGATGTAGAGTTTCGCTCCAATCGGCGACAAATCGGTCTTTTCTGTCACTTTTATTGACAATTTCTTTTAATTTGATTAGCATTCTTTGAGAATTTCACCCAGTTTGCGGTATGTCTGTTTGTATGTTTGTACTCGGCTAACCTCGGGTTCCTGTGCTGAGGGAACCGGAATCGAAACCAACCGTGGATCAATCAAGTTTGGTCACTGGGTGTGGGCCACTGGCTAGCTGTCGCTCTTCATTGGAACTCTATCACGCCAACTTGGGTCACTTGGAACGGGTTGTCATTGCCCGTGGGCGAAGAGCTCGCTTCCTAGCACGCTTCCTAGAACTGCGTATGTGCCACTGCGTATGTGCCACTTATAATGGCACATAACCAGCGCACCATTTGCACCATTTACACACCCATCATACGATAATTTGCCACTTGTATTACAGTCGCCAATCATCTAAAAAAAATGGATGCGCTGCCAATGTTTTTATCATCGATATTAAGGAATTTAACATTCAGTCAGAATTAGTTATACAGTCCAATAAAAAACTGTCAATTCCTCCACGCTTCCCTTGGCTTTATTGTCTGTTGATTTGATTTTATACGGTTGTTACCAAAAATCGGGCCCCTCAGTTTTTCTATGGTTCTCGCGCAACACCAAAGCGTTACTTTCCTATATGTAATGCTATTATTATGCAAGAACGGAGTGAGAACCGTGTAGTACAAGAAGCAGGTTAACTGTTTACAAATTTTCAAACATTATTTATCGTACACAGAACATATACCATTGCTTAACGTCCTGAGGGGTACGTTCCTGAATTGCTTATACTCGACCGATACGTGAGTATATATCTTTCAGGGGTTTATGGTTGCAGATATGAGCGCACTGCTCTGATTGATCCGTTAAAGATTGATCCATTATTGATTGATTGATTGATTGATTGATTGATTGATTGATTGATTGATTGATTGATTGATTGATTGATTGATTGATTGATTGATTGATTGATTGACATTAACGACCCAAGGTAACAGCCGGGCTAAAAGAGACGCCGTAGAGAAGGGCTTCGGATTAATTTTGACCACTATTGGATTTCTGGAGAGGTCGGAAAGTTCCCCCTGGACGCCCGGTAACGCTCTCTACTAGGTCTTTGACCGGAAGCCTCCGATGCTCTCCGACCAGAGATGCTGAAGCGTGTCGAAGGAATGCTGACGCACGAGGACGGAAGATTATGCTTCAGTTTATATTCCCCCCCCCCCTTTTTTTTTTGCAAGTACTGGCCAGGAAGAGGAAAATACGAAAAGCAACACGAGCGCTGCTCTCGCGAAAAGTCTCAGGAATGGCCTCCTTCACACATCTGCACTGTTGCTTTTAACCACTTTCTTTTCCCCGCCGGAGGGAAAAGGGTCTTTTAGCCTTCGGGTCCTCCCCGCACGTCGTGCACTACCCCGCACCTGACGTCAGCCCTGCTGTTCATCCTGTCACAGTGGCAACCAGTTTTCCTTTTTGGTTTTTGAACGATGACTTTTCGAGCGATGTCATCATCTCTAGTATGGCGTCGATCAACTCGCTGGGAACGTTCGGGCCACTCGTGAAACGGCCCAAGCACTTAGGGGGACGCGAACCCGACAAACCACACACCCACTCTTTTCGTGCACACGTGCGCAGGTTGGTAAAGATCAGCGGCGCGTAGTGCGACGTCGTTGGGTCCGCAATCCCCGCCACCTAGCACAAAAGTTTTGGAATGTGTGCGTGACGGCGGGTGATTTCTTGTATGAATTCGCGGCAGCAGGCCCGCTCGGCTGGCCGTATCTAACACCATCTTGAGTTCGTTAACCTGCATCTAAATGTAAGTGCACAAGTTCTTTTGCCTTATTTTATTCTTGCTCTATCGCGTGTCAGTCGTAGTGCACTTGTTCCACCGTGTATCTCCGTTCTGTCCTGCTGAGTTTCCTCTAGAAGCTTTCGCTTTCTTTATTTGCGCGAACCTGTACTGTATAGTTCGCGGGGCCACTCGCCAGAACGTGGTGGCACACGGTAAAGCTGAAAGGCAGCGACGACGCACTTGAAGAAAATGCGCTCCTTATTCTACCAACGGTGCGCCCCGAAAGCTACAGAAGGGCAGCTGTTGCGAGAAGCGCGTCGTAGTCAGTCGTTGGGTCTAGCGACGCGACTGACATCTCTCCACTGGTCTGTGTATACAGGATGAGAACGCAACCCCTGAGCAACAGTATACGGACCACATGTTCGCTGACAAAACCTAATTTCTTCATAATTAAGAGGCACAAGTTCAAATTGCCGAGCGCACAGTAAAGTGCATTATGTCAAGCTCGGAGTGCCAGTCCTCCATCTCAAGTTAAATTGGCAGGCGGATGAGAAAATTGGATTTCTCGCAGAACCCCTGGTACGTGCACGTTTGCTCAAGGGAGTACGTATATTTAAGTTCACTGGGTGTTACCGCGACAGTTCCGGCGTATATGCTGAAAACCTCAACACGCCTGTAATCTAACGCGACGGGCTCCTCATGATAGTGAACGGCTACAACAATCGGTGTGCACCAGAAACTTAATCCTTCGAACTCCTCTTGCACGGAAGCATGATAACGCTGATAATTCGGCAAAGGCATATCACAAGCACAATTCACGTAGCGTTGCGTCATCAATACTTCCTGTCATGTACATGTTGCCCTGCATTGAAAGCGATGCAACTCTATCCGCGACCTTTACTGCATTGTCCAGGAGAGTCCTGGACAACCGCATACAGCGTTCTGTCGGAAATTTGTTTGGTTTGGAGTGAGACAAAACACAGGACTTTGGGTGGAGAGCCAATGCGTCTAAAAAAGGAAAGCAACATATGCATAACCACCTCCCGTTACGCGAAGTCACCGTACATGAAGCAGACTCGCTTTTGGCTGTTATTTAATGGCTAGCCAGTCAGGGTAACTCGAGATTTTAGTGCAGCGTACGGGCAACTGGCGCGCGTGTCAGGATGCATCTGTCGCGTGGCGGACTTGTGCGAGGTGAATCACAGCTAAAGCTTGTTGCAATGGCGGAAATTTTTCATGCTTGAAATGGGGTTCCCGTGCATAAATACTACAGTCTACTGGGGTGTTTCATTTCCTGAGCTACGTTTTGCAGCCATACTCATGTCAGGCTTATCGCGCGCAGTTTTCAATGGCAAAAATTAGTGCATGTAAACGCTAGCAGTTTTCGTTAAAACAATTGGGTCATTGGGAACAGTCTCTGTATCGTTGGGGCTTGAGTCGTGCCTGCCGTATTTTCAAACAAACACTGTCAAGGGGTGTAGGAGCGGTGACACTCATCGCAATCGCAAAGCGAGATTTGCTGTTTTCCATCGACAAATACAGTAGTGCATTGCGAATGCTATCTATCTCAGAAATTGTTTTTTTACTGAATCCAGGGAAACGCAGGCTACAAAAGTCACACGAACAGAGTTTTAAAGATTTCATCTGTGAACAGGCAGAGCCCCCCTGAAACTTACGTGCGCCACCTATCACTTGAAGTCCGTAAAGCAAATGCAGAAATACAGTTTTTGTTTATCTGCGCGGATCAATACACCGTTCTATGGAGTTGCCGGGTTCCGTTTACAAATACGACGAATGGCGAGCTGCCGATTCCTCTTGCATATTTAAGGCCCTAACCTTCGAGTCTCTTAGAAAAAAGCTGTGAGCGGGCTAACCAAGATTTTTTGTGATTCTCGACCAACTATATACGCTGCTTTCATGAATATACCAGGTGTTTCGGTGGCGTGTGAACTTATGAAAATGGGACATGCGAGACAAAGTGAATATGTTTACCAGATATAGTGCATAGCATTATAGCGTACAGTATCCTAAATTGCAGACCATCGACTGCATAAAAAAAAATGAAATCGCACGTTGCGCACCTTGTTGGAGGTGTGAAGTTGTGACGTAGATGGACAGACACGCACGCACACACACGCACAGTAGCCGGTTGCTTATGGAGACAACGCGGGCCGCTGCGATATATATATATATATATATATATATATATATATATATATATATATATATATATATATATATATATATATATATATATATATATATAGAGAGAGAGAGAGAGAGAGAGAGAGGATATTCGACATTCTGATGGTATTCCACGTGGCGCTGGCTAACACTCCTAGGGCTAGATCTAGTAAAATATAAATACCCAAGTTAGTGGACGGAGTGATAGCCGTCTCCGTAGCACAATTGGTAGCGCAATGTACGCGTAATGCGGAGGTTGTGGGTTCGGCTCCCACCGGCGACAAGTCATCTTTTCGTCCACTTGCATTTCCCCCTTTTGCTCATTATTTTCTACTTTTCGATTTCAACTACAGCTAATTTCCCTGATGCTTTCGTTGGCATCATTGTCTGTTGGCTTTATGTGGCCATAATTGGCAAAGCCGAGCCCCTCGGTTCCCCTTCTCTCGTTTATTTATTGTGAGGCCGGGTCTAGAATCTGGCAGCCTTAATTTCATTAGGTAGAATGCGAGGGTTTATAAGCCACGTGCCTGCTTTCCTAAGACCACGTGTTACGGGAGGCCATCTGGCGAAAAAGGATGTTCCACATCCACCCAACAGGGCTCTGTGTGGCGCTGGCCGACAACAGTCCTAGGGCTAGATCTAGTAAAACATAAATACCTAAGTTAGTGGACGAATTGATAGCCGTCGTCGTAGCACAAGTTGTCTTTTTGTCCACTTTCATTTCCTTTTCCTTCATTATTTTCTGCATTTCATATTAAACCACAGTTAATTTCCCCGATGCTTTCCTTGACTTCATTGTCTGTTGGCTCGATGTGGTCATGATTAACAAAATCGAGCCCCTTGGCACCCCTTCTTATCTCCTTTCATCATCATCATCATCATCATCATCATCATCATCATAATCCTATTCATGTCCACTGCAGGACGAAGGCCTCTCCCTGCGATCTCCAATTACCCCTGTCCTGCGCCAACCGACTCCAAATAGCACCAGCGAACTTCATATTTCGTCACTGCATCTAGTCTTCTGCCGTCCTCTACTGCGCTTCCCTTCTCTTGGTACCCATTCTGTTACCCTAATGGTCCTACGGTTATCTAGTCTACGCATTACATGACCTACCCAGCGCCATTTTTTTTCTCTTAATGTCTATTAGAATATCCTCTATGCCCATTTGCTCTCTGATCGAAACTGCTCTCTTTCTGTCTCCTAAAGTTATGCCTAGCATTCTTCATTCCATAGCTCTTTGCGCGGTCCTAACTTGTTCTCAAGCTTCTTTGTCAGCCTCCAAGTCTATGCGCCGTATGTCAGCACCGGTAAAATGCACTGATTGCATACTTTCCTTTTCAATGATAACGGTAAGCTCCCATTTAGGAGCTCTGCCATATGCGATCCAACCCATTTTTATTCGTCTGTGAATTTCCTTCTCATGGCCCGGGTTCCCTGTGGTTAGTTGACCTAGGTAAACGTACTCCTCCACAGACTCTAGAGGCTGGCCTGCGATCTTGAAATCTTGTTCCCTTGCCAAGTTATTGATCATTATCTTTGTCTTCTGCATATTAATCTTCAGCCCCACTCTTAGACTTTCCCTGTTAAGGTCCTCAATCATTTGTTGTAACTTGTCTGCATTGTTGCTGAATAGAACAATGTCATCGGCAAACCGAAGGTTGTTGAGGTATTCGCCGTCGATCTTTACTCCTAAGCCTTTCCAGTTTAATAGCTTGAATACTTCTAAGCACGCAGTGCATAGCACTAGAGAGATTGTGTCTACTTGTCTGACTCCTTTCTTTATAGGTATCTTCCTACTTTTCTTGTGTAGAATTAGGGTGGCTGTGGAATCTCTGTAGATATTTTCTAGGCTATTTACGTGAGCGGTCTGTACTCCTTGATTGCGCAATGCATCTATGACTGCTGGTATCTCTACTGAATGAAATGCTTTTTCGTAATCTATGAAAGCCATATAGAGAGGTTTATTGTACTCTGCAGATTTCTCGATAACCTGGTTAATGACATGGATGTGATTCATTGTAGAGTAACCTTTCCTGAAGCCAGCCTGCTCCCTTGGTTGACTAAATTCCAGTGTTGTCCTTATTCTGTTGGAGATTATTTTGGTAAATATTTTATATAATACTGGCCCTAAGCTAATGGGCCTATAATTTTTTAGTTCTTTAACGTAACCCTTTTTGTGGATTAGTATAATGTTTGCATTCTTCCAGTTTTCTGGGACCCTTGCAGTCGATAGACACTTCGTATAGAGAGCCGCCAGTTTTCTTAGCATTATGTCTCCTTCATCTTTGATTAAATCGACTGTTATTCCATCCTCTCCTGCCGCGTTTCCCTGTTTCATGCCTTGTAAGGCCTTTCTGACCTCATCTCTAGTTATAGGAGGAGTTTCTGTACACTGTTCATTATTGTTTTGAATAGAGCGTTCCTGAGTTGTCCGGGTACTGTAAAAGACAGTATAGAATTCTTCCGCTGCTGCTGCTTTAACTATATCTTCCAGATTGCTGATGATATTACCCTGCCACTGTTTTAGTGCATACATCTTGGTTTGTCCTATGCCAAGTTTCCTTCTTACTGATTTCAGGCTGCGTCCATTTCTTACGGCTTCTTCAGTCTCTCTGACGTTATAGTTTCGAATATCACTTATTTTCGCCTTGTTGATCAGTTTTGACAATTCCGCGAATTCTATCTTATCTCTTGAGTTGGATACTTTCATTCTTTGTCGTTTCTTTATTAGGTCCTTTTATTATTTTTTATTAGGTCCGTTTTTTTATTAGGTCCTATTAGGGAGAGCTAGCCTACTTACTGGTTGCCTTGGTGCCTTGCCTCCCACTTCAATCGCTGCCTCTGAAGCCAACCTCGCTACGGTTTCATTCATTACCTCTATGTCATCATTATCATCTCTCTTTTCTAAGGCTGCATATTTATTTTCAAGTACCAGCCTAAATTTGTCTGCTTTTACCCTTAGTGCCTCTAAGTTGACCTGTTTTTTCTTGACCAATTTTATTCTTTCTCTCTTTAAATTCAGGTGGACCCTGGCCCTCACTAACCTATGATCACTACATTTTACCCTATCTATTACTTGAACATCCTGCACTATACTGGGATCGGCAGAAAGTATGAAATCAATGTCATTTCTTGTTTCACCATTAGGGCTTTTCCATGTCCATTTCTGTTGCTACGTTTCCTGAAAAAGGTGTTCATTATTCTCAGCTTATTCCTTTCTGCGAATTCTACCAGCAGCTCGCCTCTAGCGTTTCTAGAATCGACACCGTAGTTGCCAATTGCCTGTTCACCCACCAGCGTTTTCCCTACTTTTGCATTGAAGTCCCCTATTACTACTGTATACCGCGTTTGCACTTTTGTCATCCCTAATTCAACATCTTCATAAAACTGATCTACTTCCTCATCGTCGTGACTGGACGTTGGAGCGTAGGTTTGTACTACCTTTAATCTATACCTTTTTTTTTTTAGTTTGATTACGACTACTGCTACCCTCTCGTTGATGCTGTAAAATTCGTCAATGTTGCCCGCTATGCCGTTATGGATTAGGAATCCCACCCCGTATTGCTTCTTATCTGGGAGACCTCTATAGCAGAGAACATGGCCGTTATTCAGCAATGTGTAAGCCTCACCAGGTCTTCTAATCTCACTAAGGCCGATAATATCCCAAAAAATGTCTGATAGTTCTTCGAAGAGTCCTGCTAAGCTTGCCTCACTCGAGAGGGTGCGGGTGTTAAACGTTGCAAGGGTCAGTTTCCATTGGCGCCTGTCCGGACCATATATATATATATATATATGTATATATATAGTTCCGTCAGGCTCGGAAAAATATGGCACTGTTCCAATTAAGATTTCATCTCCGGCATCTGATTAATGTTTGTATCTCTCTCCTCTCTCCAATCATGACTTCTGAGCTTCGCGAAAAGTGCTTATTAGAACAGCAATGCATTATACCGCGGATGTTGAGCACATATTCCTCTAAACTGGTGCTATAAGCAGGGGACGTCAAGTAAATGGGCGTACTTTGTGGTCTGATATCGAAGATTCAAGATTCAAAAATCAAGACTCCACATTCAAGCTTTCTAGATCATTTTTTTTTTTAAGAAGAGATGCTGAAGACAAGCATGATTTGAGCTGCATTAGTAAATTACTCTTTTACAATTACAAGAAAACACTTTTACCGTGAGAGGAAGCTTAATAATCCAGAAAAGGCGCAAGAATTAAAGACGGGTGGCGACGCCACCTTGAAGTTCCCGCACCAACTCACCGTGACGTCACGGCTTTTGACGTCGTCTTCTCGGGCCTCGCGAGTTGATTTTTCATCGGTAACGATGGCCTACATTGTATTGCAAAGGAGCCAACGGATGAACTTAGCAAGGTTCAGGAACTTCTACTGAGCCCCAACGGCCCAGATTCAGAAAGCTACTTAGAAAGTTGTGACGTCACATTGATGTACCGGCGCTGAGGCTTTTTCAGGCGCGAAATTGAAAGAAAGAAATGGCGCTTTAATATTTTTTTTTTCATTTTGATAACCTATTGCTGGGAAATTAACGAAAATGGAGTTTTGAAACAACTCTCTATTTGGTCAAACAGATCCATTGTTTCCACCGCACGTAGGAACAAGATTCCTCGGGAGCACACGCAGCTCAGTGCACGAGCAGCCATTGCCACCGGTGCGGAAAGAGTACGCGCCTGGAATCTTATCTCCAGGGAACTTGCGCGTCGTCTTCTTGAGCGCTATCTGGCATTCTTGCCATACCTGAGGCAATGAGGGGCTGTACGACGACGCACCTGATAAAGATAGCAGACTCCTTTGAAGAAAGAGAGAAAGAGTGCAATCAAGGCATTAAAAAAAGAACGAACGCGTAACAAAATACTTCGCGTTGATACGTAGCCAAGTTTCGTCCGGTGAAAGTGCGTATCGGATGCGCGACTCACAGTGGTTATACTCGCAAGTAGAGCAGTCAACTTCACAGCGAGTGGCGAAGGTTTGAGTAATCACAAAGTCTCTGACACTTTAAGCTGTCCCTTGCCTCAACGTACTTTTACGGACGCTCGAATGTGTTTTTCCAAGGCGTACAGCAAAAAAGGGTAAGGCATTTTCAGATGACGCGTTTAGCCGAGATAACCTGCTCTGCTCATGCACAACACCCACAAGCTGTCTCGTGGCGATGGCTGGAAAAACTCTATAGGGCTGTCAGCGCCGAGGAATGTTCATTCGGAAAGATATCCGCTGTCAATGCTCTCTTGCAGATGATACCTCATCTTACGTCATTTTATGCTGTATGCGCCACTGATATCAGTGTTCTTCATATACTTCTAATGTGTTACTGCATTTTAAAGAACCCCAGGTGGTCGAAATTTCCGGAGTCCTCCACTACGGCGTGCCTCATAATCAGAAAGTGGTTTTGGCACGTAAAACCCCATAATTTAATTTAATGTGTTACTATTTGCTATACGAAATATTACGATCACTTTTGCCCATACTTATATATTACGAAAATTTACAATATGGCAACGACGACGCATAATGGACAGGATGAATGCTACACAGCACACAACTAATTCAGCGCAGAAAATAAATTAATAGAGCCCCAACGGAAACCAAAAATTAATACCTAAATTCCAGGGTTTTACGTGTCAAAATCAGGATATGATTATGAGGCACTCCCTAGTGGGAGACTCCGGGTTAACTTTGACCACCTGGGGTTCTTTAACGTCCGCCCGATGCACGGTACTATGCCGACCTTTTTTGAGAGGGAACACGGGAACACGTGGCTTTCAGTACTATCAGCGCAGCCTAGCGGCACCTCAGAACCATTGTGCGCATGCGCTGCGAGAGTAGGGTGCGTTTGCGCACATCCTGTCATCGGAGCGTTCGCATGTTGTCCATAACGGATTACAGTAAATGTGTTGCCTACTAGGCAGCTTCTTGCCTTCAACAGATACCGCAGTTAGCTGATAAGCGAACTGTGCAGCTGCCAAGGTGAAACGTTAAACGCTGTGTTCTCGCCATTGTTGCCTTGGCTTAAAATTCCCAGTCTTGAATCACCCAATCTTCATTTTATTCACGCTTGACGAACCAGTTTGGACAAAATTTAGGGACCTCAGTGGCTTCTGGCTGCGATTAACCGCTCCTAGCAAGAGAATCAATACTTGGCCAAATACCCAAGTACCGCAACCGCTGCTGCCCTTCCACACGAGAGTAAATTGGAATGGGCACTGAGTCTTCGTCTGCAGTCAGGTTTCCCCACTCTTCATGAGTAGATGCACATCTCTAGCCTGTATTGGTAGAGTGAATTGGCCTTTCTTTGTTTTGAAAACCTATATGCACTAGAGCGGAAAGGGAAATCAAGGAGCAGGCTGGCAACTGCCACTGGAAGGGGTACAACGCCTGCCTAGTCTTCTGAAAGGAGGAGACAGAAACAGAACTGGAATTTAGAAGAAGGGGAGGGAAGAGAAAAAAAAGAGCAATATGACAAATCTTAGAGAATTAAGCGCAACACACAGATTACAGGTCACACACTGTAGGGCCGGTTATTGCAAGTCACACCCCTAAAGAATGTCGAAATAGAAAAAAAATATAGTGTTTGAGGTCCCGTCCCCCGAAAACACAAAACGGCTACACCATGCCTCATTTCACGCCCCCGGATCCTGCACATGTTAATATGTGTTAATGCTCTGTTGGCCGGCCGTGGCAACACAGCGTAGCAAACGGCGCGCGCGATGAGGTGACGTCATGCGCGAGAATAAATTATTTCTTTACACCGGACAGACTGAGCATGCGCAATCCTTTCGGCACCACCGTTAGACTGCACCGATGGTGCCGTAGGCCACCGCGCGCTCCAGCGTTCACGCTCAAACAAACCAAGCGGGCGTTTTCGCATTTCGCTCCCGTCGAAATGCGGCCGCCGCGGCCGGGATTCGATCCTGCGCCCTCGGGCTTTGCAGCGTAACGCCAGAGCCACTACCCCAGGCGGGTAAACGGAGGTTCGCTTTGAAAGTAATAATAATAATATTTGGGGTTTTACGTGCCAAAACCACTTTCTGATTATGAGGCACGCCGTAGTGGAGGACTCCGGAAATTTTGACCACCTGGGGTTCTTTAACGTGCACCTAAATCTAAGCACACGGGTGTTTTCGCATTTCGCCCCCATCGAAATGCGGCCGCCGTGACCGGGATCTTTGAAAGTCAGTATTACTTGCTGTGCGGCGATAGGTTGCCACTGAGCCAACAAATCAATGTCTTCTTTCTTAGGCTTTCACGCCTCCGCGTCGGTCGTGTTGTCTTTAGGATAAACATGCGGGTTACCCGGAAATTCTGTGCATTTGCGGGTGCGATATAAATTGGCAGTTGAACTTTTATTTTTATTGTACTAATATTTCAGCGATAAAAATGACGCATCAGTGACGACCACGCTCGTCGAGCAATAAGTCAATGTTAAATATGTGGAGGCAAGCGGGACGAAACATTAGGCCACCCAATAATATCTTTACACAAAGTCCTCGCTTATTCTGAAGATAACTTTATCATCAAGACGGCAATACGCTGTTTCACGTCGGTAACACTATATAATGGTATGCTGCAGCTGTCAGCACAAGTGGTCTGATGTCTGCTTCTTTATGGCGAAAATAAGTGCGTGCGAGCGTCCGATTAGCCTTTGACTCGGCAGCTCGCGTGCGTCAACGCCAGACACACGTTTGACGCACGCCGGCTGCCGAAAAATCTGTCGAACACTAAAGAAATTCTGAAGTGCCAAAGCGTGCCTGCCGATAACGTTAAAATTAAATTATGGGGTTTTACGTGCCAAAACCACTTTCTGATTATGAGGCACGCCGTAGTGGGGGACTCCGGAAATTTCGACCACCTGGGGTTCTTTAACGTGCACCTAAATCTAAGTACACGGGTGTTTTCGCACTTCGCCCCCATCGAAATACGGCCGCCGTGGCCGGGATTCGATCCCGCGATCTCGTGCTCAGCAGCCCAACACCATAGCCCCTCAGCAACCACGGCGGGTGCCGATAACGTATGATTAAAGGATGTGTGACACATAAGAAGGCTTGCCTGCAGGGTGTCAAGAGAGTGTCTCCATTCTGAGACTTCAGTGTGCATGCCATTTAGCGTGGATATATATAGTTAATAATAATCACTGAATCATAAGCTAGGAAATAGCTAATCATTAGTGCACTACTCATTCACTGCATTTATTTTTTATCATTGATTGTTGTTGTTCAGTGTGCTGCCAGCATTTGTCGATGCACAGATCTTCGCGCGTTCCAGTGGGTGAAACAAATACCCAAGTAGTCAGAAAAGCAGTTCCACCCACCGTGGCGCCTCAGTAGCTATGGCGTTTTAACGCGATATGGTTAACGAGCCCCGGTCGCAAAAAAAATGTGATTTCGGCGTCGGAGATCAGAAAGATTTTCGAACCACCATACCCAAGCCCTCCATTTCAAGCAAGGAATTTACTGAACTAATTGAATTTCTCAAGCTAAAATACGGGGGCAAATCGTAAACTATGACTTACACAAAACATACAGACATGATAGCTCTCGGATTGTAATTTGAATATACGAGAAACCATAATTCTGTTACGCTAAAACTCAAATGAAACCTTTTTTCCAGCGTTTGTACCCTTCACAGACCAGCCGCGGCGTCCGCCATTTGCGCGTGCCGGCGCGGGGGCGTCTCGGGGCCACGGAGCGGTGCGCCCGGTTTCTCGCAATACCTCCAGCTGGCGCTCGCCTCCGCCGCATCGCGACCCACGCGAGAGGCCGCGTTTCTACCACAAAGCCCGCCCTCGTGCGTAGCGTCCGCGGCCAGCGTTTCCCGGTAAACATTAAGGTTACATACGCTCCAGTCACCGGGAAGCGCGAGAAGTTGTCAGAGGTTTTTGAATGCTATGGCGTTCCACAAGGCGAAGCTTAAGCGTTCTCCAAATTTTGCTACTGAGGACGAAGTCGTGAGTCGCGGCGGACGCATCTTGATGAAGGCGAAATGTTAAAAAAGAAATACGCTGGTGTACGATTTAGGTGTAGGCTAAAAAAAACCGAGGTGGTCTAAATTAATCTGGAGCCCTCATACATAGCGTCCGTCATAGCCCAAGCGTTGATTTCGGACATTTAAACCCGTGAATGAATGAATCAGTCAGTCAGTCAGTCGATCAATCAATCAATCAATCAATCAATCAATCAATCAATCAATCAATCAATCAATCAATCAATCAGGGAGTTTAGAGCCTTGCAATTTACAACTCTTCCTTATTTCTCTCAGTCTTTTTTTTTCTTCGTTTATTTAATCCATGCACATCTTCAAAAAGTTTAATCTGGCCGATAGCTAATTCTACCGATTCATCATTCTCTTTGCTATCAAATAACTTTCTTTATAAACACATAGAAAATAAATGCAGAAGTGTTTGTATCGATAGCCGAGGAAGGCGGTGGTTTTTAATCCAGTAAAAATAAATCTGCAGGTCAGCTGCGGAAATAGCAGCCGATCATACTGGTACGACTTAATAATTTCGCGGTTTAGCTGTTGAGTCGGGTTTTTAGAAGAGGCGGACATTGCTTGTAGAAGAGATCGCAATGTGCAACGAGATAATTACAGAAATGTTAACAAGTGATATTTTATTGACTTACCTTTTGGCACGTCTTGCAGTTTCGTAATTCAGGCTCGTAAGTGCGCGGGGCATGCCCATAGTGTACGTACGAATCATGTGACCATGCTTTCGTGCAATTTACGATAGCATGGTGTACAGCTTTCCAAGCAGGTTTTCTTTTTCTTTTTTTCCCCCTTTTTTTTATGTAGCGTCTCATGTGGCAGTGGAGCATACCCACTTTGGGTATTACCCACAAATTCTGTAGCTCTTATAATAGAATTTGCTATACAATATGCAAAATACATTTTTTTTCTGATGCGTACGAGGAGGTTCTTCTTCTACTTCTTAACGAAGTCGGAGGTGGAGACAAGAAAGCAGTGCGTGCGAGTTGAAGCAATACTTTAACGCCAATGCAATCGGCACACTCTTTGTAGCCGGATGCGACTGACCCCAGTTTTGTGATATCCCCGGATGTATCGAAACAGACATATCATCAACTTCGATTCCGAGTTTGCGTCGTTTGAATCTTACCTCTAGGAATGATTAATAAATGAAACTACTAGTGTGTAGGGCAAGCAATATTTGTATTTCTCATCCTAAGAGAAATAATCGTACTAACTAATATTCATTCCCGAGAAAAATTCTGAAAAGAAAAGTTAATGTCGTACAAAAAAAAACGTTAAGAGAAAGTTGATGTAAAATATCCTAAATATTAGATCAATTGACCAGCCCCTGAGGATCACAGCGCAGGAGAGAGTCGAACACCACCTTTCGCGTATATGGCGGCAGCCTTTCGTTTGTCCGGTTGAGTAACTGTTTCATCTTAACGACGCAGCTGCCACTTACACGCTCCCAAACCCTGGCCGCGAACATATCAACGCCAAAGCCTCGAAATAACTGTTCTGGGCAATTTTACAGTGATTAACTGCTTTTTAAACGCATCGTAATATTTGCTCCTAGGCGAAAAATGAGAGAAAAGGATAAACAAAAAGCAGTGAGATTAACTATAGGCTGAGCCCGGTTGTCTACCCTGCATTTGGAGAAAAGATAGATGGAGTAAATGATTAAGAGACGGAAAGAAACGCAAACAGTTGATGTGCACTGTAGTAGGCGGCGCAAATGAATTGTCAGTGCTGTGCGACGTCAGAGAGTGGCTGAGTCCGGTTGCCTTCAGAAATTGCCGCTGCGCCTTTGTGTCCTTCCGCAGCTATGGTGCATGGGCGAGGCGCCGAGACCGTGGCCCCAAGGTTCTCTTCGGTGAGAAACCTTTTCCGTCTAGTCGGTTTGCAGAGGAGCTGAGGGCAAATCCCTTCATCTTCGAAGGGCGGGCAGTAGCACAGAAGGTGTTCTACAGTTTCCTCGCAACCAAAGGCATTGCTATGGGCGCTATCGGTCATTCCTATAAAAAATAGTACGAGTTGGTGAGTTGAATGCAACGCCCATGCGTAAACGACAAAGTAATGTTTCTATTTCTTTTTTTTTTTTACTTCGGGGGAACATCAAATAACAGGCGCCGTTGCATAGGGGGGGTCGAGTGAATGGAACCGGTGGTGAGTAAAGACTGGTGTGCGCCACTTCTGGGATGTTATACCATGCATGTACCAGCTTGCTTCGGGGTGTGGCTGCGCTGGTTCTTGATAGCTATAGAGAAACAAAACGTGCTCTTACATGTACTGTTCGAGCAACTTCCTCCGTAAGGTCGTTGCCGAATATTTCGCGATGAGGCGACAGGCACTGTAAAATGCTGCGTCCTTTCGCGATGACGTGGTAGTGAATTTATAGTATCCCCGACGCAAGAGCAAAAAGAGTGTTGTGCTCAACTTGAAGTCTCGGTTTCATTAAACGGGAAACGGCAGTTCCACATATCCTCACATGCGCGCCGTGGGTCACGAAGCTGAACTCGAGCGATGACAAATATGTGGCGGAAACCACTTGCACTTCACAGTTTCTTGATTTTTGAAAATCAGTGTATGAAATTAGGAAGATACGAAAGGAAAGTGTCACTGCTGTTTTTCGATACTAATGCACACGTAACAAGTAGCAACACATCTCAATCGAGGCGCTAAAAAAACTGGATATTTCGAGAATTGTTTGTGCATCTCATAGTTTGCGGCGCTTTAAGTCCAAGAGAGGCACATTGATTGGGCCGTAGCTTAAGGAGGCTTCGAATAAAACTGCATTGTTGAGCTTAATATTCCGAAACGGCACAGTGGTTTACGAGGGTCGCCGTGGTGAAGGCCTCCGGATTAGTTTGACCAGCTGGCTCAATTTACTGTGCATCTAAATCAAAGTACAAAAGCGCTCTTACATTTTGTTCCGATTTAAATGCAGTGGCGGCGACTGAGAATTGAACCGACGAGCTCGTGGTGAGCCACCGCAATGAGTATTGTTCAGCATAAGGATTTATCTACAAAAGAAAGCGGGGGGGGGGGGGGGGGGGGGGCAGGCGATTCGACCTCTAGTTGACGTCGTTGAAATACAGAGTCTTTCTGAGCTTGTTATGAGTGAGAACGGGATGTATGAATCATAGAATTCACTCTGAGGCGAACGCACCGTCTGAAACGACAGCGTCTGCGTCTCAACAACAGCGTCTGAAAACACTATAGCTGTCAGGAGGTAAGAACTCAATAACACTATTCTTACCACCGGTACCGATACCACCGGTATCATCAGTATCGGCCTACATTTTTAGAGTGCACGTATATTCATAAGAACGGATTTAGAATGCACTCCACGAAATAGACTATAAACGGACAAACCTGATACAGAAAAGTGGGGGGGGGGGGGGGGGGTAACTCGCCAAGCGAGACATTTTCTCTAAAAAGAAAAAGAAAAAAGAACGATTGGCCGTTTCACCGGAAGGCGAAGCATTGAAAGCGATAACAACTAAGATTTAGCGTAGCGCTTGAGCTCATCGAACGAAGTTCTAACCGACATGCGGATGCGAAATGGCGCGACGCAACGCGCGAGACAACTGATGCTGTGCAGCAGGACAGCGCCCTGGCATATACCAGGTGTGTCACAACACTGTCGCAAAGGTGACGCTATGAAGAACGCCGGTATACCGGCGTTACCGGCGTTGCACCTCGATGGTGCACGAGATGAGACCGGCGGAAAACCACCTGCCTCTGTCAATGCCCAATAGAAGGACATTGACATGTATTGCAGTTCTGCTCGGAACGGTGTATGCATCGCGGCGTGGCACGCACGTGTAGAGCTACTCGATCAGCAGGAACGCTAACGTGTGGCATACGAGGCCCATGCCAGCAGCGGAGGCTACAGTACGCCGCACTGGCTCAGGCAGAGCCGATTGAGCGGAACGTCATGGTGAGTCCACTTGACTTCGTCGACTCTGCAGCCAAAAACGCACTGAGCGTCCCTGGAGAATTAACCCTGCCCGCGCGGGCCGCGCTTGCGCCATCGATACCAGGGCAGCACGACGGCGATGGCCGGAGTGCACCTCCAGTGTGCGCATAATTTCTATCGCAGTAAAAATAAGGAAACCGTAGATATCCAATTGAAATGATAGATTTGGAAACTCGAAAACATTGTACTTAAAACGTTTGTCTAAAGCTTGCTTTTCCTTGATACGTTAAACACAACGACGAGCGTGTGTGAGGCTTATCGTGCCCTTATTCAAGCGAAGCCTGTATTGCCACACTCGTGTCGGCGTCGGTGTTGGCGTTGCCGTACGAAAAAACTCAAGCTGCCCGAAAATAAAAACTGCTTGTCGGGCTGCGTATTCGAACCACTGACCTCCGGATTGCGAGACCACCAGACACAACCGGTGTTTTCTTTCTTTTTTATTACATGGCAAACAAAACTGAAGGAATATTATAGAGCTTACACAGCTACACACTCAAAACTCGGGCAAACACACGCATGCGTACGACAAGAGGTTCCTGCGCAGCGTACACACTCCTCACAAAAGCAGCACTTTCGCGAAAGAAGTATTCTGTATCGCCGGCTTTCGGCGTGGCGATCACGCAGTCTACATCTCCATAGGCTGTATAAACCAAGTGCTATGAACATGTCATAGGGAGGACCACTCGTAACCTTAAATGGTAGGAACCTAATTGAATATGGAGTGATGTCAATGTCCTTTCTAAGCGTCCGCTGGAGAATGTCCCAAAAAAAGTACAGCATCCCTACAATCTATGAAACAGTCGTCTATGGGCTCGGCACATGGACAGAGTCGACAGTTTTTTCACCCCGGCACAAAGCAGCCCCTCGAATTTCACCAAGCTTTAACAGCAAGTGTTTCCGAGTGTAAATTAAAGAAAAATGTTTTTACTCCAGGAGGTATACACATTTCCGGACGCGTTTAAGTACATCATGATAAGGTCGGCTTAAATAAGGTGCACGATATAAAGGATCTGGGAAAATCGAGTCCACCAGTGCCGCAGAAATTGCTTTTCTACTCGCACTGAACATGTACTCCAGGCTGAATCTAACTTTCAAGAAAGGAAATGTGTCAACGACCTCCTTGAGAAAGCCCTAAGGATCCTGTGGGACATCTTTGGCATCGGATGACACTACTATATTAGGAAGGTAATGAAGTAATCGGAGTTGCAACATTTCACGCAAAAATGGATGGTCACTTTCTCCAAAGAAAAACATACGAGAAACAATTTCCCTGACGAAGAGATGAACCAATCCTAGACCACCACGTTCAAAGGGGAGTAACAGATCATCGCGCCGCATCGATCGACAACTCGAACTCCAAATAAATATTGCAAATAGGTGATGCAGTGCCTGAATGCGAAGTCCTGAGCAGTGCAGTACTTGCAGCATATACATAAGACGAGAAGCTAAGAACACGTTGCACACTTCAGTACTACTGAACACTGACAAATTCCGCACTCGCAATGAATTCACTTTACGTTGAATTTTCCCGAACTTCTCCCGACCAATGAGTGTTTTTATTTCTATACTGTGAGAGAGGCACACCTAAATAACACAGATCTTTTTTCCATTGAACGCCTGCGTAATGTGATGGCATTGTAGCCCATAATCCAAACCAAAAACCTGAACTTTTTTCAATGTTAACGCTTGCACCAGAAGACGCACAAAAATGTTGTATAATTGCAAGAGCAGTCTTTAAACTCGTTTTATCCGTACAAAAAAGGCCACGTCGTCGGCATATGCAAGAACCCGAATATCATTAGTCAACAATTTAAACTTTTGCAAATATTGTTCTTTCAGAATGCTCACACAAAGTGGCTCTAAATACAAGCAGAGCAGAAGTGGTGACAAAGGGCATTCTTGTATTACTGATGATAGCAGTTTAATCACTCGGTTCATCATACACGCCCTCTAAATAGGGGTTTTATATGCATGAAGAAGTAGACGTAGCGCAAGGCGCGAGCCAATCACAGGCGTCCCCTCCCTCCGGAGGAGGGAACGGGTGTGATCGCGTGTTCGCTCACCTCGGGGGGCGCCCGCCGTTTCCCGCCAGTTCAAGCCCGGCAGTCAGATGGGGAGACTGCACTTGGTTCGTTCTGCCGAGGAGCAGGCTGCGTTGTAGGAACGGCAGCGGGAGAGGGCCGCGTGTCGTGCCTTCGGCGGAAGAACGCGCGGCGCCGGAAACTCGCACGAGAAAGGGCTCGTCGTTGACGTTCCGACCGCTCTGTGAGGGAGCGCGAAGCCGAGGCGTTACGACAACGAAGAGCCGCGGATCCCGAGCTTCACTTGTACACCTCTTCACAGTAGTGGACGGGCGGTCAATTTTTTTTCTAGCTTGTTTCATTTCTCGTTTCATAGCAGCGGAACGCACGCACACTAAAGCTTTCACAAATTAGTGATGTCATTAACCAGTGCCCTTAGTAGCCGTTTGATGGTAGCAGGCACGGTTTCTACGAAAAAGCGGCATTTTTCCGCAGTAACTAATCACAGATGCCGTCATTCACAAACTTTTTGGGGAAATGCGACCTGTGCGCCTAGCCCCTCATCCTACAAGAGTTGTCCGTATTTCCCCCCGAAGACATTGACATTGACATTGTCATTGACATCGTAACATGGGTCCAAAATCAAAAAAGCCTCAAGCGCCTATCTGGGGCACTTTTTCTAGATATAAAAGGAGCATACGACAACGTCGCCCATGAGGCCATACTGAACTCAGTTGAGGCTGTCGGAGTTGGTGGCCAGATATATAAATGGAATCGGGACTATTTGACTGAGAGGCGTTTTTTCTTACAGACCGAAGACGGCCCAACTTCAGACCATTACATCTGCCGTGGTGTGCCGCAGGGTGGAGTGTTGCGCCCTATTTTGTTCAACCTCTTCCTGGTAGGACTAGCGGATTACTTACCGCAGACAGTTCATGTCTCAATATACGCCGACGACATTTGCATCTGGGCCTCTGCGGTGACTCGCCCTCAGCTAAGAGCCAGGCTTCAGCGGGCAGCAACCATGACGGCGTCTTATCTCCGAGAACAAGGCCTCAGTGTGTCTACTGAAAAGTGCGCCTTACTTGGTTTTATGCGCAAACAAATGTCATTGTATCCTGTTTCCATCAATGGTCAAGCTGTATCCTATGTTAAGACGCATCGCTTTCTGGGCGTCATCATTGACCGCAACCTCTCGTGGAGCCCTCACTGCGTCTATCTGAAGAAGAAGTTAGTCGCCATTGCTCAGGGATTCAAATTTCTCTGCGGGCAAAACTGGAGTACACCAGTCCATTCTATGTTGCAGCTGTACAGGGTTTTGTTTCTCGGACTCCTACGTTACAGCCTACCAGTGTTGTCAAATGCATGAAAGACGAACTTTCGCGCCTTGGCGAGCATACAAGGTCAAGCCCTACGCACGTGTTTAGGACTGCCTCGGTGCACCTCAACAGCAGCAACAATCGCCATCGTGGGAGACCATATAATCCAGACACATGTAGCTGTCGACTCTCTCATAGTGCACATTCGCCATCTTTCAAGGATCCCCGACCATAATTTGGCCTCCCTACCAGCCGAGAGACCTCAAGCGACCTTTTCACGAGTGATTAGCGCTCATCAAGAGTGCATACCGGCATCTTTTACACCAGCGGCGAAGCCTTCCTCTCCCCTGTGCTGCCTGCGACAGCCTCAAGTGAATTTTGCTATTCCTGGAATTACAAAAAGTCCAATCATCCAGCGCCGGCTCTGAAGCAACTTACGCTCCTATTACTGCACCAGACGTATCATGACCACATTCATATATATACCGATGGTTCGACCTTACCTACCAGCTCCAACTGCCGCATTCGTCGTTCCAGCCAAGAACGTTACAGTTAAATTCAAATTGTCGCACACGACTACATCTACATCGGCAGAGCTTGCAGCTCTCCATGCCGCTGTGATGTACATCACCGAAGAGCCAAGAGAGAAATAGGTCGTATTTTGTGACTCTAAGGCAGCCCTTCACAGCATCAAGTCTGCATTACGTCACAGAACTTACGAGCAGATGATATCTGACATCAGGGAAGTGCACCACCATGCTCTGGAAAGAGGGCACCACGTTATATTTCAATGGATTCCTGCTCACTGTGGCATCGTCGGCAACAACCTAGCTGACAAGGCTGCCCGGTGTGCCCATGAAGTACCAAGACGCGTCCAATACCTTTGGCGAGGTCGGACGCTGCCAGAGAACTTCGCCTACTTGCACGCAAGAAGTCACAACATCTCTGGATTTCAAGTGCCTTCAACTGCAGATTACGTAAACTGGACCCCACGCTACGGCTACAACTGCCATCTAGCCATTCCCGCGGCGAAACAACCTTGTGTCGCTTGTGGCTGGGGGTGGCGTTCACGAACGCGTACTCCTACCGTATGGGAATGGCCGAGAGCCCGATGTGCGACTCATGTGGGTGCGAGGAGACCATCGAGCACCTATTGTGTACTTGCCCTCGCTACGATGTCCAACGCCTCTCTCTGCGGGCAACTTTACGCCGACTGGACTCGAGGCCGTTCACCGAGTCAAAGATACTCGGACCGTGGCCACACCCGTCACTGGCTCGAAAATCGATTCGTGCACTAGTGCAGTACTTGAAGTGCACCGGCTTAAGAGACCGTTTATAGTGTCCTTGTGTATGGTATCCCTCCCACACGTACTCAGTACTTACTCTCTCCCTTTCTTCCTCTTTCTATTCCCCCACCCCTAGTGTAGGGTAACAAACCGGATGCTGTTCTGGTTGACCTCCCTGCCTTTCCTATCCTTGTTTTCTCTCTCTCTCTCTCCCGAAGAAAACCATTCCAATTCGCATGCGAAGCTTGAAATACTAGAGTATATATACTGCTGAAAACATCCAAACTTCGAGGCACCTTTGCGCAGATAAAAAAAATATGGGTAAAGAAACTGTGGTATTGAGTTGAATTTTGCAAAGAAACCCTTGGAAACATTCAAATCGACACCAGACTTTGAAGACTCCGTCATAGAGAAAGACATTCAACAAGAGGGGACACTCGGCGAAAACTGGCAAGAGGAAATACGTCACGCTAGTATTAATTCTGTCCGTTAGTTGCCGGGAGCATCGGAAAAAAAGGAATGTGAAATGAAGTTAACATTCTTTTATTTTTGTTATTCTTTCCCGCTAAAACTAAAACATTTTACCTATAAATTAACTTATACATTGCGAGTTATTTTTCTTGCGTTGCCTAGCAACAAGCTAATGGCATGCCAGACGCGCCAGATGCATGCGTCATGCGCCAGACACGCCACCGAAGCGAGCGAGGCCGGCTGCGCATCTGAAGTTCGCCCGTTCGGCGACCTGTCGTGTTTCTTTTTTTTTTTTTTTTTTGAGGGGGAGGGAGGGATATCGTCTGATTTCTTGGGCTTCCGGCGTATTCTTCCGTTCCTTCTGCACTTCGACACGCCACCACAACACTATATTGGACTACGCCAACGTAAGAAATATTATTTCACAGTCTGCGATGCATTTTATAAAATTTAGGCTTACCGTACGGAGTTACGGAACCTAGACTTGTAACGCAGTTAGCGAAAAACAGCTGGGCCGGCCGTTCTGGCGTAGTTAATTTGAGTTAATGATTCGCACTGGGAGGTGTTTGCGACACTTTCTATGGGCCCCGGCATTATTGTAACTTATTTCGGTAGTTTCTGGGCACGCTAGCCGCACCCGGCTTTGTGACGCAGTTAGCGAAAAGCAGCTCGGCCATGCGACGCAGTTTCGCGTGTACTGAATCTTACTCGAACAAGTTCGTGATGCTTTCTTTGACCCCCAGCACTATAGTCATTAATTTCATTACTTCTGCAGCGAAGCTGTCTATGGCTAGGATCTCGCGAATCGCGTGCACGCGTAGACAATTTTTTATACGTGGGCCGATCCCGAAGATAGCTCAATACCGGGCCAACCCGCGGCGGAGATGAATCAGGTGTTAAGCACTCCCTATACGTGGACCGATCCCGAAGGTATTGCAATGCCGGGCCGACCCGCGGCGGAGGTGATGCAGGCCTTAAGCACTCCCCTTACGTGGACCCATCCCAAAGGAATTGCTATGCCCGGCCGACCCGCGACGTAGGTGAAGCAGGTGTTAAGCACTCCCCATACGTGGACCGATCCCGAAGGTCTTGCAATGCCCGGCCGACCCGTGCCGGAGGTGAAGCAGGTGTTAAGCACTCCCTATACGTGGACCGATCCCGAAGGTCTTGCAATGCTGGGCCGGCCCGCGGAGGAGGTGAAGCAGGTGTTAAGCACTCCCCATACGTGGACCGATCCCGAAGGTATTGCAATGCCTGGCCGACCCTCAGCGGAGGTGAAGCAGGCCTTAAGCACTCCCCTTACGTGGACCCATCCCAAAGGTATTGCAATGCCCGGCGGACCCGCGGCTGAGGTGAAGCAGGTGTTAAGCACTCCCCATACGTGGACCGATCCCGAAGGTCTTGCAATGCCCGGCCGACCCGTGCCGGAGGTGAAGCAGGTGTTAAGCACTCCCCATACGTGGACCGATCCCGAAGGTCTTGCAATGCCCGGCGGACCCGCGGCTGAGGTGAAGCAGGTGTTAAGCACTCCCTATACGTGGACCGATCCCGAAGGTCTTGCAATGCTGGGCCGGCCCGCGGAGGAGGTGAAGCAGGTGTTAAGCACTCCCCATACGTGGACCGATCCCGAAGGTATTGCAATGCCTGGCCGACCCTCAGCGGAGGTGAAGCAGGTGTTAAGCACTCCTTATACGTAGACCGATCCCGAAGGTATTGCAATGCCTGGCCGACCCTAAGCGGAGGTGAAGCAGGTGTTAAGCCCTCCCCATACGTGGACTGATCCCGAATGGATTGCAATGCCGGGCCGACCCGCGGCGGATGTGAAGCAGGCGTCAAGCAGTCCCGATACGTGGACCGATCCCGAAGGTATTGCAACGCCCTACCGAACCGCGGCAGAGGTGACATATGCGTTAAGCACTCCCCATACATGGGCCCATCCTGAAGATAGTACAATACCGGGCCGGCCTGCGGCAGAATTGCAGTTCACCATTGAGAGGACGACATACATACAGCTTCGCTGGTGGTCCTTCTTCAATGAGCGGAAGGGCACTGAGTTTTTTTTCTTTGGGGGGGGGGGGGGGGAGGGATTGAGATTTCGACAAACGCTAGCCGTGCCTGGCGTTGTGACGCAGTTAGCAAAAAGCAGCTCGGCCGTGTGACACAGTTGGTTGTGCGTGTACTGACGTTTACTGGGGAAAGTTTGTGACGCTTTCTCTGACCCCAACATTATTATAATTCATTTAGTTACTTTTTTGGATACCTTTGAAGCACGCTCGAAGCGCCTGGCGTTGTCACGCATTTGGCAAAAAGCAGCTCGCCCGTGGTAACATAGTTGAGCGTGTACTGAATCTTAACGGGACAAGTTTGTAACGCCTTTTATGGCCCCGCAACCAACATGTAACTTCTTTGGGTACTCACGCTTGTCGAAAACGCGACGAGCGGTTGCCAAGAGTGATAAGACGGGATTGTGTTGCTTGCGCCGGCAGAACCCGCAAGAGATAAAGCCGAGCATCTCAAGAACCACGAACTCGTAACTCGAAAATTCTCTCTTTGAAAGATTGAAAACAGGCTTTACACCCGCGCATTTGTCTTGAGTGCAAATAGAAGGAATTCTGCTGAGAGCCCGTGTTGAAACCACTTCTGTGTACGTAATGTACGATCGCGTCCACAGACGCCAAGTTGTTTTGGAAACGCGCAGTCGCCGTGTGTTTGTGCTCTTAAACTGCAGGAAGTATGCCCATAAATGGAGGATTGCTTGAAAATCAGATGTTTTCTTCATATCTTATGGTATTTGTGATGAATCGTATATTTTCTGCGCCATGTATGTTAAAAGGAATCGATTTTCTTTGTAATGCCGCCCAGTCACCACTTTCGCATGTTTGGCCTCTATACGCACTTTTCTTATACGGTCTAAATAGCAAAATGACACATGCTTGTAATTTACTTTGTTTCAGATGATGCCGTCCGGTGGAGCTTCGTACGGGTACTGCACCTGTTACTGCAACGTTGGATGAATGCACAAAAAGCCCGGAACGAGCATTTATGTAGATCAAAATAAACATTTCCTCATTTCAAAAGTCTTGCGTCTATTTTATGAAATTTCACGTTGCATAGATTCGATGGAGGTTGGTAAAGATTTTTTCGTAATCATTTTTTACTAAGTAATGAAACGATTCCGCACCTAGACAGCGCACGGTTGAGCAGTAGCAGCAAAAAAAAAAAAGAAAGAAACTTCCACGCCGATCAGCGCAGCCGGCGTAACGCGTGCCAGCTAGCGTTTAAAACGCGCGCGCCCATGACCGAAATCGGAAGTGCGGTTGAGGTATTAAATGCCAGGGGTTTGGTGCGCTACAGCCAATTCGGCCGCCGGGCTCTACGGGTGTGTGCGCTCTTGCTGAATGTCTTTCTCTGTGACTCCGCTTTGAGCTCATTGCAAGAACCGTGTCTTGACGTAACCAAGAATATCTTGCAAAATTGCTGCAACACAGCAGATCACAAAATCCAGTGCAAAATTATAGACACAGACCTACTTTTGGAACTAGTGCGTTCTTTCAGGCCATATGACCCAGCGGTTCGAAGAACGACCAAAGGAACGACGATTAAATTCGGTGATGAGGTGGCGTTAGTTTGCTTGTTCGATTCCGACGTGCGGCGTGTTGCTTTCTCGTCGCAACTCAGCTCAGTTGGCTCAGTTATTAGAGAGTTTCAGGTTAGGGGACGCAAGCGGCTTACGTACGCAAGAACTAGGGGTGACGGTACTGCGCATGCGCAGACCCAGACGTCGGGGTCTGCGCATGCGCAGTAGCATCGCCCCTAGTTCTTGCGTACGCAATGCGCTTACGTCCCCTAAACTAAAACTCTCTATTGCCTCCACTTTATGCGCATGTCTCTGCTTGCGTCAGTGTGGCAATTCCGAATACTGAAGATCACGGTGCGCCGCGTGATGGTGCAGCGGCCAAGCTCCAATGCAGTGTTCCTAACCTTTACGTGTGCTGCGAACGGAGGGCAGAGTTTTAGCTTACGGCGAGGCCCATTATATCTTCGAAAAATGATAGGCCGCAGCATAATTTAAATAGGTCGCTGCGCCGCTGTCAGCATAATCACAAGCAAAATAAATGACCATCCCCTGTCACAGGTACGTATGCTAGTAAGCTTCCTGGCTTAACCAGTCCGAAATCGATCGACTCCAGTTGCACGAGTTTCCTCCAAAAGCGCTACTATTGCGTGGCGTCAAGTATTAAAGTGTGTTCTCTCAGTCACAGTCACCCAAAGCTGAAGCTGACGAAGATAATGATACAGTAAGTGTACGCGTATGTTCTTTTTCCTTATAGCCCTGAGTGCACGCTTCTCCACAATATGCAACGCAACGTCCCGTTTGTTTACAGTTGTGCAGCTCGTATATGCTTCGTTCCGGGTTTCCATTTATTATAGGGAAAGCAGTGGCCTTCACACGTGTGCGAGATACTACGTATTTGCGCAGTAATTGCAACCCGCTCAGGCAAGATTGCTTATGTGTCGAAATGCGGAACAGCATTAGCTATCGCGTTGACGGCATTTGCAAGTGGAAATTCTAGAAGACACTCCTTGTGAATTCGGCCCCTGCTTCTAAGACCTTACTAAGAGACTTTAGTATAAGACTTCTCTTTTGTTGTTGTTGTTGTTGTTGTTGTTGTTCCGTTATGATTATAGCTCCTGATAAATTCTAGGACGGAAGAGCATAGCGTGTGTAGTCAGTTGCCTTGTATGTTTTCCCAAGACTATAAAGAGATAAAATTTCCTCACCCTTTCGTTGGCTGTCTGGAGACTCGAGCTTTTGAAACGGTGTGACGCCACCGCACCGGTGCCTCACCGTCGTGCGCGTTGCCGCGTTCTATTCGCTACGGAACAGACACGCGTGGGAGCTGGTGGATGGATGGCAGTTCTTTCGCTGCCCCCGTGCTGTGTCACAAGACGGGCGATCGCTGTGCTACCTGCCCACGTGGTGCGCACGCACGTTTTCAGTGTACACAGGAATCGCACGAGCAAGCAGTCTCACTCTGACTGGGCAGTATACTGGCGTCCCGCACTTAACTGGAGGAGTCGTGACTCCCACGCTTGGCTGTCGTCGCAGTTTCGCGTAGAACGAAGTGAAACATGTGTCAGTCCCTGCGCCTTGCGAAGATGGATGTATCTCTGCAGGTTTATGTGTTCACAAAGCTACGGCGTCAAGCTCACCTGTCCCGGCCTAGTATCGTAGGACACCTGTCCACCCAGGCACGAAGCCAGGATTTGCTGTCTTCTTCTCTGCCGGCTGCGCGGAACTGAAAACCGATGGAAAAAGAACACAATGGCTCCCAATTGACTCTTCTGAATTGGGTGCGAAGAAAGTGGGAGGGTGGTGCTTTCTCAATGTATCGCAGCTAGGAGAGAAGGTTGACGTCTTTGTCATTGTTTTCTTGTTTCTTATTATAAGGCATCATTTGTAGAACCTTCCGTGAATTACCCGCCGCGGTAGCCCAGTGGCTACGGTGTCGGGCTGATGAGTTGAAGGGCTGCGGGTTCAATCACTGCCGTAGCGGTCGCATTACGATGTCGGTCAAAATTAATCTGGAGTCGCCCACTACGGCGTGCCTCATAACGAGATCGTGGTATTTGCTGCTTAAATCGCTGGAATTTAATTTAATTAATTAGCCCTCCATGGATTCTTCTCGAGAAAGCGAAAAAAACGAAAGAAAGAAACCGTTTGAGAACGGTAACGATGTGTGTGTGTAAGAGGCAACGAAAGTTTCGCTTTAATAAACCCACGCACACCTGTCTGGCGACCACTCGCGATCCCGAGTACGGGTTCGGGAATTTGGAGAAATGGACAGAAAATATCGACCGCCATTCCATTACCCGGGTTGTACATTATTGCCTTAAGTGTTTTCAAGCATGAAATTCTGTTAATTAGGTTCTTGTCACATATCTTTATTTTCCAGTTACCCCCACCCATATTCCAGCACCCCAGCATATACCGCAGAGCCCACTCCTTCTTAAATGAAATGCATTCGTTCGTTACTTTCCCTGTTCTTTCTAAACCATATTTTTTTTTAAATTAAAACTTTCTAAACTGATCCCTGTCGTGATCCTAGCGCAGGAGTTGAGTTGACAGGGACGCATACGATGCCGGACTTCATCATCATCATCATCTGCCTGGTTACGCCCACTGCTGGGCAAAGGCCTCTCCCATACTTCTCCAACTACCCCGGTCATGTACTAATTGTGACCATGTTGTCCCTGCAAACGTTTTAATGTCATCCGCCCACCTAACCTTCTGCCGCCCCCTGCTACGCTTCCCTTCCCTTGGAATACAGCCCGAAACCCTTAATGACCATCGGTTATCTTCCCTCCTCATTACATGTCCTACCCATGCCCCCCATTTCTTTTTCTTGATTGCAACTAAGGTTTCATTAACCCGCGTTTGTTCCCTCACCCAATCTGCTCTTTTTTTATCCCTTAACGTTACACCTATCATTCTTCTTTGCATAGCTCGTTGCGTCGTTCTCAATTTCAGTAGAACCCTTTTCGTAAGCCTCCAGGTTTCTGCCCCATACGTGAGTACTGTTAAGACACAGCTGTTATATACTTTTCTCTTCAGAGATAATGGCAACCTGCTGTTCATGATGTGAGAATGCCGGCCAAACGCACTCCAGCCCATTCTTATTCTTCTGGTTATTTCGGTCTCATGATCCGGATCCGTGGTCACTACCTGCCCTAAGTAGATGTATTCCCTTACCACTTCCAGTGCCTCGCTACCTATCGTAAACTGCTGTTCTCTTCCGAGACTGTTAAACATTAGTTTACTGCAGATTAATTTTCAGACCCACCCTTCAGCTCTGCCTCTCCAGGTCAGCGAGCATGCATTGCAGTTGGTCTCCTGAGTTACTAAGCAAGGCAATATCATCAGCGAATCTCAAGTTGCTAAGGTATTCTCCATCAACTTTTATCCCCAATTCTTCCCACTCCAAGTCTCTGAATGTCTCTTGTAAACACGCTGTGAATAGCATGGGAGAGATCGTATCTCTCTGTCTGACGCCTTTCTTTATTGGGATTTTGTTGCTTTCTTTATGGAGGACTACGGTGGCAGTGGAGCCGCTATAGGTATATCTTTCAGTATTTTTACATACGGCTCGTCTACACCCCGATTCCGCAATGCCTCCATGACTGCTGAGGTTTCGACTGAATCAAACGCTTTCTCGTAATCAATGAAAGCTATATATAAGGGTTGGTTATATTCCGCACATTTCTCTATCACCTGATTGATAGTGTGAATATGGTCAATTGTTGAGTAGCCCTTACGGAATCCTGCCTAGTCTTTTGCTTGACGGAAGTCTAAGGTGTTCCTGATTCTATTTGCGATTATCTTAGTAAATACTTTGTAGGCAACGGACAGTAAGCTGATCGGTCTATAATTTTTCAAGTCTTTGGCGTCCCCTTTCTTATGGATTAGGATTATGTTAGCGTTTTTCCAAGATTCCGGTACACTCGAAGTCATGAGGCATTGCATACACAGAGTGGCCAGTTATTTTAGAACAATCTGCCCACCATCCTTCAACAAATCTGCTGTTACCTGATCCTCCCCAGCTGCCTTCCCCCTTTGCATAGCTCCCAAGGCTTTCTTTACTTCTTCCGGCGTTATTTGTGCGATTTCAAATTCCTCTAGACTATTCTCTCTCACGTTATCGTCGTGGGTGCTACTGGTACTGTATAAATCTCTATAGAACTCTTCAGCCACTTCAACCATCTCATCCATATTAGTAACGATATTGCCGGCTTTGTCTCTTAACGTATACATCTGATTCTTGCCTATTCCTAGTTTCTTTGTTCACTGCTTTTAGGCTTCCTCCGTTCCTGAGAGCATGTTCAAATCTATTCCTATTATAGTTCCTTATGTCAGCTGTGTTATGCTTGTTGATTAACTTAGAAAGTTCTGCCAGTTCTATTCTAGCTGTAGGGTTAGAGGGTTTCGTACATTGGCGTTTCTTGACACACGCGCCTAAACATGCGACACTGTCAAAGTTTGGTGGTTTGGATTACCGCACTCCCCGTTCCGGAGGGGATGGGGCGACAACAATCCCACCCCGCGTGCGTTACGAGTGGTTCTTCCAAACTACCAAACTTTGACAGACACTAAATATGAATACCATTCACTGTTAAGGTGTAACAACAAATAACGCTTCTACAATAGCAAAGCAGCCGCTCTTACCGTTATAGAAGGCTCGCAATTTAGAAAAGAACGCAAAATCAAAAGACTGGTGTGGACACCACCGTGGAGTTCCCGCACCGTGCTAGCAGTGACATCATGCATTTTGACATCATCAGCTCTGGCCTGTAGTTATTTGTTCATCGGTAAGAAAAAGCTACATTGAATTTTAAATGAGCCAAACAGTGAATTTAGCAAGAATGCAGCAAGTTGGTGTGGTGTTCACACGAACGCACATTTTTCGCATTTTATGACGCATTCATTCGTAGTCGCACTCACGTGCATGTCTATAGTGCGATAGAAAATTTCATTATTGAATCACCGCCATGTTCCTGCGTGACCTTACCAGTTTTTTTTCCCCTGTGAATCGATGCTTCATATAGCCTTTATGTTGTTGCTGTTTTTTTCCTTCGACTCATGCCAATTGCTAATCTGCCGACTCTCAAGTTCATGCGTTCATTTTTTTTTCCTTCGAAGTTTTGCAGATTTATTTGGAGATCCCTGAAATTATGTTCCTTTATGCCGCCGATTCTTGGCCTATCCCCTGCAGTGGGTGTGTACCACAGCTGCCGAGGTCATCATTATTTACCTTCTTCTTCCTCAACAAAAACAACAACGATGACAACGTAGTTGGTGAGCATCATCAACTTGAGGCTTCGCTTCACAAACTCGGATTACCATTGACTTCCGAAGTTATCCTTTCTGTCGTGGTCTCAGCTCTGGGCTTCAGCTACAGGGATGTTTGCCTTGCCATATGCAAATTCATTGAGAGCACAAACACATTGGTGTGATAACTTGATATTATCCTGAGGGTGCGGCGCCAGAGCATGGTTCGTCTGAAATAGCTCAGCTTAGGAAAGAAAATGTCGAGATGCGCAGAATAATCGAGTTAATGCGAGCCGAAATAGCAGAGCTCAGAAAGGCTAATCAACCTCACCACGTTCCAATCCCTAGTTCAACCCCCTCAGGGACCCCCTCGGCGACCCCCTCTCTCCGACCCCCTCGGGGACCTCACGCCGTTCCAGTCCATAGTTCATCCCCCTCGGGGAACCCCTCTCCCCAAACAGCAGACGTTCCCATGGTCGTGGATGCGAGCCACCCGGGCAACCCAGTGTGGCGTACTCCAGGGTAGCGTACCGTACTGCTGCCGAGAAGTAGCGGCGCCTGCCTATCGAAACTCGACCGACGTTACTTATTGGGTAGCGTGGCGTTGTCGGCGGGCTGCAGGCATCCGGTAGATCATGGCGACCAAGCAGGGGCGAGACGATTTGCTAGTGCGAAACTTGCACTGTTTATTCAAAGGTAGTTGAAAGAAAATAAGAAAAGCATGAAGTAAGAAGTCTCAAGTATGAAGTCTCTCAAAGTACATTTCGGAGCCCCTTAAATAGGCTCTCTACAAGTTGTGGGTGGGATCTTGCTTCCGTCGAATGACACGTGACAGGCACGGAGAGAGGGCCCCCGTGGGCTCCGGCTCAGGGGGGGGGGTGTGAAGGGGATGAGGTAAGCACACACGATGCCACGACCATGAGAGGAGGGGAAGAGGTCGCCCGTGGGCTCCGGCTCAGGGGTTAGAGTGAATGACCTCTTCGGCGCCCGTGGGCTCCGGCTCAGGTTGTAGGGTGAATGACCTCTCGCCACGTGGTGTCAGACGCCAACCCTAACACCAGCCAAAAGAAAGGCCGATCCCAGCATGCCCGAAAATGTACCGGTTAAAGCCAAGTCCGAAGTCAGAGAAATGTCGAATTCCATCTGCTTCGAGATCAAGAAGATTAACGAATGACTATCTGCAGTGGATCAGCGACTCTTGGTCGTGGATCAGAAGTTAGACGCGCAAAATGTCAAAATTCAATTCTTAGAAAACAGAATGCCAGAGATAGAGTCTAAGGTGCAGGAAATGGACATCAGGACGTCGACCCACGTACGTCCCGTTTACTTCCCGGATGGCCGGTCGGTACCTACGCTGCCACTGCACATTCCTGGACCGATTAATAGAACCATCTCCCTCGAGACCCTAGTAGCAACGCCGGAAGGCGCTCTATACAGCAAGGATGGCGCCACACACCCAATTTAGGATTTGGCAGTGGAACTGCAGGGGACTCCACCATAAAAGATGCACCCTGCAGCAGTTTGTTCGCACTCACAAAGAAAAGCCACATGTTTTATTATTGCAAGAAACGATGACAGATCAGGTTTCACTCCAGGGATACAAAGCTCTTGCTCTCCGCGGGGACGGCAGAGAAATCTGCATATTAGTCAGCAGCAAGTTCACTTTCGTCGCAAACGATCTAGGGGTCCGGCCTAGCAAGACGGAGACCTCCCTAGTAGAAGTCATCCCAAGTCAATCCAACATCTCCAGCATTTTTATACTTAACGTATATAGCAGCCCGGGTGATCACAGACAACGTTTCAAAACCATCATCACTAGGGCAATGAAACTCGCCGGAAACTCTCCACTGGTTGTGGCCGGCGATTTCAACGCCCCCTTTCACGCGTGGAACTACACGCACGACACGGTCAAGGGCAGAAGCCTGTGGCAGGAGGCGGGAGATGCGGGACTCTCTCTATTGGCGGACCCGGGTCCGTCAAGCCTTCCCCACCAGATGGGGCACCTCCTCGACCAGGGACTCTGTCCCGGATCTCGCCTTTGTTAAAAACGCTGGCTCAGCCATGTGGTCCAATCTGATCATAGACCTCGGTAGCAATCACTACATCACGGTCACCAGCTTACAAGTGGAGCAGAAAAGAAAGAAGGCCTTCTCGGTCCCTGACTGGGACAAATTCCGTGAGGTTCGCAAGACCCGTGCCGCCCGTGGAGAAAAGCCGGAGAGTCTCGTCCAGTGGTGTGCACTAATTCTGCAAGATGTCTGCTCCACCACGAAAACCATAGAGACGGATCTACAGACAGACAAAATGGATAGCAGGCTAACACACCTTCTCGAGGCTAAGCAATCACTTCTCGAGAGGTGGAAAAGCCAACGCTTGAATCGCAAGCTCAGAAAAAAGATAGCCGAGATCAACAAGCAGATCGACGAGCACTGCCAAGCCCTGTCTAGGCAGCAATGGGACGAAATTTGCAATTCAATCGACGGGTAGATGCGCACGGGAGGCAAGTGGAATCTTCTCAAACACTTGCTCAACGACTCCGGCGCCAAGTCAAACCAGAGAAGTGTCCTCGCTACAGCGCTCCACGAAGGCAAGAAGTCGTCTTCGGAAAAGGACGTGCTGGAGATGTTGGCTAAGAAGTACCTGCCGCTCAAAACTGTTGCCGATGAGGTGGCATACCCAGTATACAAAGAGAAGCCGAACTCCGCGCTGGACGAGCCTTTCAATATCAGTGAAATCCGTCGCGCCCTACACGACCTCAATGGTAGGTCAGCACCCGGCCCGGATCACATTAACAACAAGGCTCTCAAAAACCTAGAGGACGCATCGATCGAGTTTCTCACAGATGAGATAAATCGGATTTGGGAGGAGGGAATTGTATCGGCAGAATGGAAGTTGGCGAAGGTCATACTAATCCCAAAGCCCACTAAACCGCCGAGCTTGGACAACCTCCGCCCCATCTCACTGACTTCATGTGTAGGGAAGGTGGCCGAGCACGCCATCCATAACAGAATTGCCGAGTATATCGAGACCAACGACCTTTTCCCTCACAACATGATAGGTCTCAGGCCAGGCCTCTCCACCCAGGACGCCATGAAGCTTATCAAGATCCAAATCCTGGAACGCTGCACTCGGGACATGAGAGCCATCCTTGGTTTGGACCTGGAGAAGGCCTTTGATAACATCCGTCACGAGTTCATTCTCGACGCCATCTCCAAACTCGACCTGGGCTCGTCCTTCCTTACCTTCGTCAGGTCTTTCTTGAGCAAACGATGCGCCATCCTCAAGGCTGGAGATTTGGAATCGGAGAAAATGGGGCTGAGCAGAAGAGGCACCCCCCAGGGGTCAGTCATCTTACTGCTCCTCTTCAACATCGCAATGGTCGACCTCTCAAGATACCTAGGCAAGGTCCAGGGCATCGGTCACACAATCTACGCGGACGACATCACTGTCTGGTGCGCGGGTGGCAGTGACGGAAAAGTCGAAGCCGCTCTCCAGGAAGCTGTCGACACTACAGAACGCTTTCTAACCGACACGGGACTCCGGTGCTCCCCATAGAAATCGGAGCTCCTTCTCTACAGCCCAACTAGAAAGGGCCGAAAGCCACAGAACTGGAAACCCCCCACTGAAATTGACATTAATCTCTACACCAAGTGCGGAAATCCCATTCCTAAAGTCGCGTCCATTCGAATCTTGGGAATGACACTCGAAGGGGCGGGCACGAATAGCATCACCATTCACAAACTAGCAAAGAAGACGGATAGCGTCATCAGTCTAATCAGGCGGTTAGCTAACAGAAGGAGAGGCCTGAGCGATGAGAATCTGATAAGGCTAGTCCACGCTTTCTTGTTATGCCCTTTTACGTATGTAGCGGCCATGCACGTCTGGAAGAGGGCCGAGCGAGACAAGCTAAATGCCATGATAAGGAGGGGGATCAAGAGCGCGCTCGGACTACCAAACTACACACGCACCGACCGACTCCTGCAGTTGGGTATTCATAATACCCTGGAAGAAATTGCAGAAGCACACGAAAGGGCACAAATTCTCAGGCTCTCTGACACCAGGGCGGGCAGACGACTCCTAACTGAGATGAGCGTCCCCCCGGCCCCTGTCGAAGACGCGTACCAATGCCTTCTGAAAGAGCAGAAAGATAACATCATCATATCGCCCGCCCAGCGCAATATGCATCCCCAGCGCAACGTAGAAAGAAGGAAGGCCAGAGCGGTGGCGCTCCTACGCCGCGCAACAGAACTCCTTGGCGGCAGCTGCTTCGTTGACGCGGCCCAGTATGGCAACAGCAACAATTTCACTTCACGGGTTCGACCGTTAACGCCGCTTCGGTACGAAGCACGTCGTCGCGTGCGGCCGAGCAAGTGGCCATTGCCTTGGCCCTCCTGGACGACAAACACGCCAATATCTTCAGCGACTCCAGGACAGCCATCCGCGCCTTCAGCGTTGGCGCCGTGTGTAAGGAAGCCTGTCGCATCCTCGACGGCAAAAGCATCGCCACCCACACTGTCACGTGGTTCCCCGCTCACATGGGATCCATCGTGGGAGGCCCCACAAACCTCAACGAGCTGGCCCACTCCAAGGCGCGAGGTCTCGCTTTCCGCGACCATGGAGAACTCCAACGCCAGCCCGCAGTGGTGGAGAACAGAGATCAACCGACCACATACAATGAAATTGCGCAGCACTTTTATCTCGGCAGGAGAGACTTTCCCCTTCCACACAAGAAGTTAAATAGAGCGCAGGCATTGACCCTCAGATTATTGCAAACAGGCTCATATCCCAGCCCGGCTTTGTTCCACAAAATTTATCCCGACACCTATGCCACTAGTTCTTGCAGGCACTGCAATGACATCGCTAGCCTAGACCATGTGCTCTGGCGTTGCCCCTCGTTACGAGGCACAGAACAAATAAATGAGGACAAGTGGCTCTCCGCTATCAAGAGCCCCGGTGCCGGGGCGCAACTATTACCTGTCCAGAGGGCCCACGATGTGGCGGTAGGGTATGGCCTGACTGTCCCAACGTAGGAGCGGCCCGCAGCGCGCTGAGTCGCGCACCTCAGGACCTTCATTAAAGTTTTGCATCCATCCATCCATCCTCCTCATTTCTTGAATATTTCTCAGATAAAATCCCGAGTTTTATCTCATTTACCTTTAACCAATCCTGCACTAATTTCTATCGTTAATGCTTATATTACCCTTTACTTTTTTTTCATATAGTCTTATTTTACTTTAAATGTACCACCCGTTTCCCTGCCAATCTCCCGTGGTCGGTACGTGCAATAATAATAATAATAATAATAATAATAATAATAATAATAATAATAATAATAATAATAATAATAATAATAATAATAATAATAATAATAATAATAATAATAATAATCACGGGAAGGCAAGCCATGCAGGAAGCGAGAGGCGCCTGCGAAAATGCGCGGAGACTCGGCGACGCATGGAGAAAGCAACGCGGTGAAGGCGTCAGGACACCGAGGTGCGAAGCCGAGGGGCGGAGACGCGATGATGAGGTTGGTGCTGATTTTTATCGGTATCGCATTCGAAACTGGGCGGCGACAAATAGTCACCTAGCATGCCTGAGCTAATCAGATTTCACTACATCTATTGCAATCTAGCATTTTGGCTATCTCTCCTTGATCTTTCCTTTCTTCATCGAAACCACTATATCTATATATAGTGTACATTTAGCCACATGCCAGTAACGACGTTGGTTCTATCGATCTCTTCCCTGCATTTTTTCCATCAATATTCTGAAAGTGTCTTGTTTATCTCGACTGCTCGACCCGTTAATGTTTCCTTCTGCTTTGACTCGCAGTGCTTCTGGAAGATGGATGTTACCTACGGTTCTTGTTGGGTGAAGCGAAAGGCATGCAGCGCCAGCAGTCTCCATGGCGCCAACTTTGCCGTTTTACCTTGTCTGCCTCTAGCCCGGTGCAACCCACAGAGCTCATCAATCGAATATATATATATATATATATATATATAATGACGCAAGATGATATCAAATTACACGCACCAGCCGCTTCCTGCGTCCGTCCAGCTGTTTACTGCTACCTGCGAAAGATAGCGGCAGTGAAGCGGGCAACACGGGCTCGCAAGGCACGCGCAATCGGAGCAGCGTGCTATGAGCGCGGGACACGAGGGAAGAAGTGCGGGACTGGGGCGAAAGAGACTGTGGACGTTTTAGCGAGGCTCTCGCTTAGCTGTTTGTCGGGCACAAGTTCGCCCAACGTAAAGTTATTAAAGTAGCGTCACCCAACTGTGCGTTACAATATATATATATATATATATATATATATATTAGCTGACTGTCGATAACAGCCACAGGTGAGGTTTTACGAATGCCTCGCGTGGCATGAGTACGTGCTGTAGTATACTACATTCAATCTTGCCTCAAATGCGCCAACAAAAATGCAGCTTGTCAATTTGCAAACAAAGCGCTTCGAAACATTTTTGCCACTCAATGTATACACTAAGGACGAAAGCATTGCGACATCTCCGGCGTGGCGTCGGCGGGGGCTTTGCGATAATCGCGGTGAGGTAGTGCCATTGATATCATACGTAATTGTACTGCACTCTTCGACAAAAAAAAAATAAAGAAAATATACAGGACGCAATTCTTTCAATAGGAGAAGAGTTTTCTCTTTCCCCAGAACAGTGGCGCAAATCTTTCTCGCGTGAAGAACGCCGATAAAAAGCTGACACAACTCTCCCGGCATGTTTTTTTCTTTTTTTTTTTAATGAAGAGCAGAAGTCGAATTCAGGTACAGGCAAAACGTAACAACGTTATTCCAATGCTACTCTGTTTCGCGCTTCGTCGCAGGTTCGAGCGGCGGTCCGCCTACGCTATAACCGGGATCGGCCGGCCGTAAAGGGTGGATAATAACAGTGGTATAAAACCGAGTCAAATGATTTCTCTAGTTTTTCATGACCCGCTTTGAAAGCGCTGGTGCCAGCAATGCCGGACCTAACACCGCGCATCCGTTTCGCGAGCTCCAGGCTTTGTCGCTTTCCTTGTTCCTACAAACTCGTCGCTCTATAGCGGAAGAGCGCTGACGGACATATATGCCAGAAACTGCGCTACGACATCGAAAGGCGCAGTTTTCTTTCTCGCATCAACTAAATTTGTTTCGAACCTTCCTGCCAGATGAATTATTCATTGCGGCCCCGCGGAATTTCTCGAACGCTCGGCCGCGAGCACAACATTACCGCAGCGAGAGAGAAAGAAAAGCTAAAAGCGGCTGAGAGATCCATGGCCTTCGACCCCCGACGCTCTGGCGCCTCGCAGAAACCGGGCACCGCGTCCTGCGTCTTTTCTCTATCGGACGCTCTCGGAGAAGACTTCCGTGGAAAGGCGCGTGTGCACCAGATGACCCGGTTGCTCCGTTCTCGCGCGCTGTTTGCCCGTGTCAGATGCTGCGTGCCGAAGAGGTGCCATTTGACGCGAGGAAAGCTTCGCCGGAAGGTCCGACGCGCGTGAACGAACTCAGCACCGTGCGAGTCCCATGCGCGTTCCTTTCCCAGCTTTCAAAAAACGCGAGGCGAGGGCTACATAATGCCATGTTTCTTGCAAAGGCATTTCTGTCCTCACCTCGGATGTATACGCCAGCTCGTGGATGACGGAGTAAGTGAATTCCTGGCAGCTTGGAACGTCTGAGCGACTCGAAAGGCCCCCCTGGTTGTGTAACTTGTTCACATAATGCATAGCAAGTATTTACTGCAAATCTCCCACAAATTGCCACAGTTTTCCATAGTACATGGAAGCTATGAACGATGACACATTGATCTGCGTCTGATGTTCGAAATGTGACTTGTAAAGTTCCGTCGAGATTTATTTTCTTCCCATTATAGTCGACGCTGTCACGGCTATTAAACGACACAATAAAGAGGTAGTGTCGCCGTCAGCTGGCTGTGCATGAACATCAAGGCTAAATAAAGCGTTATGCAAGAAATACCTGTTATCAATTCACACACACACGCACGCACGCACAGCAAATACATAGAGCTATATATAAGTCGGCGCTCTATGTGACGCTCTTGTATCCTATGCTATCTCTTGTATGCTTTCAGCTTCAAGCCTTGTTTCGCCAACTGACTAACTTTCAGATTTTTTCATTTATACGTCCACAGGCGCAGCCAGGCTACTTGCACTGATACGAAAGCACACGTAATATGTGTTTGTGTTTGTAATTTGTGTTTCCCCATTTACACTGTATTTATATTCCGTGCGCAGAACTCAATAAACCCTATTTGCAGGTGAGTGCTTTGTCGTCCGTCTTCTTGCCTTGATCCGTGCTTTCGCGCTGTTTCTAACCCACATATTTATGTGATTTTTGTATGGCTAAAGCATCTTTAAAACAATCGGTGTAAAATGTGTGGATTGCACTTTCTCACATTGCCAAAGGGAACCTTAATAACCTTTGTGACTTGCTTGTAAATAAACACTAGTACTCGATTAAATTGCGCTTGTGCAACTAGCTGCATTGCACAGTTTTGTGCGTACAATGGCACAACGCGGTGTTTCCACAGGATAAAACGTAGCATTACAGTAAGCTGATATTGTAGCCATGTATGGGCGTAACCTTTCTGGGTGATTACAACAACCTAGTCAGAAACAGGAGGCCACATGCTTCTCTTTCTCTTTCTGCGATCTGCTTATATATATCGTGCACTTTGAGTCTCCGTTCTCGAACTTCGGCCAAGCAAATAAGCCACCGGAGCAACCCGGAACTTGCTTGCCGGAACGTCGCTCTTACGTAATGTTTCCGTTGTATAACTTCATGGTGAGAATGACTGCGGGTGGGAACAGGGGACACGAAGAAGGAAGTGAAGGAGGGGAGACCGTGCAGGGCTGGCGTGGACGTTGCCTAAACAGCGTCTTTGTCATCGCCGGCACGGGCTCTATTGGAGCCGCGGCATCCCGTAGGACGCGCTTCTGATGTAGCGCAAAAGAGCGGGATCGAGAGAGAGAGAGACATCTTCGATGGTGGCGGTGGCTCCTAGGCGGCCTTTCAACGCGGCGATGATCTCGCCGCCACCAACGACGGGCGCAACAGGTTAAGAAGAAAGTCCGGAAAAGCCGAGCGGCTCCACGAGCCTGTCCGTTCCTTTGGCGGCGCCTCTGCGAGGCCGAGGAGCCTTCAAGACGGCGCGGGGTAATCCGTAACCTGGCCTCGCCTGTTTGCTCTTGCAGGAACGTCCACGCCCAAACCGAGAGTGCCACTCCCTGCTTTGGCCGCGGCCGCGTTTCACGGGAGCTGACCGCGGCGGCATCGTCTCAATTCAAGGCGGCTGGCCTAGCGATGTATCATGCTAAAGCAGGTGTCCCGCGATTGGTTACGTGGGCCATCCTCCCCGCCGACCCATCGCCACGCGCGCTTATGCCTCACGCTTAGGTGCGCGCTCCGCTGAGCGCACTCAGCTCATCCAGTTCATCATCATCCGGCCGCAACGACAAACACGCGCCGCCGTCGCGTCTTGCGCGGCCCGCCGCTTCATGAATGATGAAGTCCTCCCTTGTGCTTTGGGCGAGCAAATAGATTGCACTGCATCGCGGTGGGAACGCGCGCTCACCGTGCACACGTACAGTGGAGGCTCGCCTCAATTAGCCCGTCCTGTGATCGAGAATCGCCTGCACGTGCGAGCATCACACCGTTCTGGACGGTGGCGCGCGTGCGCTCGGCCTGTACAATCTTCAGCTTTAATTACTCGCGCAGTTGATTATACGCTATATACGCGTGGGTGTGTCTCCGGCTAGTGGTAATCGCTTGTTTGAGGCGCGCGCGCGACTACATTGCGTCGGCACGCCCGCGCGCAGTCAGCACAACGTGCGCTCGCCGGCGCCGCGGAAACAGCGGGGTCTTCCGACTGGCGCGTCAGGCCGCGTCTTGCGTAACGTGAGTCGTCCGAGAAAGACGGGCTGCCGCTGGAAGAAATATCAAAGGAAGAATAAAGACTGTCTTGCGCGCACCAACTGCTCTTATCCGGGTGACGCCGGCCGCAACAGGTGTGAAGAGTTGAGAAACGCTCCTTTCTCTGCCCTTTTCTTTTTTTTTAATGCACATCTGTTCCTGAGAGATGCCGGTGAGTATTTATGTGAGCGGCTAAAAATAATTACGCAGCGGGCGTAGCGCTTTAATGAGACTCGGTCGCAAAAGTGTGAGGTCACGCATAACATCCTGCAAGGAGCTCGCTTAATGGTGGCGCATGAAACTAACCTCTGTCGGTCTTGCGCGAGTATGCTGTTTCAGTGAAATACGTAAAAATGATAACAAAAAGCATACAATTACTGGATCAGAACGCTTGGTTCGCTGTGCTGGCTTGCGTAATGTATGAAAAAGAAAGAGAGAGAGAGAGAGATCAAAATGGGTGTTTCGAGGCGCTGCTTCGGCATTGCATCAAGTGGACTGTACCCCTTTTCACCTAATTCAGCTAAGGTTAATTGCGAGGCTTGAGATGCCTAATGTTCACGTGTAAGACATTTGGAGCTTCACTCGGTAATGAATCGCTGTTAATACATGGCTCTGCTTGCTATGTATTATTTAAAAAAAAACGTTAATTATGGCAAAGCGAGGTATATTGCAGGTTATATTTGATTTTCTACAGGCCCGTCCACCGCGGTGCGATAACATTCCTTAACAGTGTTGCGCGTGAGTATAAACAATACGTGCCACTGTCCTTAGTGCGTTTTACAGCGTGCTCATGTGTGCTCGTAACAGTTCGGAGGGTCTTGTGGCGACAGTTATAAGAAGTCCTTGTTAGAAATATTTATCCCTGCATTTGGTAACGTTTCGTAGGTATGCAGTGTGGCACGGCACCTCGTGCACACCAACTGCACCCATTTCCCAAGCAAGCCTGGAGACAAGAGTTCTGCTCTCGATAGTTGGACCTGCTCGTATATTGCACATATAGGATACGACGGCTCATGGATTGAGCATGGATGTGGTATAGGATTATATGGGGTTACGTGAAGTTTGGAAATTTGCCCCATATATAGCGGAATCAGCTCGCGCAGGACAAAAAGAACCGGTGGTCGCTTGAACAGGCCTGCGCACAGCAGGGAACATTAAGATGAGAATGAGGATGATAAAACATGAACGCTCCAGTGCAAATGCAGCTGTGTTTCGCATATCAGTGCTAGGTCACCTCGCCTGTCCTTTCTAGACAGTTTTAAAGCCCGAAGAGGCAAACGCCTGTCTCAGCAGCAGCCGCTTGGACCGAAGCAACGAACAAACCGTCACGACTCTGAAAGGCCGCAGTCTAGAGATCTAGCAAGTTAAACAGCGGGGCGAAACGAGTGAACAGCGACAAGACGACGGCGGTGAAGACTACCGACCACACTATAGGCGCCCTCCAACATACCGCGGGCCAGCTGTACCCATAGCCGTGACTGAATAGCTGGAGAAGAGTCACGTGAACAATCATTTACAATTTCAGAAGACGCAGTGGTAGATCTAAGTAGCGTGGTAGCGTATTGTTGACAGGAGCACTTAAATTTCGTAAGTTCTGGAAAATATCACCAAATATCTGAATGACATATATAAGATATACCGAAGTTGTCCTTCCGACTCGCAACCGGTATGGCACGCGTCAAGTATCTTTGACGGCCGAGCAGGCCGCTGAATAAGCGTAAATGAGGTTGGCAGAGGTGGCATGCACATCTAAATGAAGTCGAGGGTATGACGAAATCTCGTCTGGTCGGGAAAAATCACAACAAAAACAGGAAACAGACGCCGACCAAGGTGATTTTTTTTTCTAACTGACCTTCCGGCCCTCACACTGACACGTTGTTCACAATCTGTGAACAAGGTTCCCGTGTGGGAGCCGAAGCGTCAGTTGGAAAAAAGAATTCACCGACGAGTACGATACTCCCTAATGCGAAATTTGAGCCCAGTTCTATACGTGTTTTCATTGCGCGATATATTGGCTGACGCGGACAATCTGTCTCGTGCGGCACGTTGCAAACGGGGCGAAGTGTGGCGCGACTGCCTCGCTAATCTGGAGATCTAGAGAGCCAGCGCGTGGGTGACATGTGGGCGCGATTCCAAAGCAGCCGCCCCCGACAGACCTACCGGACGACGCGCGCTACGATGGCGCCATCTCGTAGCCATCGTCGCCGCACAACGCTTTTCTTCTCACGCTTTCGTCATACCCTCCTCCGCTTTCCGCCTCATGATTCCGCTGCACCCTCCTCCCCGCTTTCCTCCTCGCGTCTTTCATCTCCCGCTGCGCTCCGCGTTCGCTTTCATTTTTCGCTGTGCTCGTTCGCTCGGTTACGCCGCCGACGGCGACGCCGACGCTCGTCGCAGAGAAGAGCTGCGCTCTAAAAAAAAATTGCGTCTGTTTCCTGTTTCCGCTATGCACATCTAAATATTTGGAACAAACTACTGCAGGCGGGAACTACAGGGAAATATTGTGTTGATTTATGAGACATCGGGACATTTTGGGCCGCTTAAAAAAAGAAATTCACTAGCGGTCTGATGTTATTGTGCACGCAAATATCATTTTAAAAGCCACTTATAGCTGGCCAATGTCGAATATACAAGAGCTCAGGATCGCAACACAATATGCTTGAAATGAACGAAGGAATCTGTCAAATGTAAGCTGTTAAACTACTTCTCTCTTTATTCACTGAACAATGGCGTAATAATTGAGGCAATAATTGCTGAATCTATAAGCAAAGCCAAATTCCAGGGCCAACGCTCCGCTGTATAGGCTAGCGTAGTTCTCTTTACGAGGACAAGCTCACGGGACTATACAGAAGGCAGCATTGCCATGCGCAATGTTGCACTCCATAAATTTTGTTGAACTCGTGTAAAAGACAGTTTGGTACTAAATACAGAACGTAACATTTCTGTTGTTCAAAGATAAATTGCCTATAAGAATATAAAATTTTATGCCCGGCCTGCCGCACCTAAGCATCACAGGCTTGCGGATATAAATGAAACGAATTGGGCATGTGTCAAAGGTAAATTTTTGAGGGAGAAAATAAAAATAAAGAAGGACGTCTACCATAAGCATGACCAAAGCTAAGGGGCAGGTTCGTTGGGAGCCTTGCAGGTTTAATTATACTAAATAATAATAAAAGATGACAACTTATAATAGAAAATAGTCCTCTTGACTAGCATTTTTCTTCGGATGATGAATGCTTCTCTTGAGGTCTTGCTGCAGCGTTCTACTTCTCTTGCGATATCCTCCTCAGGTCAACGCAACTCCCCTATATTTAGTATACATCCGTTGTTTCCTTCTTGCCGCTGCTAACTCTACGTTCCGGGAAATAAAACACGTTCGCTCTTTGTACGAGCGAAAAGTGGCCAGGAAACGGATTCCGGACTTGTATGCAGTGAAGGAACGCGTGAAAAGGCGATGGCGCACGGAACTGGCGCAAGCACACTTCGTTGCACTTGCGTCCTATTCGCGTATCCACTTTTTTTGCGAAAATAAATGGCAATTTCTCTTATTAGCAGTCATCGGCACTATGCGCGAGAATGACGATTCAGAGAGTACGATGACTTCGTCTGAACAGTACAGGGCCCAGAATGCTGACTGTTATTGCTGTGGTTTATACTCACGCGCCTGATTACGTCAGCTACGAGATAATCAGAGCGTGCGGCAGACGAGGTGTGCGCGTGTATTATCTGTATAGCTCTCGTCAGATGCAGGAACTCTTCAAGGACTTCGAACTTTCCTATCCGTTCTCTTGATACCGCAGTCGGAAGCGTGTGTCCTTGGGATGATGCATCCGAGCATCCGCTCTACTGTCTCAGCGTCTTCAGAACGTCCGTCGTTCCTAGAAGACATTGGTTTTTTTTTTGCCCTTTCTCAATCTGTTGTCCGTGAGTTGTTTAGGATTTGTTGCAAAACATGACGAACAACAGCGCAGTGCTCTTCAGCAACGCATCGGACAACCATGCATGACGTGTGCGCGTGATTAAACTTTCCGTGATGAGCGAAAAAACCTTCTTCACGGCGAATTCCACCTTTTAAGTTTAGTTAATTCGCTGAACGAATTATCTATGCTTTAACCAGTTGTTTTATCACTAAGCGTGTGATGTGTGCTCAGTTTTTGCATAACTTACAATGTCCCTGGTCTCTCAAAATGCGAGGTATAAGGGTGTGGGTTTGATCACCCGCCGCAGCGATCGGATTCTGGTGGCAGCATAATGCAAACGCCGTCGCGCACTTTGATTTAGTTGCACGTATGGAAGGTCAGATACCCGCCGTGGTTGCTCAGTGGCTATGGTGTTGGGCTGCTGACCACGAGGTCGCGGGATCGAATCCCAGCCACGGCGGCCGCATTCCGATGGGCGCGAAATGCGAAAGCACCCGTGTACTTAGATTTAGGTGACGTTGAAGAACCCCATGTGGTCGAAATTTCCGGAGTTCTCCACTACGGCGTGCCTCATAATCAGAAAGTAGTTTTGGCACGTAAAACACCATAAAAAAAAAGAAAGGTCAGATGGCCAAAATCATTCCGCAGAGCAACACTCCGTCGTCTCATAAACAATGTGGTGTTGTGAGATGTTAAACCGCGTCAGTCAGTGAATCTATCTAATTATCGGTTTCCGCGCGTAACTGTCTGATTAATGGAATAATTAGATATTTTTGTTTTTTGCTTGGCACATGATACGTTACAACGATACGTGACGTGTTAGGACCTTTGCGCATGAAGGTCATGTACCGCGAATTCAGCAGCCGATGAGTAGACTACGTGGCGCGGATGAACACATCTCGAGGGGCATTCGGCGTTCTTATCTTTTAAGGAGCACTGCAGCTTCTTACATTGCTGTGAACTTGTCAGATGGAGCATAGCTTGAGTACAAGCATCCAGCACCTCCGAAGTACGTTCTTTCACCGCAGAGATTTCGAGTATTAAGGTATGGAGCCTTTTCTTGTTTCAACATGTCGTTAAGTACATACATGGCACGTACTTTTCTTCATTGCTAAAGACGATGTAGATTTTTTTATTACTATATTAAATCATTCACATTGATGGTCATCGGGTTACCGCCACACGCAGAAAAGCTTAACGTCAGTACATTAACAGTAGCATGTGGTGAGTATTCAGCTTTCAGAGTACGAAAACACGCCTATGCTCGGTGTAACGACGGTTACAGTCTTGTTTGCGTTCTTATAACAGCTATTATAGTGTTCTCTTGACCCAAAGGCGAGAAATACGACGCTCACAAACTACTCGGCAAATTTTATGCTCGTGCTATCAGGTCGAGGCGTCTCCTTTATGTATTACTGCTCCTGAATTAATTTACCTTAAGTCTCTACGAACTATCGTTTACTAAACCATTCAGCTATCGTTGAGTAATACTTTGTAGTTTAATTCTTTGTCCCATATTTCAGCAGTCACTCTCGACAGGAGATGTTCCGTATGATTGGAAAGTCGGCAGAATCATAGTTATTTACATGTATGGGGACAACAGTGCTGCCAGTAACATATCATCCCGTACGTTACCTGAACATATCATATTTTGTAATGTCGCCCATCACTTGAAAATCAGTAACTACTGCTACGATAGCCGAAATTTCATCAGAAAAAAAAAAACCTCTCTTCTGAGACAAAGCTAATGGTATGGATGAATAATTATTTTCATGCATGGATGCGAATTTTCAGACAGGTTCCATATATATCTAGTCAATCTAGTCACACGCACACCTTCATAAAAGTACCGCTAACATCCAAATTGTTCTGGTCATCTCGCTTTGAATATGTGACGGGCAAGGCATTATACACGCCAGTCGGTGATCTTAAATGTAACCTTCATGGTGGTCTTTCATTCGATCATCTATACAGCGAGCAGCCGTCCACTCTTTAACCTTCTCGATCGTCCATCGCGCAGATCTACACGCACTATCATCTCTGCTTTCATCTGATCTTCCTCTGGAGAAGTGAGCATAAATAATTCACCCTTGTACGTGTGATTGAACACTAGAATGATCTTCCCCATAACATCACCAGCATCAAAGACATCGAAACATTCAAACCATAATTAGGTTGGATATTGGGCTAATGTATTATTTGCCAGTGACAAGTCTACCACTGTTACTATTGGGGTGTACTACGTAATCGTGGTGGCAATTTTATCATCGTTATGTCAGGTCATCATTTTGTTTCAGTTTCTTTTTTTTTTACATTCCTACGTTTGCCTTACCTGGAATACCCAGTGGTCCGCGTGTTTCAATAGTTTCTATTCATTATGGATACTATATGTTCTGTTTCTTCTTTCTCACTAGTATTGTGTAACATCTTTCTTGCTCATTATTGCGATTGCTTACTGTGCCGCCTGCCCTTTCTATACCGCAATACTTCTTCAGGAGCACCTGTGAGCTGCGTTATTGACAACTATACTGCAACCTTCAATAGTGAAAATAGATACTCGTAAAGGTGCCGCGTGCGAGAATTGTTCGTCTTAATACCCAGGAGATCAGAAAGCGCGGCGCATCTGCAGGATGCTAGAATGTTTTTTCGACAAAGGCAATTAGATTGAATGGGTGTTTACACTCATGTAGTTTGTCACTGGATTGCTCAAGTCTGCCAGATTAAAGAAAGGGTAAAAAAGGATTCTAGGAACCATGCTGTAAGCTGACAGCCGCCTGTAAGACACGGACGACTTGCAAGACCATCCTTCCACTAACCACAACCATGACGCGGGATATTCAGACGTTTTCTCCGGCGTCAAACAACAGCGCCATATCTGCGAGGGCGAAACCTCGTGCTAGGTGCGCGAATTTCCTTTCGTTGTAAATAGCAAATGCGTAAAATTTAAAAAAAAATCCACATTTGTTTACCGCCCGTGTTCTCCGCGCGTGGTAATGCGTCCGCGTCAAAAACAACAAAGCGTGCAGCTTCCAGAGGGATGCGTATATTGCTCTAGTAAGCGTGACATGGCGTGATGCGACGCGAGTATATATTCTACGCCTGTACTAGACACGGGCAGGCGCAGCACAATAATTATCAATAAAAACGGAGTGATAAACAAATAGCGAATGAGGAAAAGAAGAAGTAAAAGTTTAAAAAAAAGTTTGCTAGTCCGCTCTGAACACGCTTCCCTGAAGCGCGCTGAATGCGAGCGACGCGCTGCGCGTCGCCGTTGGCAGGGAGCAAAATTTTAACTTTTCTCCGAACGGCTCCTTCTTCGCGCTTTGTTCGCTAGATGGCGGCCCAGTATTTCACTCCAGTTCATCTTGATGAAGAGGCAGACGTGCCGAGGAGTGTACCACTGGCGCCGAAATGCATTTTTCTTCATTCCCGGCACGCATAAAATAACACCCGAGCCGACATCGTGGTCGTTGCGAGCGCAGATTCAATATGAGTCTAGGCAGCGTTACAGATCTGCCCGGGATGAAAGCCGCAGGCTATGTCCGCCCACTTTATTACAATCTCCTGTGACACACAGCGCGTTGAATAATGCGCGTACGAGGAAAGGGAATCAGCAAAGAGAACGCTTGCGAAAGCTACAGCCGCACGCGGCGAGAGGGAAAGGAAAACGAATAGCGTAATTTTGCGTCGAGACGCCTTGCGAGTGTCGACGCCTGATTTTGGTTTCGCGATAACGAGCAAAACACGACAACGCATTGCAATTACGTTCTGTAGGCACATTTGCGGCAAGCGCTTCCCAACGATGTTGGAAATTTTGTTGGAAGCTGAATATTTACGCACCATTGCTGGTTCTGATGATGCAACACAACATTGCATGTGCTGCGATATCTTGCGTGGTGTTGAAAGGTATGAGAGAGAGAACGAAAGCAAAAGACGCGAATAAAACGCAGGGCGTTTTCTACACTACAAGTAGGGAGGGGGAGGGAAAGAAAGGGAGAGAGCGCGCGCGAAGGCAAGAGTTCAGTTAATGTGTGTGCACTAGACGATTCCCAGCGTTTCCACAGTCGGGCGCTCAGTCTGTCGCCTTCGGGGTATAGAAGTGTTCGTGTGTCTTTCCCGGCTGGCGATCTGAGAGGCCAAGTTCCAGGACCTTTGTTTCAGCAAAAGGCCGATCGTTTGCTCTGCTCAAGGCACACTGGAGAGTGGCGTCGTTAATCAAAGAGGGAACCGTACTTGGCAGAAGATGTGATCGATATAGTCTCTTTACATCTGTACTGAGCGAACGTAGGTGCCATATTAGTGGATTTTAGCACATAGGGAATATTTAGCAGATTTGGAATGTTTTGTTAGAGCAATCTTTCGATTTATGGCAATGAGAACAGCGATATCCAGTACCTGTGTAATTATGCGGATGACTGTGCATGGAATTCTTCTGGCAAGACCAAATCTGGGCCATCTAGCAGGCCCGCGAAACGGCGACTAAGCATGGCCTGGACGTCCCGACGTGGACGACCTGATACCCGATTACCAAGCTGCAGAACACTCAATAAAAGCTTTTACCATCCAAATCTTATATTAGGCACTCAACAAGCATTTTGTCGCCTTCATAGACAAGTGTCTGTACAGACGGCCATAAATTTACAACCATTCATGATATGCTTTCGGTAGATCTCATATTGTAAAACATTTTAAAGCAGCAGCTGTTGTTGTTGTTGTTTTGTCGAATAACACAGGATAGCACTCATCGGCTTATATGTAGCCCCCATCTGTACTATCCCTACAGATGTACAAATATCCTCAATGCATTAAACATGCGCCTTCATTCACATAATTCCTGTATTAAAGCAAAGTTTTCAAGGGCTTCTTTCTCTCGGTTTGGCGCGTCTGCTCGGTTAAAAGGAAACTAAATTATGGGGTTTTACGTTCCAAAACCACGTACTGATTATGAAGCACGCCGTAGCGTGAGACTCCAGATTAATTTTGACCACCTGGGCTTATTTAACGAGCCCCTACATCTAAGCACACAAACATTTTTTGAATTTCGCCCCATCGAAATGCGGCTGCCGCGGCCAGGATCGAAAACGCGACCTCGAGCTTCGCAGCCCGATGCCATAGCCCCTGGGCTACCGTGGCTACCTGCTCGCCTCTTCTCCGACCATGGTGGGCCGTTCCTGGACACCGTGCAGTAGTAAACTGGGCTAATCCTGGAGATGACGTCATGATAAGTGGGCCGATCTCAGAGACATGGTAATCCGCGGTGGCTTACATCATGGTGGGTCGCGCAGTAGGGGTTTCCTCGTCTTGCTGATTTGTCGGGCAGGCACGTAATCGCTCTGCTGCATGACACGTTGCAGAAGATGCACAGGTTTATAGCAATTAATTAACCGCTTCATGACAGCTTCGCTTCACACAGAATCCAAAATGTGCGTTGGATCTTCGTTTTTTTTTTCTTCTCACAATGTATTCAAAGCGCTTTGTCGTCAACATCCCAGGTGCCTTATATTTGTCGTTATGCACTCTTGGCGTCACAACGACGATAATAAATCCTTTCAGGCCTTATAAAAGCGTATTGACTCTATCTTGTTACTCGTTGAAATTCTTCATAGTGGTTTTTTACCGTACCCAAATAATTTTTTTAACAAATTCTCGCCCGTTTTTAGTGTTATTTCGGCGGAATCATTGCAATATACAGTAATATTGAATATCATTGAATAATAATATAATCATTGAATATCTTTGTAATATTCGGCAAGCGCCAATAAACTTATTTTGAACTCACCCTTAAAGACCATTTTTTCCCGATTTACAAGATTTACCACAAGTCAATATCGAAGTCAGGAACAGTGCTACCTTTTGTAACCATTCGACGCAAAAGGTTACCAGTGACGCAATATCGAACAGTGTTATCACTGTCTGGTGGCGATGCGAAGTTCCGCACTTTGCAGACGCATGGTGGGAGTGCGAACAGCTGTTAGAACAGCATCCCCCTTTCCACTTTGTTTCCGACGGTGGCCGCTGCGTATCACCCATATAGCTGGGTCTGAGGGTGTTTTCTACGCGTTCCTGTGTTTCCTTTCATATTGCTCATAATAGTACATACATACATACATACATACATACATACATACATACATACATACATACATACATACATACATACATACATACATACATACATACATACATACATACATACATACATACATGCATGCATACATACATACATACATACATACATACATACATACATACATACATACATACATACATACATACATACATACATACATACATACATACTGTAATGATCAGACAAGCAGGCAATGTCATTTTCAACGAGGACAAATCTACATGCGCTTCTTATCCTGGTAGTTATCAAGAATATGAATGATCTCCAAAAACTATTTAAGACTTACACGTGCACGTTTCTGAAGCGCAGTTGTTGTCGTTGTGGTGTGGAGAGGAGACAGTAGTTAACCCTTGAGTACAACCCGATTTCTCTCTTTTCTTTCTGCTTCTTGCGGGGTCTCTAAACGGGGAACGAGTCACCGACGTCGCGCTTGGGCTGAATTTCCGTCGTTTTATTTTCCCCCGCGTTTGCGAGAACGTGACGGGAGTCGAGTAGACGGCATTGTGCGGCCCGAAGAGGAAGACGGGCCGAGAGGGCGCGGGGGGCATCCCCGACGCTCTCCTTTCCGGCTCTCCTCGGCAGCGTGCAGACTCGTCGCTCGTCACGTTCATGTAAATGGTCCCATTGTTCGCGTGTCACCTTATAATCGCTACCGCGCACGAGCGCCGCGTTTGTCGCCCTCGCCGCGCTGTGCGCAACAAATGCACTTTTGTTTTGCCCCTCGCTCGGGCTAAGCGACTTCTTGAGGCGCCAAATTGGAAGTCTGCGCGAACAAATGGACGAATCGACTCTAGTTGGGGCGTCGTTGTTCGGGTGATAAAATGGCTGGCATGCCAGTAGGAATGATACCGTGCTTTAGTTTGACATTGTTGGAAGCAAGTCCTTATAGAAAAAAGAAAGTCGGAAATCATTGATATCTCTGCGACTCGCTAAACTGGTCCGAGTCGTCAGGCTTGAACTAGCCGTGCCCGGAGCGACAGGGCAAGGGTCGTTATATCTCACGTAGAACTTATTTGAGCTTGAAGAGTGTTTGCGACAATTTTGAATTGCTGTACACGCTAGAGGCTACGGAGATGGCCCTCTTGGTCGCATGCTTCGGCATGCCGCCTAAAGTCAGGCTTGTGTGTTGCGAATCGTGTCGCGTCTGTGTTCTGTGAACTGAGGCTGACCTCCTTGCTCTTTCTCTCCCTCTCCCTCTTTTAGTTGTATTTCGTTCCTCTGAATCCTGCAATTAGCGTAACAAGCTTCTTTTTTCTTTTTGTAGCACTTCTTTTTCTTTCTTACCCGCCATTCTTTTTCTTCTTGCATCAGTACTTTGTGTAGCAGTTCAGCAATCCACAACAAGGTCACAGAGCTTCGATGCCCGCAGAACTTTCTATTTCCCTTCCTTGCTGTTTATTTCTCTTCTTATCGCTTATGCATTCAAAAACAATAAAAAATTCCCCCTACTATCTAAGCGTAATACTTCGTATCGATATCTTTTTGCAAGTAGATCACATAACCTGTTGGCAACCTCGTCGTGCGTGTCTTTAGGTGAAGCTGAGCACGACGTTGTGATTTCGGTACTCAGTGCGGCTGCGTTCTGTAGGAAGAGTTAGGTGAAAACGCTCTTGTCTTGACATTTAGGTGCCCGTTAAGGAACACAAAGTGGTCAACCTCATTGTGCAGTCTTGAAGCACGCCTTCCCTTTTTGTATAGCACGAACTTCTGGGGCTAAATTTACAAAGATTTTCGATCGTAAGTGTGCTTTACCACTCGCCGGCAGCCTTCGCTAATGATAAGTGCATCATCAAGATTGGCTAAAATTTTCTCTTATAAACAATTCTAGTGTCAGAGCTTTTTGTGAATATGGGGCCTAGTCTTTCTATGCAGACATATTATTCTGCAGGAGCCTGCACAGCCTGCAACCACAAAAAAGAAAGAGCACTAGAGAGAGAGAGAGAAGGGCGGATCCAACTCCTATGTGAGAAATCAATCTTAAGGCGAAGCTTTCAGTGATGTTTACGCAGATGCTAAAGTAACTGTTATGCAAATGCAACATCACTGAAGGTAAGAAAAGGTAGAAGGAGTAAGGCAGCACGTCATGCACTTCTTCGGTTAATAAACTCTTGGTAAGATGAGCTCTTCTCCGCTTTCAAATGCGTGCATCATCGTCTTCCATCAATCCCAGAGCGTGGTCGTGCCGGACAATGAAGCTCAATGCCTATGCATGGGTGTTGAAACGCGGGCCTGCTTTCTCTCCTGCTTTTCATCATCATCATCATACTGTTTATGTCCACTGCAGGATGAAGGCCTGTCCCAGCGATCTCCAATTACCCTTGCCTTGCACCGGCTAATTCCATCTTATGTCGGCAAATTTCCTGATTTCTTCACACCACCTGATTCTCTGCCGTCCTCCACAGAGCTCCCCTTGTCCTGAAAGGCACCCATTCTGTAACTCTAACTGAGCATTGAGTATCTGCTCTACGCATTACATGTTCTGCCGAACTCCATTTTTTTCTTCTTAATGCCAACTAGAATATCGGGCACCCCCATTTGCTCTCTAATTCACATCGCTCTATTCCTGTCTCTTAAAGTTACACCTGATATTTTTCGTTCCATCGTTCGTTGCGCGGTCCTCAACTTGTTCTCGAGCTTGTTTAGTTATCTCCAAGCTTCTGCCCCATATATTAGTACCGGTAGACTACAATGGGCTGTACACTTTTTTTTCAAGGTTAGCAGTAAGCTGCCGGTCATCGTTTGGTAATGCTTGCCGTATGCGGCCCAGCCCATTTTTAATCTTCCGTAAGTTTCCTTCCGATGGTCATGGTCTCCTGTGAATAATTGGTCTAGATATACAAACTCTTTCACAGATTCTAGAGGCTGACTGCCAATCATGAATTCGCGTTCTCTTGCCAGGGTACATACACCTTTACCTTCTGCATATTAATCTTCAACCCTACCCTTACACTTTCTAGGTTAAGGTCTTCAATCATTTGCTGCACTTCATCTCCAGTGTTGCCGAACAGGATGATGTCATCTGCAAACCGAAAGTTGCCGAGATATTCGCCTTTGATCATCACTCCTAAGCCTTCCCAGTCTAACAGTTTGAATACTTCTTCTAAGCATGCAGTGAGTAGCATTGGAGAGATTGTGCCTCCTTGCCTGATCCCGTCCTTGATAGGTCACTTTCTACTTTTCTTGTGGAAAAGCGAGGTAACTGTGGGATGTTTGCGGATATTTTACAAGATATTCACGTATGCCTTCTGTGCTCCTTGATTGGTCAATGATTCAATGATTGCTATTGTGCCTAGTGTATCAAATGCCTTTTCGCAATCTATGAAAGCCATATAGGAAGATTGGTCGTACTTCACAGATTTCTCAAAAAGCTTATTGATGACATGGATGCGATTCATTGTAGAATACCCTTTCCTAAAGCCAGCCTGTTCTCTGAGTTGACTGACCAACCAACAAATCTATTGGAAGTAATTACCTCGGCAATACAATAATCAAGCAAGCTAATGGGCTTTTTATGACGACTTCAAAAGTTAGAGTTATTACAAAGGAACAACTGAGAAGTTGGCCTGAACCACAATGTTCTAACCAGCTACTCAGCGTGGAGTTAAAGAAAAGGCAGAGAGAGAAAGTGAAGTAGACTATGATAAGTAGAGAAACGTAGATGCGCATGAATAAACAGAAGGGAAAAAAGTGGAAGCTCTTCGTACAGTCGCATATCCAGTTAGGTGTTTCTCAGAAATGCCGCAATGGCCTTCATCGCCTGACAAGTTTTTTCGGCCGCATCAACAAAATAGTTTCAGAAAGAGCCACTTGTCAGTATCTGTGCTAAAGATGCAGTCTCTCTCTCTCTCTCTCTCTCTCTCTCTCTCTCTCTCTCTCTCTCTCTCTCTCTCTCTCTCTCTCTCTCTCTCTCTCTCTCTCTCTCTCTCTCTCTCTCTCTCTCTCGAGTACAGCAGGCACTCACAATAACGCGATGAATCGATGATAAGGACGATTAGGTGTTCTTTGTGCGTTTGCGCGTGGTGCACTGATCACCCTTGCGTTCCGTAAGGAGTTCCGTGTCATATCGGCCGTTGCCCGACTGCCACATATCACTCTTGCGTTTCTTTCTTGGACACATGGTGACAGACGGCGGCGGTAAACCGACTCAGCATGGCCGCGCCCTGTCGAAAGTCCTCGCCCCACGCTCACCCGTATCGAGGCTTGCATGGTAATGCAGACACGAAAGAGCGAATGCTTGCGTTGCACATTCGACATCATCCGCCGCGGTGACTCAGTGGCTGTGACGTTCTGTTATTGAGCTCGATGTCGCAGGTTTGATTTCTGGCCCCGACCTCTGTATTCCGGGAGCATAATGCAAAAAAAGAAACGCTTGTTCAGCGTTCTTGGGGTGCATGTTAAAAAAACCCTAGGTGGTCAAAATTAACACGGAGCCCTCCGCTGCCACGTCCCTCATCTCCCACTGTGCAGATTGAAGAAGTTGAACCACATAAGGTCTTAATTCAAAGCTCTAAATTGTACGCGCAATTCCTCGCAAACGTCCACCACTACGTCTTACTTCCATAGGTTCAAATATTGCTTTATTGGACAGCCCACCGCCATACTGTACAGGTTAGCTCACCACCATATAAGCACTCAGACTGTGACCTCAGCGCGACCTTACCGAACGCCTCGGTAGCTACTACTGAGTTTGTTGCACTCAGAGAAGCTTTCGCCTACATCTCACGATAACGTCCAACTACAGTACGTGGGGGATCGTCACCGACTCTTGGACGGCACTACGAAATGTGAGGTTACCGCGCAGCACGCAAGACCGACTAGCAGTGACTGACGTCAGCCTGCTTACACATACGTACTACATACTGTCCCGCACACTGAATCACAGGGTTGTGCTGTTTCTGTAGTCGCCCGCCCAATGCGGCATAGCCGGCAACATGAAAGCCGATGACGCTGCTGTTTGCCATCAATGTATTTGGAGCACTTTATTGTGCTTTTATATCGACTTTATATGTTTGTGTATTTTCCTCATTTATTTATTTTTTATTCGTTTCTGTCATTCGCCCTAATAGCATTACTAAGTAGCATGCAGGACGCTTGGCTAGGCTAACAGCGCCAACACTCATGAAACGACTCACTGTGGGGGCTTAGTGGCTTCGGTGTTCCGCTATTAAGCCCGAGGGCGCGGGATCGAACCTCGGCCGGCCGCAGCGGCCGCATTTCGATAGGGGCAAAATGTAAAAACACCCGTGTACCATGCATTGGGTGAATGTTAAAGAACCTCAGGAGGTTAAAAATTAATCCTGAGTCACTCACCAAGGCGTGGCTGCTAATCTTATCGTGGTTCTGGCACGTAAAACCCTAGAATTAAAAAAAACTAATGAAACGATTTCTTTCCTTGTCTCTCTTAGTCATGGCAAGCGACAATGTCGCACCACCTGACCTCCACACGCCTCATCTGCCCCGTCAATTAAGCTTGTGAGAACTTCATCACAGCGATAGCATGCTATTACACAGCATTTCCAGAGCACTTTATTTTACTAAGCCCAATATACTTACTAAAGTTAATTTCCTCGTTTCTTTTTTTTTATTTGTTCACTTGTTACCAAGAGGGGACTTCAAGTACGTCTTTGAAGTTAGAGGACTCACTAAGTAGCCTGTACATATACAACGGAGGAAGAGAAAGCTGTGAGAGAAAAACATTCCAATCCCACAAATGGTCACATGACCAGGTTGCAGAAAAGAGAAGAACGTTAGTTTATACGGGGGCTTTAGAGCAGGTTTTCCAGAAATTTTTCAAAGTAACGCTGGTATTTCCATAGAGAATTCACTCGGCGGGATCCGTGTTGCCTGAAGACAGCGTGGCAACGGGCTTCGTCTATGTAACTCCATTTAAAATGCGTGCTGCAATACCGTTCCTTTCGCCAAAACTGACTATATAACTCTTAACAAATAACTTTTGATGGCAGAAGGAGCTTAAGCACTTACCAAGGATAACTGAACTGCATTGCCTAAAATAAAAGCAATCGTTTTGCTCCTAGGTCCGGTTTAAAGGAATTGAACTTCGTCTGCATCTCAGGCATACTACTTTTAAAGAAACGTGTCGGTGAAAATAGCAATATACGCATATGCGTCCGTGATGAGTCTTTCGAAATTATCAGCGACCTGCGCAGATTACGCATGGGTACATAATCAAACAATCTCTAATCAATCAATAATTTATTTAACTTTTGATCAACCAATCAAATATTTATTATGGTGCCCAGGAACAGCTACGGCGCCTTCGTACTGGTGCACTTAAAAAAGTAATACACGAGAGAAAATGCAGAGAAGAAAAATGTGGTAGACAAAACAATGTGAAATATGGACACAAACAAATTATAGTCAACCAATCAATCAAGCAAGCAAGCAATCAACCAATCTATGAATCAATTATTTACCGTGCCCGAGAACAACCATGAGGTCTGAGTGCTGGCGCATGCATACATTAAAGAAAGAGAAAAAGACAGCAGGTGAATATGAGTTAAAGAAGAAACCATGAATAAAAAGACCAATCTTGAAGAGTGTACATACAGCAAGACGCAAGGCGGATACAAAAGAATAAGGATCGAGGAGAAGGGTAGTTGTACAATATGCGAAACTATGTCACAACAACGCGAAGCTCAGAAAAGAACAATGACAGCGAGTTATTAAAAATATCGAGATCGTGAAAATAAGCGTTATACACAGAAAGGTCTATGTTCTCTGGTGATCTTGCGTGAAATACGAAACATGTTACAGGTGAATAGTTCGGGGCAGGTGAGGATACCATGAAGAAGTTTCGAAAGAAACAGAAGGTCGGCGCGAATGCGTCGGCATCGAAGTAAGCGGCATGACAATAATCCAGCAGTGCTAGAAGATCCAGTATCCGTGTTTGCAAAGCGACGATGATATATGCTTAGAGACTTTTCCTGGGCCCGATCTATAATGTCACTGTTATAGATTGGGTAGAGAAAATAATAATAATAATAATAATAATAATAATAATAATAATAATAATAATAATAATAATAATAATAATAATAATAATAATAATAATAATAATAACTGGGTGGGTTTAGAGCCTATAGAATGCCAGCATTTCAGTTGTGTTTTTATTGTTCGTGACTTTACAACACCACACAGTTTCTAGATATCTACCCTGCACCTTTGGACGCGTGCAACTGCTATTAATTTTTCCGTATTCTCATAATTTGGGATATTCTTAATTAAATGATTGTGTTTTCCGTAGGACAACCTCGTGAACGTGCAGCTTCAGCGTGGCAAAATGCTGTTCATTGACACCACCGCATTTTCTCATATCACACTAAGATATTGCGAAAGTAGTGCAGGGGCTAAGTATACCAGCTTGCATAAAAGGTAGTCCGGCATATGATGTGTATAGAAGAGAAAGTCGCCTCGTTGCGCACGGAGTGCACGTACTCATTTAAGATTAGTAACATGCACGTGGACCAGACGGATCTTTTCTTGTAATTTTCAGACTCTTCGTGAATATTAAGTTCGCGCGAGTAATCATATGCGCACACATGCCAAGCAACCTTGCTAGCCACGTACGTTTTCCTGGTAAACGCAGAGCGTGAATAAAGCGAAGGGAGCTGGGCGTTACGAAATAGGCGCTGACTGCCGACTGTAGTCTCCCACGTATAGTTGAGCACAAACTTACCGTATCCGTTCCGCAGAGTGAAAGAACCTTCCAATTTTCATCGGACAGAGACCCAGCCATGTCGCAGCAAGAAAGCCTTCTTCTGCACTTCACCCACCATCTTCGTGCCTGCCAACTCTCCCGAATTTTTCGTAAAGCTTATGAATTTAGGCTACCTTTACGATTTTATAGATGTTGCGCGAAGTTTTACGAAAAGTAAATTGTGTTCACGAAAAGGTTTCACTTGTCGGTCACCGAGCTTTTTATTACAAATATGATGACGCAACGACGCGAGGGGGTGCTTGCTTCGAGCAAGTTAATACGCACAAGTTCCTAAAGCATGAGAAATCGTCAACAGGAAATTGGCTGAAAAAAAAAAAACTGTGATCTACAAACAGTGCGTTTGTTATCAAGTTTGATGCTGCTTATGTGCCGCCTCTAAATATAAATGATCGCTAATGAAGTTCGTGTGTACCTCTCGGAAGGCGCGTGTTCAGCGCAAGCTTTAAAGAAAAAGAACATTTCGTGCAACTACCCCCCTTCTCGATGTTCTGTCCGCGCGATTTTACGGATCTGAAAGTTGGTAGGTTGGCGCGTGTGCATCTTGCCAGGCTTATTTCAACCACCACTATTGGCATAAAAATGAATACTGACACAGGATGGAAACACGACCAGTTTCTGTTGATTCGCGCAATATCATTACGGACGTATTCGAAAAGAACAAAGCATCCTTCGAAATAATGGGATGCCGAATTTCTTTTCAAAATATTTCGTACACTATTCCTTTTTAATTTGCGCATTCATATAAGCGAAAAATGACGTTTTCTTTGTTTGATTTTGAGCGTATTTGAGCGTTACTATTTCTTTTTTTAGCTTATTCTTCCGGCCTAACATGACTAAAGTATATTTATCAAAGTACTATGCACATTTTATTGGAAGCACTATTTTCTTTTTCAAAGAAAGAAAGGATTCGCTGACACCCGACGTGCTTGCTTAGTGGCTTTGGCGTTTCCCTGCTAAGTACCAGGTCGCGGGATCGACTCCCGGCCGCGGCGACCGCATTTCGGTGGACATGAAATGCACAATCACCCGTGTAGCGTGCGTTGGGTGCCCGTTAAAGAACCTCAGGTAGTCAAAATTAATCCGGAGTCCCCCACTACGGCCTACCTCAGAACCAGATCGTGGTTTTGACACGTAAAAGCCCAGAATTTAATTTTAAATTAATTGATAGAATTGGTTCAAATAGAGTTTATTATTATTTTGAATGCGTTAAGCTCAGCGGCCACAATTGCCCCTTCCGGTGGCAGTTGCCAGCCTGCTCCTCGCTTTCCATTTCCTGTTAACTGTGTATATGTGTTCAAAACAAATAATAATAATAATAATTGTTCATATATTTTCTTTTTCTTGGATGGGCAAAAGGCCGTACGAATGATGTGATTAATGAGCTTAACTTTGTAGCCGGTATATCGAATGACCTCATAGTTTGGTTGTTCTACCCAAATGTGCACCAGAATTGGTGAATGAGAATCGAAACTTAGCTGTCTCTGTGTAGATCTCCTTTCTTTTCACTCAGGCCGAACACATTCCAGCACCCCTGCAAGGTCTTAGTCGTGCGATGCTTTCAATCTCTCTAGCATACTTCAATTTTAGACCATTTCATTTCTTTCTCTCTCTCTCTCTGTATATATATATATATATAGAAAGAAAGGCTGAGTCTTTTGAAGTGTTGGAGAATGGCGAGGACACATTAATTAACCCTGCAGATAAAGGAAGCGCAGTGGTCGTGATGGATACAAGTGACTACATTTCTAAAGCTTAGAGGCAAGTATAATGACAATACAGCCAATATCTACCTAAGCTACGGTCCCACGAAACAGTTGAAAAGTATTGTTAAAGATACGGTCGCAGGTCTCGTAGAAGAGAACAAAATTGCTCACTCTGCAAAAAATTTATGCAGCAATCTCGCTAGACCAATCGTGTCAGGAATAGGTACGGTGACGGAGTACCTCTCAAGGCCATACGTCCATTCCTAATGATTAAGGAATTACCTAATATATATATATATATATATATATATATATATATATATATGAAGCACAGGGAAATGTGTATACAGAGGATACGCGCAAGTTAAGGATGACAACCAGGACCACGCCAGTTCTGCTGCTCCTCATTGCAGGTGAAAAAAAAAAAAAAAGAAAGGGAGGAAACGGGCAGTTAACGCACTTGCACTTGCTCGCGTATTTTTACCTTCATCACGCAGTCCCAGGCGATTGCTTAGGTTGGTTGATCGACTTACGGTACCTCAGAAGCGCTCTTGTGGCGTTCTAGTTTTTGTCAAAAAAAAATTACTTCTGGGGTATTGCGAGCCAAAATCCCAATCTATGCGCCGTGGCCGCGCAATAGCACGTTAAAGGAACCCCAGGTGGTCAAAATTAACTCGCAGTCCCACACTACGGCCGTGCCTCGCAATCCTATCGCGGTTTTGCCACAACGTAACAATTTTAACTTTTTAAATTCAAAATCACGATCCGCTTATGAGGCACGCCGTACAGTGGGGAACTCTTGGTTAATTTTAAGCACCTGGTATTCTTTAATGCGCACTAAATATCCGAGCGTTTCTGCATTTCGCCGACATCAGAAATGCGGCCGCCGCAGCCGGCATCACACCCGTGACCTGGAGCTCATGAGTGCGAGACCGCAGCCACTGGGCTACTGCGGCAGGGAAGCTCTTGTCATTCCCGTGTGTATATACACAGCCAGCGCTTGCTTAAAACACAAGGAAGGAAATCACCGTGCAGTCTGGCGCAATTCATGTGCTTCCATCTGAGCCCCACTTCTATTTTTTTTAAATATTAAGCTAAATAATTTTGTTGACTGCCTATTGCGCTTAGAAAATAGAAAGCTTTTGTCTTTTTTTTTCGGCTCGTTTACTTGTTTCTATTGATTTGTTTCTGGGTCTACCTTCAGTTTTCTTCGAATATGTGCAAGCTAACTTAGGTCAAAACAGCTGTATACATTTGATTCGCTGTGCACCTTTGTATTGGCTCACTGGAATTATACCACCAGGTTTTATTAAAATGGATATCAAGGGCGTAACTTCACTGTTCACCAACTTTAGTCGAGGAAGCATACAGCCACATTTGTTTTTCTTCTTAGTTAAAAGTCTCTGCAAAAAGGTTAACGCCGTTCGTATCCGCTAAATAAAACTACCAAAGAGTGCTGGCCGTAGGGAATCATTTAATCTTGCGTATACATTCTGAAAAGGCATAAGGAAGGAAAAAGTGGAGAAGGACGGCAGGGAGGTTAACCAGTTTAGCCTAACCGGTTTGCTACCCTACACATGGGAGCGGGATGGAGGGGGATGAAAGATGGGATAGATGCATGGATACCACTGGCACGTGGCAAAAGGGATACGGCTTAATGCGACTTTGTTCGGGGTCATTGCTGCATTGATCCGTCGTATCAGTTAAAGGACATTTTGGCGAATTATACAGACGGGGGGATGGAACTATCGAATAATCTGTGCTTCCTCCATTTGACAAAAAAGGAACAAAACCCAAGTTGAACATTTTATTTTTATTCAACGTCCCACACTAGAGAAGGCCAAAGCATATAAACAGTACCAAACGCTGGATACCAAGACTGAGCAACGCACCATTAGTCCATCTCATCGCACAAAAGGAAATGAAAGGTACAGTGCAGGTGAGAAAGGGGAAGAGCCCAGGCTGTCAGATATTATTATAAGCGGTAAAAACATCCCATCCAGTGGGGTCCCAGACTAAGGACTCTACCTATGTAAAGGGCCATTTTGGCCTGCAAACTCTCAATTTATAGAATAAAAGTTTTTCATCGTCATCATTAACGTGCACCGAAAGTACGATATACGAGGATTTTTTGTTTTTTGTCTTTGTTTTTCTTCGTCGAAATGCGCTCCGCCAGCAATTGAACCAGTGACCCCGTGCTCGGCATCAGAACAATATAGCGACTGAGACACCGTGCCCATGTCGTTTGTAGCTTTTCACAACAGAAAAAAAAGATAGTCACAGTACCAAAAAAGAACTGCAAAAATAATAGTAATAATAGTAAACGCTAATAACTTTGCAGATAAAATAGTGGAAATGAAACAAGCAGTTTTCTAGAACTCCAAAACCACTAAATATAGCGATTCGCACGGATAATTTGACCTTATAATTTAAGTAAGTTAATTTAAGTAAAAAATCAAAATAATTTTAATGCACTAGTCGTTGACATTAAAATCGCAACTTTCGAAGCACCAACTCGTGATGTCATTCTTATAGACGTCAAACGACACAGTGAAATCAAAGATAATCAACTTGCAGATTGTATTGTGAAAGGCGCTTCTAGAATGGCGCACGCAGAATTGGTTTACCAACATCAAGGAATTTCGTCGAGTGAGATTTATGGAAATAATAAAAAAATGAATGATTACTGGGACATTCAAGGTAAGAAAAGTCATGGAGCCCTCAATTATCATACGTGAAAAAAAGGTTGACAGGCATCTGCCACTGTTCAAGTTTTTCACTGGCAAGACTTGGGGAATGTCGACAAGTGCTATGCTAAAACTATACATGGTGCTTTTTTCTCGGCTTTCTGTGGTACAGCTTGCCAGCAATAACCAACACAGGCAAAACGAATCAACGCACAATACAAAGTGTTCAGGCTCAAGCGCTCCGGATCTGTCTAGGGCCGGTATTTTGCAGCGATGCCTTTTCCGATTCTATTCTTTTTCAGACTTTTCGCGCTTGGCCAGTGGTCAGAGCGACGGTCTGCCCACATTATCAACGGGATCGGGCGGCCGTGTGTGGTGGATGATAAGAATAGCATAGAATAAGGCATAAGGCATCGCTACAAAATAGCGGCCTAGGCCTGCCTCAGAGTGCACCAACAGTGGCGACTATAGCAATCGCTTTAGACCACCTTGTCAAGACCCACATTGAAATTCAGGCGCTGTGGACCTATATAAGGCATCTTGCCAGGACTCCTCGCCACCACCTATAGCCTCTCTACCAGCGGAGAGACCACGCACCTCTTTCAGCCAAACGATAACCGCACATGGGTAATCATTGCCAGCTTGTTTCATTCCGGTTGTGAGGCCTTCGATTCCTCCATGGTGCCTCGCTCAGCCAAAAATCAACCTCACAATACCTGGCATCACGAAAAAAAGCGATCTATCATCACCAGCACTTAAACAGCTCACGTTACTACTTTTGTACGAGAACTACCGTGACTCTACGCATACACTTGCACTTACACTTACCGTGTAAGTGCAATTTGCACTTACACGGTAAATAATATGGACATTAAACAGGTAGAGGAATTCACATATCTTGGAATTACAATTGATTCCAAGATGAGCTATACCGCTCACGTTAGGTCTGTTTCTGCGGCAGCAATGAAAAAGTTATGGTTATTAAAGCACCGTTTAAAAAACTGCACTAGTGCTACCAAATTAACAGCATATAAGGCAATTATTAGGCCAACACTCGAGTATGCCGATATAGTCTGGGACCCTCACACAAAGGCTGGTATAGACATTATCGAAAGAGTACAAAAAAAAGCTCTTAGATTTATCTACAATGCTTACAATTGGCGCATTTCAGTCACCTCTTTAAGGTTGCGATCTGGGCTCCAGACACTAGAAACTCGTCGCAAAATGCACCGTCTACAAGCAATGTATAACATAGTTAACAACCACACTAAAATGAGATTTGACAACTACATGCAATTTAACAAATCGCGACTGACCAGAGGTAAGCACAATCAAACAATATTATTGCCGCGCGCTAGAACAAACGCATATCTTTATTCCTTCCTGCCCAAGACAATTCGCGAATGGAACGCTCTTCCGCAAAGCGTGGTCAACTCAGCCACTCCAGATTCCTTCTTATCTGCAGTACAGACGTGCTTGTGATGTCATGCATTCACTGTACCCTTGCTTGTTACATATTCTGATGACTCATTTATTACGCCTTTCCTATTGGCAGCAATGTGACGGCATCATCGTATTTCTTTTGTGTATTTGCATGTGTTTACTTTGCCTATTAGGCTGTTTTTTTTTTTACTTTTTATTATTTTTTTATTTTATTTTATTTTTTTTATCCCCTTGAGGAAAAAGTTTGAAATCACGTGATGTTTGTACCACTCCTGCCTGGGCTTGCAAATGGAAGCCGGCAGTATTCTGAAATAAAATAAATAAATAAATATCTACACTGATGGATCTGTCCTACCAAACAGCTCCACTGCAGCAATCGTGATACCAGCAAAAGTTACAACCATCAAATTTAAGACGACTCACGCGACAACATCGAAGGCAGCAGAGCTCACAGCGCTCTTTACCGCCCTTCATTACATCGCTGATGAACCGCCACACAAGTGGACGATCTTCTGCGATTCAAAGGCGGCACTGCAGTCTCTACCATCACCTTTACGACGCGGACCGTACGAACAGCTATATTTCATATTGCCGAGACGATGTACCATATAAGCGACGCAGGCCATGAAATAACTATCCGGCGGCTTCCAAGTCACTGCGGGATTATCGGCAATGAACAAGCTGCCCCTTCAGCCCATACTGAGGACCACCATGTACCAACGCCACTTTCTAGAACTGACGCAGCACGGAAGCTCCGTCTGCTTGCTCGCCAGGGCACCACGTCGCAATGGAATGAGCCCCATTTCAGGAATTCCTGACTGTACTCCCTTAATCCCACATTAAGCCTTCGAGTACCACCAAAGCTTCACCGTGGAGACGCCACGCTTTTGTATCGACTGTGGTTGGTCGTTGCTTTTACCAAAGCCTGCGTGTTACGTATAGGGATGGCCCACACCGCAACCTGTGACCACTGCGGCCATGAAGAATCGATTTGCCATATTTGTGCAACTGCCCGCACTACAGTCCACAGAGGGAATCCCTTCGCCACGAACTCAACCAGCTGAGCGACCGACCATTATCAGAAGAAGGAATTCTACACCATCGACAGGACCTAACGGCACAGAAGAAGGCCCTGCGAGCGCTACTGCGCTTCTTGCGATCTACTAGCCTCTGTGAATGTCTCTAACTGGAACGCCATTCGTGTGTGTCTCTGTATGTGCATTTTTTAATTTTTTTAACCCTTTCCTCTCTGTTCTCTTTCTAATCCCTATCTCCCAACCCCAATGTAGGGTAGCAAACTGGAGACTAATATCTGGTTAACCTCCCCGCCTTTCCTATTCATCTCTCTCTCTCTCTCTCTCTCTCTCAAGGAAAGAAGATGTATGTCTAACAGGAGAAGGCCTCCAACCGCGAGGCTTGAACACCCTACTAGAATCACACCATTGGCGCAAAAGAGGCTGTTCGGCGACTCCACAAAGACTGAAGACGTCACACTTTTACACAAATCAAGAAAGATTTGAGTAAACGCTTGCTTATAAACCCACTTCCTTGGCTGTGTGGCGCGCGACGGTGTATGGCATCCTTTATTCAAATCTACACAAAACTTCTGATCACGTTTCCGCAAGCTGTCGCACTCAACAACTTATTTTATACACCTTTTTCATTTTCTTCGTCCTACAGACATTCTACATTCCTTTTTTCCCTCTTCCAGATATGCATTGTGGCACGAGATGGGATGCTCTCACTCATCACCCCAACACCTCATGTGTCCCTTCATAGGAGCATAGCGCTTTTCACCTTCATTATTTATTTCACCTTTATTTCACAACGTTACTTATTTATTTAATTATTTATTTAATTATTTATTTATTTATTTATTTATTTATTTATTTATTTATTTATTAAACACATACCACTCGGTCGTTCAGCGGCAAGGAGGTATGAGAGACAAATGACTAACAGATCAATGCAATATGACGAAAAAAATATTTTACTGCGTTTAGAGAATTTGTGGGCTTGCTCGGCCTCGTGGTGACTTTGTGTGTAACAATAAGAAATACCAGCACTGCCTGCGGTAGCGGGCCATCAAAGACTGTTGTGTGTTGTCAACTGTGCACACCTATCAAGGAAAAAGAAGAGGAGTAACCGGCGTCGCCTGCTGGTGCCAACGTCTCTCTAAATGTAGCCAGATAATAAAGCAAACACGCTAAGCAGCACGCGCATTTGTACAAGACAATAAATATAGTACCTTAGTGTCGCACGGGTGGGCTAATGTAAAGATTGTTTTTTTTTTCTCTCTCGTACACGAACTGTAATACACAGCCTAATAAACAAGATGTAACAACGCAATAGTCCGGCTGTCGCCAGTTTATTCATTCGGTGGGGTCGAAGACTTCGCGCAGTGTCAATAAACAAACAAACAAACAAACAAACAAGCAAACAAACAAAAAACCAAAAAGAACGCTTCCTGACGCTCTCCCCCTTCCCACCCCTCCCTTTTAGACTGGCTCATAAATCCGCCCTTGGTACACTCTTACCAGTTGTAAACGTATCCGTTGAAGTATACAGTAGGGCCGATACACGTCAAACGTTGCTACATTGTCTGCACAGTGCCGTCACTTGTTGATAACGTTAATATTCTTCATTCAATACCCTTCGCAGTAGCCCAGTGGCTACGGCATTGCTATTCTGAGTTCGAGGCCGTGGGTCCGATTCTGGACGCGGCGACCGCATTCCAATGGGGCGGAATACAAAAACGCTCGTGTACCGTGCATTGGGTGCATGTTGAAGAACACCAGGTGGCCAAATTACTACGGAGTTCATAACTACGGAGTGCTTCATAATCAGGTTGTTGTTTTCACACATTGAAACCCAGGCTCGATATTTTTTTTTCTTCATTGAAGCCAATGATGAGAGCAACCGCTTTTCCTTTCTTTGTCTTTTTGCTTCCGAGTTTGGGTGCGGCTGTTACACGAGTACGTCCATGGCATCAGTAAGGTATTCAGTGCACGTAAATGCTGGCAAGGTGAGTGGCGTAGTTGTTCTTACCTTGACGTTTGTGTTTTCACGACGAAGCCCTTCGAAGATGGTTGCTTCTATGAGCTCAACTTGTTACAAACGTTCGGAAAGTCTGGAGACGCAAACATCGACTAGTTGTAAACTGTGACGCTTGTAAGAGTGGCCCATAAGCAAAGGGGCCTATGGTCAGCAGAGACGAAACAAAACAAATAGATCGGAACAAGCGAAGTAACTTTTGCGAATACGTTAAGTTAATGATATAGCATAAAAAGAGCGGTTCAATTCATGTACTACACCAGATCAACAGGGATTAAAGATGACTGCGCAGAAATAGAAGTGATGAGCAAAGTCCATCTGGGTTGGGAGGGTTGGAAAAGTGCTTCAGGAATTCTATACAATGAAAGTATGTCAGCGAAGTCGAAAGAACGAAGCTTTTTTTTTTCAGAGTAGTTTGATCAGGAGTGGGATAACCCAACGATTCTAATCTAATTCTTTTTATTTCGGAGCTTCGTCAGTGGCCTTAGCTAACGGCGCTCCGACGGCGGCTATCGCCGTAGATCTATCGGTCGTGAACGAGGGATGGTGAGACTGGAATAGAATCGAGCGCAAGGAATGCTTACGCTATAATCGGCCCCGCAATTCTACACCGAACATGTGGACCTCTAATAAGTAATTCTACAGTTCAGGCGAGGTAAACGGCCGAAATAAGTATGCCGAGATGAACCTGCATAGAGTGACAAGGAGACTTACAGCGTTCGGCGTGACCGCATCCGAGAAGCGGTCACGTCGCGGGTATTGCAGCGAAGGTTCAAGAGGGAAATCCGAGATGGGCTGATGAGAAGCGATGCGAGCGGTATCGACAAGAAGTGCGTGACAACTGACTTGGGGGGGAAACTTAATCGGCCTGCGTGAAGAAGGGACCAGATTATATCGGGGAGCATCACAATACGCGGAATTGGGAGCGGGTGACTGATAGGACGCAGTGGGGGAAACACGACTAAAACGGCGACCCCGTGTAAAAAGAAAAAAAAAAGAAAAATGAGACACAACTGATAGAAGAAAAGTAGGTCTTTGTTAATGCGCGATTTGCTGGATGCCAGAATGAGGGCAGTGTAAAATTCCGCGAGCAAGATACAAGCCTTCATGTTTATAAAGCAGAAATGTATGGCGGTGATGCCCCATGTAATACTTCCGGAAGGTTACTTTTTTTTTCATTACTGTCTTCAATATGTATTTCCTCAACACCGCAACAGATGGTATATTCAAATGAAAACATAATTAATAATTCATCATTGTTCGGCTCTGCATGAGCGAAAGCATGGACGATGCTGGCTTGAAATTTCACGGCGCTTCTCAATCGGGCTGCATCTGTCAGCTACAGCGAATATTGAAGCGACGCGATAACGAATATGGCTTCGTGTCACGGCTATGTAATTTTCAGGTGTTCCGATTCCAAACACAGAGACATTTTAAAGACATGCTGGTCTGCAGATACCGCGAGCCGAATACCCTGAAAAAGTTTATGCGTACTTTCCAAGTTGCATTGAAGGGTCTTGAGTGAGTTTTAATCTGATGTCCTCTGTATACGAGAGCGTACGAGTTCTCAGGTGCACAACATGTTAGGCGCAGTAGTGGAACGCGGAGGAGAAACAGCCCGTGCACTCGTTTGCAATATAAGGCAGCAGTTTAATTAGTTTATATTATTCATTAACGTGTTTTAATGCCTTCCTAGACCGTGCGTTTCATTTTTCTTGCCTGATGAATTAAAATAGGAGTCGTTGACTCTGCCGTTTTAGCTCGTTCAGTAAAAGCCAGCAGTTTTTTGTTTTTTTTTTTGCTAATGGAAATGCGCCGTTGACAAGGTAACACGTTGAAAAATATAAGAAAGAAAAGAAAGAAAAAAGAAAGAAAGTGACCTGCAAGAATTGCTGACTACCAAATTCCATGACCTGTCTGCCTACATCGTCACAGATGTTAAGTAGTCAAATTCCTACTGCTACTTCATTCATAAATCAAGTACATCCGGTACTGAGTACACGTGCTTTTCCCTGACCGCTGGTGTGCGACAGCAGAGCCCGTACTGCACTTTTATACGAACGTGGACGAAGAAAATTATGTATATTATAACTATGTAAACTGCAGCTACCAGTGACCGTGTTGCAAGAAGAAGCGAAGCTAGTGGTCGGTGCATTAGTAGGCCCATGAAAGTCTGTAGATATGCGAAAAGTCAGTCAGCATGACAAAAACAACATAGATAGATAGATGGATAGATAGATAGATAGATAGATAGATAGATAGATAGATAGATAGATAGATAGATAGATAGATAGATAGATAGATAGATAGATAGATAGATAGATAGATAGATAGATAGATAGATAGATAGATAGATAGATAGATAGATAGATAGATAAAACTAATAGTTATTTACGCAATTCGACTAAACGAGGTGCTCTTTGCGTGAAAGTTCCCGTTGAACATGGGCACCCAACAGCCTATTCGTCTATGCACTTCAAGACAGGCTTGGCTTGGATTATGGTGCAACTTTCGAGCAGCTTTGGCATGCAAGGGGTACTGATAAATACTGTACTCATAAATAATTCGAATAAAATAATCACATCAGTTATTCTGAACAACAAGGCACGGCAGGGAGCGTTTCTTCTAGAACACAGGAACAGCGCCGGCCATTCAGAAAATTGTATTACCTGTGCACCAGTATTAAAACATCGTGGGTATTCCTGGGTGCATAATCTAAAGGCTAGATTGATTAATTAATTTTTATTGATTCTCACGACTAGTTCGTGTTTTTCTCCGTTTCTATTTTGGGAATTCACCTTAGATTTTGTTGGTTGCAGACTGTTCCTTATTATAAATGTCGTTTTTTATTTCATTTCCTATACATTTCTTCCTACATTTGTATTTGTATATAAATATTTTTTTACTAGTGCGCAAGCATTTAGACCTTAAGTTTGTTCCTGGGCACGTTAACTAAACAATTGATCATCATCATCATCATCATCATCATCATCATCGTCGTCGTCGTCGTCGTCGTCGTCGTCGTCGTCGTCGTCGTCGTCGTCGTCGTCCCTTCCTCATATGCTTCCCCTTATTTGAATGTACCTCGTTGGTGTGGAATGGCACAACCGATTCAAATAGCATACTAAGTGAGCGTGTACAGAAAAAGTCCGTGAGTGTATCTAAACACTGATTTCTCACCTTGCGCACCAGCAGCTTGGCTCGAACAGTATTCCTGCACTTCCGTCCCTTAGCTGCAGGCATAGCCGTGCCAACGTCCTCTTTTTATACAAAATCATTCATGGAAATATTGCATGTTCGGATCTGCTGGTTTCTGTTTCCCTGCGGGTTCTGCAGAAGGCTACCAAGGAGCATAGACCCTCCTGCGTTCCTGCCTCCTTCTGCAGACACTCGCTTTTCGGCAGAATTCTGAGTTTATGCAACTGTCATTTTCTCCATGTTGATGGCTTTGAAAACGTGTTTTCTTCTTTGTGTTCCGACCTTCGCTCTTTCTCATGAGCCTTTTTTCTAGCTTCACTCTCTTGTCCTGTCTCCTCATAGTTTCTCTCTCCTTCCGTACATGTTCTCCATATCGAACTTGTGTGTTGTAGCTGTATTGTTGCTCATTGTGTAGCTGCATGTTTAACCAGTTCTTCTTTGTTCTTGTTTTTCGTCTCATTGTTTTATTACATAACTTCAAGTTATTTTACATTTCTACTCTTTTTTTCTCTATGCACCAGCACTCAGATCTCAGTGTTGTTCCTTGGCGCGTAATTTGATTGATTGATTGATTGATTGATTGATTGATTGATTGATTGATTGATTGATTGATTGATTGATTGATTGATTGATTGATTGATTGATTGTATCCCGTTAAGCAGCAGAAAGCATTAACCACTGAGCCATAGCGGCGGGCCTGTTGCACACTCGTCTTGTCTTTCCCCACGCGCCGTGGTTGCTCAGTGGCTATGGTGTTGGGCTGCTGAGCACGAGGTCGCGGGATCGAATCAGGGCCACGGCGGCCACATTTCGATGGGGGCGAAACGTGAAAACACCCGTGAACTTAGATTTAGGTGCACGTTAAAGATTCCCAGGTAGTCGAAATTTTCGGAGTCCTCACTACGGCGTGCCTCATAATCAGAAAGTGGTTTTGGCACGTAAAACCCCATAAAATAATTTTTTTGTCTTTCCTTCTTGATGCAGCCAGAAACTTATGTTGGCAGCGAGGTTAAGCCGATTTTCGTCGAGGAGAATAAATAAATAAATGAGGGCCTTCGACGCCGCCACTGTCCCTATCAGCGTGCAGGAAAAAAGAGAAAGAGAGAGAATGAAGGGTAAGGAAAGAGGAAAAGAAAGATCACTTGTGGTAGGGAATGCTTACAGACACCTTACGTACTCTTTATACAAAGTGGGAGGGGGGGGGGGGGGGGAGTACAGCAGGATGTGGGGTTCGTCCCTTGTTGCATGAAGTTTTGATGGAATAAAATCTGATTGAACATCAGACGTCGGAAGAAACAGCGTTTCTTAAGGCTTTTTCTCCACTGTTAACAAGAGAAGCTTCGAGCCCGTCGCGAAGCATGCGTCGCACGAACATTCAGCGCCGTAGTGTACAACATCCAGGACATAATAACTTCGGTAGCTGCCAACTTGGGCGAGGTAACGAGGGAGTCCGTTGCACATTGCTCCTCTGCTTATTCTTTTATTCTGCGTGCAAGATTTCTGCGGTGAAAACCAGAGGTGGCATGACGAAACCACTTTTTCCCGGGATAGGTATGTTTTAATTCTTCCGAACACGTACTGCCAGCAGAGACAGTGTATCGCGCTGGTAGAGCTGCGCGGGTTTTCCTTCAGGCACCTAACTCATAACGGCTATTGCACGATTGCATCATAGAACGCTCTCTGCTGTGAGTTCTGTAGGGGGACAAAATGACGAGAGCTCTATTATTAAAGTGAAGCTTTCTTCGTGAATCCTCCCTGCCCTTGCTGGCCGTGGCTGCTACTGTCTTTCCGAGTAGCTTACACACGCAAAATAAACGTGTCCAGTTGGCGGGATCCAACGTCAGCCCCTCCGCACGACAGCCCGATGCTCCAACCATCAGACCACATTCGCACTTTCTTTTCCTTAACGCACGGAAAACCGAACGAGCAAGCACTTAATATTCAGACAGACAAACACATGTATCTCATAAAATCATCCACTCTGGCCGGCTGCTCTTACACCCACATGTATACACACTACGCACATACGATGCAGTTTCACGGGAAAATGGCCTCGTAGACCTTGGAGTCTCCGCATGTCGGTCTCACATCCTATACTTTGCCAAATGCAGTGTCGTTCCAACAAGAACAACAAATCGCCCGTACATTTCTCTCGTGTCAGCGCCAACCAGCTCTTTGATGCGATTGGCACGGGCCTCTCGTCGGCGCACACCGTACGCTAGTTTCCATAAGGTCCAAGAAGCAGGAGTCAAAACTGGCGGACAATATGGCGCTGCCTTTCGCTTCGCACTTCAGACTGCGCACACTTCTCCTCTCACTGTTCTTCCCTCGACAAACATCGCATTCGTCGTGGTGACATGAGAGCGTCAACATCCATAGCGGTTTGCATTCGCACGGACCGCTGTCCGAATTTTGTGTATAGATCGGGAATTGTTGCCGATATAGATTGCATGGTATTATAGATTATCTATAGGCTGACAAGAAAGACACTTGTACGCATCGCATTTAGTTTCATCGCAGTTAATTACCCGCTTCGCACAGACTCCAACACGTGCGTTGGATTTGAATAATTTTTTTGGAGAACGAGGTCGGAAGCTTACATGCACCTCGAGTGCGAGACCTGTGGTTTAACCATTGGCCTCATAGAAACGTGTTTGTCAGTCAACCAATGCCACTTCAGGCATTCGTTTAAGTACTGCAGTTAAGAGCTCGAAAATGGCATAGCTGTGCTCATCTGACCTTTCCCTGACGTGATCGTCGTGAGGCCAAATCCTCATCTACAGACACGCTCATTAAATGAAGAAGGACATGAAGACATTGCCCACGGCCGCTGGGAATCGAACTGGCGCACCTCGAACCAATTTGCAGCTGGGAACTGCACTCGCTAAGCACTAAGCTATCGTGTGACGTTCGAGCTCAGCAATGTGTGCGGCATTTAGGTGGCCACGTTCAGATTCTGAGAGCGGTGGCATCTGTGCGCGCGTTGCGGAGACCACATCAGGCAATAATGTAGCGAAAGAAGAACCCTCTTCCCCCCCCCCGTCCCCTCCGTTATGCGCACTGCAGCTCAGTTGTTATTAAGAAGATGGCGACGTCAGCGTTGAGAGCCTGCTGCTGTCACGGTTCATCTTTTTTCTTGCAACGCTCTCTAACATCTATTTAATTACGGATTACTGCAAACTAAAAAAAAACTTCATCCACCATTTATGCTACAATAAGCGAAATATCATGCATCAACCGTAGTACAGTGCAGCCGTAAATGTCATGAGATAGAAAGGGCCAATTCTTCTCGCCCGTTCGTCACGCTTTGGTTAAAGCATGGCACAATGCTACATAAAAAAACGATCGAGCTACCATAAGAAAAAATAAGATGCCAACCAATAATCGCGTGTTTTGAAGCCGTGCATTCAACCACCGTTCCAAGTATTTCGATTTCTGCGGTTTTACGTGCTAAAACCACGATTTCATTATCAGGCACGCCGTAGTTAGGGACTTCAAAATAATTTTGACAACCAGGGACTCTTTAATGCGGCCACAATGCACGGGACACGGACATTCTCGCGTTTCGCCCCAATCGAAATGCTGCTACCACAGCTGGGATTCGATCCCGCGATCTCGTGCAGAGCAGCGCAACACCATAGTCGCTCAGCCACCGCGGGAGGTCGTTCTACACACACACACATATATATATATACACACACACACATATATATATATATATATATATATATATATATATATATATATATATATATATATATATATATATATATATATATATATATATATATATAATCAGCCTGGTTGCGCCCACTGCAGGTCCAAACGTCTCTCTCATACTTCTCCAACTACCCCGGTCATGAACTAATGGTGGCCATGTTGTCCCTGCAAACTTCCTAATGTCATTCGCCCACCTAACTTTCTGCCGCCCCCTGCTACGCTTCCCTTCCCTTGGAATCCAGTCCGTAACCCTCAATGACCATGGGTTATCTTCCCTCCTCATTACATGTCCTGCCCATGCTCATTTCTTTTTTTTTTATTTCAACTAAGATGTCATTAATCCGCGTTTGTTCCCTCACCCAATCTGCTCTTTTCTTATCCCTTAACGTTACAACCATCATTCTCCTTTCCATAGCTCGTTGCGTCGTCCTCAATTTAAGCAGAACCCTTTTCGTAAGCATCCAGGTTTCTGCCCCATACGTGAGTACTGGTAAGACACAGCTGTTATACACTTTTCTCTTGAGGGATAGTGGCAACCTGCTGTTCATGATTTGAGAATGCCTGCCAAACGCACCCCAGCCCATTCTTATTCTTCTGGTTATTTCAGCCTCATGATCCGGATCCGTGGTCACTACCTGCCCTAAGTAGATGTATTCCCTTACCACTTCCAGTGCCTCGCTACCTATCGTAAACTGCTGTTCTCTTCCGAGACTGTTAAACATTACTTTAGTTTTCTGCAGATTAATTTTTAGACCCACTCTTCTGCTTTGCCTCTCCAGGTCAGTGAGCATGCATTGCAATTGGTCCCCTGAATTACTAAGCCAGGCAATATCATCAGCGAATCGCAAGTTACTAAGATATTCCCCGTTAACTTTTATCCCCAATTCTTCCCAATCCGGGTCTCTGAATACCTCCTGTAAACACGCTGTGAATAGCATTGGAGAGATCGCATCTCCCTGCCTGACGCCTTTCTTTATTGGGATTTTGTTGCTTTCTTTATGGAGGACTACGGTGGCTGTGCAGCCGCTATAGATATCTTTCAGCATTTTACATACGGCTCGTCTACACCCTGATTCCGTAATGCCTCCATGACTGCTGAGGTTTCGACAGAATCAAATGCTTTCTCGTAATCAATGAAAGCTATATATAAGGGTTGGTTATATTCCGCACATTTCTCTATCACCTGATTGACAGTGTGAATATGGTCTATTGTTGAGTAGCCTTTACGGAATCCTGCCTATTCCTTTGCTTGACAGAAGTCTAAGGTGTTCCTGATTCTATTTGCGATTACCTTAGTAAATACTTTGTAGGCAATGGACAGTAAGCTGATCGGTCTATAATTTTTCAAGTCTTTGGCGTCCCCTTTCTTATGGATTAGGATTATGTTAGCGTTCTTCCAAGATTCCGGTACGCTGGTCATGAGGCATTGCGTATACAGGGTGGCCAGTTTCTCTAGAACAATCTGCCCACCATCCTTCAACAAATCTGCTGTTACCTGATCTTCCCCAGCTGCCTTCCTGCTTTGCATAGCTCCCAAGGCGTTCTTTACTTCTTCCGGCGTTACTTGTGGGATTTCAAGTTCCTCTAGACTAGTCTTTCTCATGTTATCGTCGTGGGTGCTACTGGTACTGTATAAATCTCTATAGAACTCCTCATCCACTTGAACTATCTCATCCATATTAGTAACGATATTGCCGGCTTTGTCTCTTAACGCATACATCTGATTCTTGCCTATTCCTAGTTTCTTCTTCGCTGATTTTAGGCTTCCTCCGTTCCTGAGAGCATGTTCAATTCTATCCATATTATAGTTCCTTATGTCAGCTGTCTTACGCTTGTTGATTAGCTTAGAAAGTTCTGCCAGTTCTATTCTAGCTGTAGGGTTAGAGGCTTTCATACATTGGCGTTTCTTGATCAGATGTTTCATCTCCTGCGATAGCTCACTGGTATCCTGTCTAACGGAGTTACCACCGACTTCTATTGCACACTCTTTAATGATGCCCATAAGATTGTCGTTCATTGCTTCAACACTCCTCTTCCTGAGTTAAAGCCGAATACCTGTTCAGTAGCTTGATCCGCAATTCCTCTAGTTTCCCTCTTACCGCTAACTGATTGATTGGCTTCTTATGTACCAGTTTCTTCCGTTCCCTCCTCAAGTCTAGGCTAATTCGAGTTCTTACCACCCTATGGTCACTGCAGCGCACCTTGCCGAGCGCGTCCATATCTTGTATGATGCCAGGGTTAGCGCAAAGTATGAAGTCTATTTCATTTCTAGTCTCGCCATTTGGGCTCCTCCACGTCCACTTTCGGCTAACCCGCTTGCGGAAGAAGGTATTCATTATCCGCATATTATTCTGTGCTGCAAATTCTACTAATAACTCTCCCCTGCTATTCCTAGAGCCTATGCCATATTCCCCCACTGACTTGTCTCCAGCCTGCTTCTTGCCTACCTTGGCATTGAAGTCGCCCATCAATATAGTGTATTTTGTTTTGACTTTACCCATCGCTGATTCCACGTCTTCATAAAAGCTTCCGACTTCCTGGTCATCATGACTGGATGTAGGGGCGTAGACCTGTACTACCTTCAATTTGTACGTCTTTTTTTTTCTTTTATGGTATTTATTATAGTAGCATTCAACCAGACGTTCACCAATTCTGCATAGTCAGAGAATGGAGGGCACCAATGAAAGCCACACACAGAAAAGGCAGCGTTCATACTGTGAGTAGAAACGTTCGTTTCACTTTAGAAGGGCGGCAAGGATAAGCACCTCACCAAAATAGGGTACCAGTCCGGTTGTACACCGAGTCCATCATAAACATGTTTTAGGTGTAGGGTCATTTGGATAAAATGTACCCTTATAGGTACCACCGTTTCGGCGTTGCGGTCCATCATTCGCGTTTTGCACAAACTGTGCATTGCCATGGCAAAAAACATATCGAAAGGTGCACTATTATCAGAGGTTGGCAGCAGGTATCGCACAGTATGAGCGTTAATCTCAAAGTCTTTCTTTAAAGTCCGTTGGAGTACATCCCAAAATAGTATGGCGTCGGTGCAGCTAATAAAACAATGTTCAATTGTCTCTGGTACATCACAAAGGCGACAGTTAACAGAAGAGACAAAGATGCCCTTTTTTTGTAGCCATGTTTTAACCTCTTATTGTACCACTTATTAAGTTTCACAACAAGACCTGCCACCCTCTCATTAATGCTATAGAATTCCTGTATGTTACCAGCTATATCCTTATTAATCAGGAATCCGACTCCTAGTTCTCGTCTCTCCGCTAAGCCCCGGTAGCGCAGTACGTGCCCGCTTTTTAGCACTGTATATGCTTATTTTGTCCTCCTAACCTCACTGAGCCCTATTATATCCCATTTACTACCCCCTAATTCCTCCAATAACACTACTAGACTCGCCTCACTAAATAACATTCTAACGTTAAACGGTGCCTGGTTCAGATTCCAATGGCGGCATATCATAAGAAGCCAACAAACACGGACACCAAGGACAGCATAGGGGAAATTACTTGTGCTTAATAAATGAAATAAAGAAACGATAAATTAATGGAAATACTAAGGTTGTGGGTTCGGTTCCCACCTGCGGCAAGTTGTTTTCTCATCCACTTTTATTTCCATTAAGTTATCGTTTCTTTATTTCATTTATTAAGCACAAGTAATTTCCCCTATGCTGTCCTTGGTGTCAGTGTTTTTTGGCTTCTTATGATGCGACTAATAAAAATAGGGCCCCTCGGTTAACCCCCTTTCTTCTCGTTTATATATATATATATATATATATATATATATATATAGCACGGAAACATGCACGTGCACTGATGCACATTGCTCCGTCGCTCCGCACACCATGGTTTTGCGCTGCAGTGTTGTCTATACGAGAATCGCCAGTTTTTCAAGCAGAGGCGTAAAAACAAAAAAAAATGTACCAGGAGTAAAGGCAAATTGAGAAATGACCCCATCGCGGGGGGCTCGCTATCTGGGTCGTGCATTCGATGCCCTTCTAGCTCGCCCCGCGGAATGTTGCGGCAGAAAGCGCTCGTCGCGTCTACTGCTGCATGCACTCTGTATGCGGCTTCAAATTGCTCAACTATGCGCCAAGCGGCAACAAACTGAAACAAGCGCCTTTTCAATAAATGTGTTTTTTTTTTTTCCTGTTCTCAGATAAAAGTCACCGAACGGCCAATGTATCAGGAAATAGGTTTTGTGCGCCTAAATGCGTACGATGCTTGAGGGTACCGTATTTCAGTGGCGGAAAACCGGTTCCGAGAGCTGATGTAGACCGTTTAAATATCGAGTGTTGCGCAGAGACAAACGATTCGCAGAGAAACAGGGATGTCGACTGATGTTTGAGGGGTTTGCGGATTTCAGTCTCCACTTTCATTTCGTTACAAGTGCGTATCTCGAACGAACAAGTCTTTTTTTTTTTTTCACAAGTCACAAAATTAAACGCAAATCTAATATAAGCCTAACATGAGGGCCGACTCCTACGTTTGGGCCCAGGCTGAGTGGTTCTGACAAGAGGGTATTCACATAGACGTGTGTTTGCTATAGTTCGATCACCGCGCGGCACAGCGCTTTTTCTTTGTGACTCAGCTCAGTTCATCGATCCCGCAGAAACAGTGATCGACGTCACTAGCGTCATCGTGGGAATTTTGAGTATCGAAGGTGACGGCGCGTCGCCCGGTAGTAGGGCGGCCACTCCACCCAACTCCTGCCCTTAATTCATGAGTGTGGCTGTTCTTGGACAGCTTCCTTTACATCAGTCAACGATCTAGAACAAATGTGCGTGCGCTCGTCCTACGAAGTTAGATGAGGCAGGCGCCCAACCGAGGCACCGGCAGAAAAGGCGCAACCCGCGCAACGAGGTCAAGCAGCGGGATAGGGGAAGAAGCCCCGACGGTCCCCTGAACTCCGGAGACGCCGGTTGCAGGAGCTCACGCCGGCCACAGTCGAAGCCCCAAAGTCGGCGCTGACTGACTGCGCGCCGAGGGGATGCCCTGCTGCTGCCAGGTGAGAGCGGCGCGCCGCCGAAGGGGGGCCACGTGAGCGGCGAGCGCCCATTGGCCGCCGCCGAGCGTGACGTCGTGCGACGTCGCGGTACGGCTGGCGGACTGTTCGCCGGCCGACTCGGCCGCGCGCCGTCAGTTTGACGCGAGAGCCAGAGGTGGAGGTGATACAGGCACCGGCGTCGTCGGCTTCGCGAACTTCCCAAAACTGCCCGTCCGATGTGAGTGTCAGTGGGCGCACAGCGGGCTCCTCGATTCGGCGCTGGGGAGTAGCACGCACAGCATGCGCGGCCAGCCGGATTGTGACACCCTGTCCACTGATCTGCTGCCGACCACGCATCTGCTGGGATGTTTTGCCGCTAACGCCACATGCTTATACACAAGTGAGTAGCCGCTATCTTGCATCCTCTCTCCATGTGTGTTCCACTTCCCTGGTGTCTTTCTTTCCTTAATTTTCTTTTATTTTTTATTTTGCAGTCTTGCGCGCGTTTTCAATGTTTCCACCCTTCTCTGACTAACCGAGACAAAGGGACAAGAAAAATGTGTGCCTTTGCTTCGGAAAGTCTTACGTGCAGACGACACGCCTTTCCTCGGCTTGCGATCGTTTGAAATTGAAAGCGTTACTCTGCGGAGGAGAGGGAAAGGACTACGGAAAATAAGATATCTATTTACCGTCAAGTGATTGCACCTGTCCCTGACGCATTTTGTTGCGATTGAAACCGCTCGGTGACACGGACGGGACAGTGAACTTTTCTCGCCTTCCCCGGTGTACGGCTGTCGCGGGTCGGCAGAATGATTTGTGCTCGTTTTGCGTCTGTCGCTCCCTCCTCCCTCACACCCCCTTCTTTTTTTTTCTTTTTTTTTTCACTATACGGATGTCGCCGTTGTGCGCTGTATGTGCGTCTGAATTTAATTCTGGGTTTTTATGTGCCAAAACCACGATTTGATTATGAGCCAGTCCGTAGTGGGGAACTCCGGTCAAAATTTGACCGCCAGGGAATCTTTAACGTATCCCCAAGGTACGGGACACGCGCGTTTTCGCATTTCGTCCCCATCGAAATGTGGCTGTCGCAGCCGGGACTTGATCCCGCCACCAGAGCAACACCATAGCCGATAAGCCACCGCGGCGGGCGTATGTATGTCTGTGTGGTGCACAATGCATAAAAATAAAAAAACAGACTTTACTGCTCGCCTTTACTGCACATTAATGAAAAGTTTGGGAATGGGCCCCTTCACGATTTATTTTTTATTTTATTTTTTCTTGCGCGATTCTGGCGGTGCCCGGAATTACTGTTCTTGAAAACTCATTTATATTTATGTGAAGCACAGCAGCGCGGCGCCGTCTCTAATGAATGGCCGCTAAAAGCTTGCTCCTTAAAATTTTATTTTCATACCCGTAGCGCCCATGAGCCAATACAATTTCTGTAAAAATGATCCTTCCTGCATTCTCACCCGCTAAAGTGTACTGGTACTAGTTTACTCTCACACTATTTCTTCACACACACACGATGTGGCTCGTGCGTTATGTTCACGCCAACCTTATTGGTTCGTGCTAATATTGACAAGAGCGTCTACTGTGCGCAAAGGCGCCTCTTCCCAGTGTGTGTGTTCAGGAACGTTCCTCTCCATATACGGAACATTGGAGCCCAATGCCGCACGCTGTCACGGCTCGTCGCACAAATCAAACTTGTCTCTCGCCTCGCATGCGTATACGCCGGCTGCGAGTGCCTTCCGTGCGACGGTCGGGCTTGCTGCCAGATTTCAATTGGAAGATTACGTGGAGGCCTCTTCCGCAGCTGCCGGCTCGAATGGGACGGCAGCCTGCAGCCGTTGCTCTCTTGTGTGGCGATGCATTCCTCGACGGCTGCGTGCTTGCGCCATTTTTTTTTTTTTCTCGCGCGAACAGACTGGTAACCAGGCAAGACGTCAAGCTAAGGAATGCGAAGTTTCCATCGCGAACGCTTTGCAAGGCCGCACGTGAAAGGGTGTTGCCCATCAGGGACCGCGCGGTGAGACTTAATTTCCGCATGGGCGACATACCTACGTGCGCTATGTTTGTTAGCTGCGAAAAGACACGCGCACTCTTCTCGAACGGAAAGAGGCACGTTGAGGGCGTGGAGCTCCGGGGAGAGGGGAGCGCAAGGCGCGTGTCCAACGTGCAAACAGTGGGCACCATTGTTTTGCTGTTCCCCTGAGCGTTCGGAGAAAAACTCGTTGGGTCCAGGGAAAAGCCGCTTCCCTACAACGATGCTGCTTGCGGGGCAAAGCCACTTCGGTGGCTCGCACCTGTACGGAGCCGCGCTTGGGGCTATCCTCGGGAGCTGCTGCCCTCTTGCTTTTCCTCTTCTTGCGGCCGTTATTGTTGTTATCGTTGCGCAGTGTGACGGCGGTCACAGTGGGCCGCAATTCGGCGTCTATTTACATCAGCGTGCAGGTATTTACGGTTTCCGGGCGCTATTCTCGCATTCCACGCTAATCTTGCGCGATAAGGCACCTCGGGTGAGGGGGGGGGGGGGGGGGACGTGCTCGCGGCTCTCACGTTGGGCGTTCCAATCAACACGGTTTCGCAGAACACGCGGGAACAAATCACGACCGCTGGCAGTGCGGGCGAGAAATAACTGGGGCCCCCGCGCTGGTAGACTGTGCGGGCCGTGATGCCATCATTAGCTGCGACGAGAGTTGAGCATAAAAACGAGGTGCGGCGCCTGGCAGCCGCGGGATGCTGAGCCGAGAAGGCTCAGCGAGCTGAGTTATGGACGGGGCCAACACAGCAGCTGCTACAGCGGGCCGGGGGAAAAAATCCCGACGCATGTATTAGGATGGATGTGACATGCTTGCAGATTGTCTAGCGGGCTGCGCGGCCCAAATGCTGCTTGTCACGCCGGATCGGCCGCTTAAACTAATGGGCCGCCCTTCCTGAAACAAATGGGACGCGCTTTTCTTTTTTTTTTATTTGTTTATTTTGCGTCTTTCCGGCCGCGCACCGTAAGGCCACGCGTGGAGCTCCCATTGATGCGCCCACCGGCGCGGATCCCTCGTAAAACGTCGAGTCGGCCCGGAGTCCCCTTTGAAGTCGCGACCATCGACGGCTTCTGTCCGGGCTTTACTGCGGCGACCAACAAGCAAGCGCGTCGCGAAGTGAGTCCTGCGTGCGCTCCTAACGGATACATTTCAATCACTGATCCCCTACTCTGGCACTGCGCTCATTGTGCCGACGTCGCACTGATGCTGATAAGCATCGGGCTCGTTCCAACACTATGTCACCCAGTTCGTCCTTATCGCGAGGGGCGCAAGGAGGCCCGCTCTGCAGCCTGTCTCGGTCTGGTGCGCTTCTTCCCTCCCGCTGACAGGTTGGCCTTAAACGCGTTGCGGTCGCTTATCGCGCTGCGCATTCAAATAAAATCAGCTTTATTTATTTCAATACTACCGAAATACATACTTGGACCGATATTCTACAGGCTCGTGGCCGCCCCGACACGAACTGCATACACAGGTCAGGTTGAGGGTAGAATGCTGAACCAAACGGAACAAACAATGCGGAGAAGAGTGCGTATTCCCTGCTAGTACAAACATTGGAAGTGGAGAGAGAACACTACACATAACCAATGGCACCAACTCGTGCACTGTTTGTGTTATTTAGATAAAATACCTTGAAGTACTTACGCTTTTGCTTAGTTCTTATAAGACGTGCTTGAACGCGGTCGACGCCGGCAGGGGGCACGCGCTTATGGCCTACCGTCCTCCCTGCCTTTACTCCGTTTCCCGTGCTCCACATCGGCACCTTCTCGACTTCCGGGCCTTGTAGGTTAGAAGGCTTTCTGTGTACATGACTGCGAATCTGCTCTATTCTGGTCTTCGGCGCTATTGGAAACAGTATGTCACAATTCGCTCGCGGCAGCTTCTGACGTGTTATCGAACCCGTGTGCCCTGCATGAGTTAAGCGTCCCCTTCCTCGACCAAGCTTAGTTCCTTCGGCATAGCGTCGCAGCACACCTATTGCAGAAATAGGGAAAACATGCTAAATACCCAAGATGCTCAATAGTAAGCCTGGCAAATAAGTTCCGAACACGTGTACGTTTCTTCATGGGCTGCGGTGGTTTCCTCTGTAGAGTCGTAAAAAGTATTGCGCACTGCAAAGCTACATCTAAGTAGATAAAAGGCCGAGCTGTATCGATAACAGCGCATAGTGAGAGTTCGGACCAGTGAAAATAACTTCAACAGCACAAGCAAAAGGTGACTGGAACTGGTTTGATTACATTTTGTCTGAACGATTTCTTCGGGGGGAGGGGGGAAGAAAGTGGAGGGGGGTAGCGCAAACATTTCAAGATAATGCGCGAAGTGTTGTAGTCGACAGCACTAATTTTATTCTGCCCATCTGGTGAAACAGCAATAAGAATGAAACTTTAGGGCGCCGTTGATGTGTTATTGTTATATAACTCATGCACAAGGAACAAAATTGCAGTGATTATCGTAAATAAAAATATAGGCGTCGGCGTAAGGTGTAACTAAAAGCTTGCGCAAGACAGTGAGTTAACAAAAAATGAAACGGAGGCTTTGACGAGAATCCGTCTGTGCGAGGATGATCATGGTAAAGAAAGCAGACGCTAACATGTTGAAGAAGGCTCACATGTGGTAGCCGATACGTCTCGTTCGTTTTCTTTGAAAGTTCTATTTTGTTGTTAGTATCCGCTTTTCCTTACCACCACCAGGTAATATAAAAGCGAATTCTTGAGATTTAGCATGAGTCATCCGGGAAAATTCTGCGCGAGGCTAATTTTAATATAATTTCTACGCTCTGAACCGGTCCACAGTGAGGCAAGTGCTACGATCGGACCTCGTCTACATGAAGATTGTTCCTGCGCACTGATCTCTATGATACGTTCGCTAAAGTAGGGATCAGTGTTCCTGCGCGTCATTGCGGATAATAACGGCAGATGGCGATCACAAACTTCAGCCTCTGAAATAACCTCGCAGTTCACTTAATTTGCATAACGGTGACTTCTTGCGCTAAGGTTGTAGAGCCCTGCATGCACGGAAGCTGCATGCCACAAGGTCTTCGGGCACCTGGGCGGCGCTCCTCCTGGGAACCCCTTTTATTTCGTGAAGCGTTAAGCTGTTGGCCAAGGGCGTCGCCTGAGCTCGGCGCCACGGCCACCAAGCTTGTGCACATCGCCATGAGCGCGTATAGCTTTCCCCGTATGCAACCTCTGGGAAGCGCTCTCACGGGAGCTGCTGCCGGAGCACAGGTTTAGCTCGAAGGTTCCTTTAGCTTGGGCAAACAGCCGTGTGCGTCCCGACTTTGCGGGGAACTCGGCTCGACCCCGGCGACCCTGTGGGAGACCCAGCGGTTCGCGCCCCACGGTTCCCCGGCCGCCGTCACTGGGTCACGCTTGGGTGCCGCACCCGCGTGCGGCAGTCGTGGACAGGGGCTTCTCGAATGAAGTACCGCTCTTTTTTTTTTTTTTTTTTTTTTGTCTCACCCGTCCGAAGAACAAACCGCTTCCTTAGCCGAACCGTCCGGCTGTGCGCAGTATACCTTTCTAAAGCCTACGATGTCAGCCGAACGATGTGGCTGATCAGCTGTCTGCAGATAATTTTGGTCTTCGGTTGATCAGCTATACCATCTCAAAAGTCGATGACCTATACCATCCCGGCCATTTGACGTGGCCATTTTCCTACTGCTGCACACGTGGACGAGAAAGTTTTGAGCCGTCTCAATAGCTCCTCACACGCCTGTACAACCGTTACGCTGCTTGGAGTTTTTGTTCTCCAAACCATTGTGGGCAGTTTAGAAGCTGGGCGAGTTGGTGCATAACTGTGTTATGAAGCGTTGCACGAACAATAAGACCAACACAGGAAAAAAAAAACGAAGTAGACGAAAAGAGCGCTCTTTCCGTCTACTTCGTTCTTTTTCTTGTGTTGGTCTTTTTGTTTGTGCAACTCTTCCTAACATAGACATTATCGGCACGGTGCCGATTTTAAAAAGTCACTGCAACATAATTCGGCCCGCCGCAAATCCATGCACTCCTACTTTTGTTTCTTGAATAAGGCTAATCGTAATCGCTATTTAAGTGTTCGCCACGCCTTGCGGGTGATCCTCTCGATTGCACAGTCTTGGTGCGCCAAAGTTTCGTGATCGGAGTCGAAAACGCAAGTGGTTGGAAATTCTTGTGCCTGCGACCTAGACAGAAATTAACGTCATGCAGCTTCAGCAATAGGCACCGCAATAAAGAATATATATATATATATATATATATATATGTATATATATATATATATATATATATATATATATATATATAGTGTGTGTGTGTGTGTGTGTGTGTGCGCGCGCGCGCTGAAAGCGCTTCGTTGATAGCAACGGCAAGCAAAGTGTCTGGCTCATACTCCTCGAAGGGAAAGCTGAAAACGTGGTCATATGCCACGACACCTCGGGACATTTGTAGCATAGCAAGGCGCAGGTGGGGAAGGAAGAGGGAAAGACAGGGAAGATAGCCAGGGAGGAAACAATGTCGCACGATAGTGTCAGCGCACATTCAATCGCTCTATGTGTCAATGGCCATCAACTTTGTGAGCGTCCTACTCTCGAGCCAACTGCGATTCCGCGGAAACCCGAGCTTTTCACGGCGTGAGCGCCGAGAAACATGAAATCAAATGGGACCCAGCGGGCACACGCCCTTGCGTATACGCGAGGTGAACGGCTGTTTAGGAGCACTCGTATATATACCGTATTTGATACACAACCTTTTTCTCTCGCTTGCTGGCTTGGCGGACGTTGTGTAAATATCCGCTGTGAACGCGTTACAGCGTTATACGCGGTCGTAACTGCTGTCCGGAAGAGCTCACCTCCTCTGCGGCCTGCGGGTTCGTCCGACGCTGTAGGCCTCGCGCTGTTTGCACAATATTCAAAAAAAGAGAGCCTAGGCAAGGAAGAACAGAAAAGCCGTTGCGTGACAGGAGGCCCTCTGGCGCGCGACCCCTCGCGCGTGCGCTAACGTGGCGTGCATCGGTCGCGTTGACTCCAAGCGCGAGACCACTTTCATCGCATTTCCTCAGACGCGTGAGTGCAACACCGATGCCACCATTGGGTGACCCAGTTATGAGAGCCCGTGCGAGATGCCGTCTTTTGTTGCCGTTGTTGTTCTTGTTGTCTTTGCCTTTTCGTCACGCGTACATTGCACCGTGGTGTCGCGGCTAAATTTGTGCAGGACCACTCTCGCAGATCTGTGTTTGCTCGTTTAAGAGAATTGGCCTGCGGGGCGAGTACGGGTTGGTGCGGCCTGTTGCACGCGTGCGCGACGCCGCAACCCCCCCGCCCCGCAGAAGGTCCTTGGAAGTCGCTCTCGCGAAGCGGCGCCGCTGCTGCGAAGTCTGTTGAGAAATTACTATTTCTAGACTCAGTAGCGTGCTGTAAACAAAGACAGCAGAACAGGCGAGTCGGTACGACAGTTTTATGTCGTACTAACTCGCCCGACACGGTTCTCATATATATGTGTACATCTGTTGCGTGCGTGCGTGTGTGTTGAGACCTGTGTTAAATTATATTTGCTTCGATTTGGAGGGTATAAAAAAAAAAAGCGGGGGGGGGGGGGTTATCATTACTGGCGAAAGTGAAGGCCAAAACTTCCATTTCTCAGACTTCCATTTTCAAATTTCCATTTTTCAAATTTCGAAGAAAGCGTGAGCGCCGGTACGTCAGTGTGCCGTCACGGATTTCAATGCATTTTCTTGCATGTTGGCCGTTTTGGCACAGTGCTCGTAGCCTGATTTTTTAAGCATTTTGTTCCTTTTGAACGCAGTGTGGTCGTTTACTTATAAACATTGCACCAAGAAACACATCATCATGGTACCTATGCACAACTTAGTAGAACCGCGTAGATACTATCAAAATCCATGACATCACGGCATGCTCCCGCTGGAAGCTCATGTAGGGGGGCGTCGCCGCCCATCTTTAGTTTTTACATATTTGCTGGCTTAATAAGCCTTCTATCGCGCTAAGAGTGACTGTTTTGCTAGTGCAGAAGCGTAGTTTACTATTACAGCTTAATTATCATTCATTGTTGAGCGTTTTCTTAAAACGCGGAGAAAAATAGTTTTTCGTGTCGTCTAAAATTAAACGGGTCTAAAAAATAGCCCATTTTCTTCTCCGCAAGACGTGCGAGAACGCTCATGAACTGCTGTGTGCCCGCCGTGGTAGCTGAACTAGTGGCTGTGGCGTTGCGCTGTGTAGTACCAAGGTCGCGGGCGCGATCCCGGCCGCGGTGGCCGCATTTCGATGGGAACGGAATGCAAAAGCGCTCGTGTACCGTGCATTGGGCGAAATTTGAAGAACTCCGGCTGGTCAAAAAGTAAACCGGAGTCCCCCACTACGGCGTGTATTATAAGTAGATCGTTGATTTGGCTCGTAATGCCCTAGAACTTAACTAATTTAACCGCTGTACACTAACTCGAGCAGCGTGGGGCCCTGAAGTGCCGTCTTTCAAATGGATCGGGAGAGGCAGCTGAAAATATTTTTTTTTTTTCAGAATGGTAATAGCTATCAAAACACCACTTATCAGATGGTGTATGCTGTTGTCTTATGTCACTGTATCTGCCTAGGAAAACTGAATGCTCTTGAACACACCCAAACGAAAGAGGCCATGGACCAGTTTTCAACAAAATAAACAACGTGCATTTCGATCGGGAGAACTGCATGCACAGATGCAGTCGCCGTCGTGTTCGTCTCGCTGACGTGTGTCCATACAGGGCACGCACAGCTCGAATTTCAGTTTCGTGTATCGGCTGCGCAGCACGACTAAATGCATTCAACGCACCGAAGGTGTAAGCGTGAAGCTCTTGTCGACGATTTTGTACCGGCGATGTCATTTCACGGGACATCTGACGTTCAACGGCGAAGGGGAGCGAACGACTTCGCGTTGCTTCAGTCAGTCTGGGAGTACCCCGCTGTGCGAAATGAATCTTGAGGCCTCGGCCCAGCCGGCTCTCCAGCTGTTCTGGGACGTAAACTACCCCAATCTGAAAAAAAAAAGGAAATAAAGGAAGTGAAGAGTGCAGACTCAAACAGAAAAGACATTCAAGAGTGGAGAAACTTCTTTCGAAGGAGAACAACGGAAACATTTGCTTTGTAAACAGACTAGTGCGTGCATCATAAGAAGGAAAATGTCAAGGCTTTTATGTATAAGACCACGTGATAGCCGTTGTCCCGAGCGCGACACACAGACTCGCAAATTCTCTGTGTGTGTCTATTTCGTCGTTGGTAGACGCTCGCTCGTGTCACGAATGCAACGGTAAACTCGGTAGCACGAGCCAGGCAGCGCTATCTTATAGCTACTATCGGTAGCCAACTTTGAACCTAATTTGTCCTCGCTTCTCATCCCTTCACCCTCTCTCGGTGCACTAACATGCCTGGTATGCGGGTTTTGTGAAAACTGACTCTTGTCATTTGATTCAGACCAGCGGAAATGCTAATCTTCTACCTTCGCAGTAACATTTCCTTTAAACAGTTCCGTTCTCTGTCTCTCCTACAGATCTGTAATCTATACAGATTATCGACTTCAGGTGTGTGTGTGCGCGTGTGTGTGTGTGTTCGTAAATCTTGGTAAATCCTGTGGTGTCTATTATAGGAGACAAATAATAAATGCTATAGTACAAGTTTCTTTCTCTCTTTGTGATGTTTATATATGTTTACATAATTAATAATAAATCTTGCTTTTTGAGGAAGCGAGCGCGACTAGTTTTGCTGTTGTTGACGACGACTTGCGCCCTCGCCGACGACCGTACTTCATTTGTAAAGTTGGCAAGACATACGCTGCTGTCGCACATTCTTTGCTGACAGAACGGTCCGTGTAAGCATGAACAAAGCAGTGCTAATTGTCAGAGGGTTAACAGAAGGCCAATTGATTCGGTTGATGTAAGAGTTGAAAGGAGGCTATGAGAGGACGATGTCGAAACGTCGCTTTTCCTTTGAAGACCTCCGATAGATATTCCTATTTTCGATACCGGTAAAAGACGCGAAGAGTAACAGTGGTCTGACTGCCAAAAAGCCTATCTTGTGAGCCATGATCTGTTGTACTCTTGTAGCATGGCGTGTACCTGCGCACCCGGACGGTTCTCAATCAGTGAAAGAAGTGGGTGGTCAAAATGAAGAGATGTCGGCACGTTTCCAGACTGCGAAGTATGACAAAATGTGGCTCCCGTGATTGTGCCAAATTTTCCCAAGTTCTGACGCCTATTCTTATCTTGTAATATTGTTTTTGAAAGTTACTCTTATGTGAAAAGGAGTAGCCGTCAACATCATAAAGCGACCAAATCTCTTTATTTTCATTGCAATGGAGAAAGGCGACAAGGACCTATTTTTATTCCCCTGAGAGCCTTTTTGTTTTGTGTGCATCGTTTGATAACCGAAAAGGTGCTAAAAATAATTTCAATTAATTATTTACACTGAAGATGAGTTGACTGTACAAACAGGTGCCGATGCCGCATCGCGGAGCAGGATGTAATACAGCCCACGCTTTCGCATCACCCTTTCCCGCCGTTTTTCTTTCCTTTTTTTTTTGTGCTCACGTTGTTCCATCGAAAGGTTCAACACCTCGTTGGCTCGGCGCCTGCCTGTAGGAATGACGGCGAGCTGCTCGTCTTGGCGGCCGTAGCCCCTGACCCCGGGTGGCGCCCGCAAGCCCAGCTGGCAGCCGGCGGCCGCCGTTCACGTGCCGGCATGCGTTCGGCACATTGACGCGCGCCGGCCTTGGCGAGCCGCCGCCGCGCTCTGGAGTGTCCCGTTCTGCGAAAAACGCCTGTAAACACTCCAGCGTGGCGCTGGTGCGGCCCACTCGGCCAGCGCCGACCCTGTCCTCCCTCACGCGGCCAGGGGCCGTGCGAGTGCGCCGCCGAGCTCGGGGGAAAGAAAAAGTGCGTTTCTTCGACTATTTTAATATCTCCCGCTGTGCGCTACCTGGAACCCCCTCCGCACCTCGGCAGCCGAGTGTGAACCAGGAAAGCCCGAGGCTGCCCTCCGACCGACGGAGCCGTAGGGGCAGCGAGGCGGGCTTCCTCCTGTAACGGAAGGCAGCGGAGGCGAGACGCCGCCGCTCTTTATCATTAAGCTAGGCTCGCGGTGGCAAGCAAGGTGTGGCCTCCCGAATTGGAAAAGTGCGCTGAATGTGCGGGGGTACCATTTGCGCTCGCGTATGACGCCCCTCGGCAAACATTACGCTTTTTACTCCCATTCATCCTATCGAGAAGCTAGCGAAAGACGCTCGTGTAACAGCGCGATGAGAGTGCGTAGTACGAGTCCAATTATACACGTCTGCGCGAGCAATTCTTTTATTGCTCCCTGTTCGTGTGCGATCTGAACGCCGGTGTGGTTTTTTGGCGCGGTTTCCTGTTTGTTATTTCACGGCAGCGCAATATTGGCGCGTCATCGCAGCTGCCAGAAAACCCTTCCTGGCGAGCTGCTATGGCTTCGGGGGTTAAAACGTCGTCTGATTGGCTTGCCCATGCGCGAGAAGCCTTGTTGCTGTTCATTCATGACGGTTATCGGCACACACGTACATCTGATTGAGCCCAAGGTGGAGCGGAAATCCTTTTGTTGTTCTATCTATTCATTCTGTGTACGCTACGACCTTCGATTCCTTTTCTGATACGCTGATGATTTCCAATCATTGTGCGCGCACTTTCGACAGAATACATACTATTGACGATGACCGTTGCAACTACGCACCTTTGAGATAAGCCTGTCAGAGACAAACTGTTCCGCCGTACGCGGCGTCCACCGTGTATGACCAGCGATAGCGCACAGCCATCGCAGATAACTCGCGGTCATGGCTCCGGATGCGCCCTGTCACTTTTTGACGGCTCGCAATCCTCGACCTCGGGAAGTCGTCCGAGGTCTCACCTCATCGGCTGGCATGCGAGCACTCGGCGTTTGGTGCTGGGTTATTTTGCCAAATATTCGAAAATTGCAGTTCTTATGCGATGCAGAGAGCCATTCTGCAGATACGTTCCAGTTCCATACCCGAGCCCATTATTGGGCAACAGCAGAATGCGGCCCCGTTCAAAACACGTGTTGTTCTCCTTTCTATAGATCCCTTCCTTTCATTTGCCGCGAAAGCGTTTTATGGCCACGCCTCCGAGCGCTTCCCAAGAAACGTCTGTAGGGGAACTGACGTCACCAGTCGCACGCATGTCAATGGCATGACAATTCAAACATACACGCGGATTACTTAGAGGCGTCGCGAATGGCTGCGAGCCGCTCCTGTGTTTACCTACTTTGGTTCAAAAGCCAAATAGTCCTGCCTTTCTTTGCCCTTTCATTTATTTGCACCAGTCGTGGCAGCATCCCCTCTCCTGGGGAAGTGTGTGCGCACGCCATTCACAAATAACCGCCGCCCCCGGAGACAGTGGGCGCGACCATCTGCTGGCGTGTTGTTGTCATTCGCAATTGCAGTTCGAGCACCCATCTGCGTTGCGCGTGCCTGCCGGTTTCCTCCTGGCAAAGCCGCATGTGCGGGACGCAGCGTCATGTGCAACGGGTTGGCTGTCACGATAAGGGTCCGGCCCGGTGCGCGGCCTCGGTACGAAGCGACGGGGGTCTGGCCACTGTCTGGCCAGGTCGCACCGCCGCCGCAGCTTGGCAGCCCATCTGGGCCGGTTGCTGCGCCCCTTTTAGCCGCCGAAGGTGGGAACAAGCGCCGCGGCGAGAGATCCGCTTTCGCCGTAACGAGATCTCCCGAGTCTCTCCCGACGAACCTTTGGTGCCGAGGGCGAACGCGAAAAAGAGATGCTTGATGAGGCGCCGTGCCGATTGCGCCACAGAACGATGGGGGGAGGCGTGCTCTCCGGGGCCCGAATGGAATGTAGCGGAAGAAGGAGGCCGCCGTGTTCCTCTACGTTGGCGTCCCGTGATGGGGCTTCGCTTTTCCCGGCCACCGGCGCATGCGTCCAGCGCCGCCAAAAGGGCAACGCTCCTCGCAGCAACTGCCGCGGCTCGCGTTCCCTGCCTCGGCCCGCGGCGCTGTCACACTCGCCGCTGCTTTCGCGTTGGTAAACCCCCTGGCTGCGCTGCCGCTATCGTGCCCGTCGGCGTGTCACCATCCGCGCTCGCTCACAGACTCGTGTTATTCGAGATGATCACCGACGTTCCTACTCTCGTCTCACGGCGGCTAAAACAAAGGCTCATTCGGCGTGTTATGCTGGTGCGTTGCTTCGGTGTGCGGTCGTTTCCTCCGCGGTGGGTCATCCTGCGTCTGGGTTTATTTGGTGAATCTCTTTTATCAACTCCGGTACCTATGTTCAACTCTTATGCGGCAACCAAATGCAGAAACACTTTCATCTTATTCTATATAACATTTTCTGTTCATCAGCCAGCGGATTCACGTAAAGGATTTCGCTTGCGTCATTTACGTGAGTTGTCATGTCTTGGTGTTATTGCTTGCGTTGCGTTAAATTTCTTAGCCTTATTATTTATTTATTGCTAATTCCTTGCTTGCGATTTTTTCCTATCACCCTCTGTGTCAAAGATATCGTTTCGAAACCTAACTTACTTTCATCACCCCGTTATAGGTATTTCTTTCTTTCTTCGTGCAGTTTCTTCGCTCTCGTCAGTACGCCTTCTTTCATTTAGCCTCCGCGAGACAGGCGAACGAGCAAGCAAGCAGACGTGACAACCTGCCGCCAGCAGCGGATGCAGCCTCTTGTCGTCGCGCTGGTGTCTCGGGGAAACGGGAGTGACGTTACTTTTTCGGTGATGGCGTCTCGGATGAAGCCCTTGCGAATCGCGATCGTTGTCGACGTTCGTGGCTGCTCGCCGTTCCCGGGCGAATCCCTCTTACGGGCACGTGGCAGGTACTTTTCAATCCGGAGGGACGGCTGGTGCGCCCGAGCACCGATGACTGTAATTAGGCGCAACCGGCGTGGCGCACTAAGGCGCGTGGCGCGCCGACCACGTGTTGCGGGAAAGGAAAAAAAGGGCGCGCTCGCGGCACGAGCGGGGGATGGACGCCGGCGCGCGCGCGGGAAGGCGTGGCCGCCGGCCGAGGGCGCCTCGCTCGGACGCGCGCCTGCCTGCGAGTAATGGGTGCCCAATGCGACGTCACGTCTTGGGGGACGCCTACAGGCGCATGATTCAAAGAGAGCCATCCAGGAATTCCCGTTCTCGTTCATTTATTTGCTGTTACGCCTACTTTCCCCGGCGCCCTGGCTGTGCGCTTCGTTTTTCAGGCACGCAGCTAAGTTCACGCTAAAGTAGAATATTGTCTTTCCTTTTTTTTTTTCTCTCCCCGAGCTTTTCTGCAGGTCTTGGGCCTCCCTGAAATGTTCGTTGCACGGCGGCCATGCTGTGCTTGCACACCGGCAGTTTATTAGAGGGCCGGGGAAAACGCTGTCGGGCGTGAACCTCTTCGGTGCGTTTCAGCGTTGGCCGTGGAGTACCTTGCAGCTCCCGTGTGTCTAGCCGCGCTCAGCACGCGGCTCGCCCATTCAATGTCTTGACTTCTCCCAATTTCCGCCCCTAGGAAATGCCGACGCGCCGCCGGAGGTGGCTTGCGCGTCGCCCGCCTCGCGCCTCTCCGCTTTTGCTGATCTCTTTGCTTTCCATTAGCGAGGTTGCATTGCCTTCGTTGAAGGCGGCGTTCAACTACGAGAAACCCGCACACGGCGGCGTGTCCTCCCGACGGGCGGCAGACGTCGTGTGCCATGAGCTCTCCCCTGGAGCCGCACAAGCCGTGTTTGAGGGGAGGGTCACTGCACTCTGGTGTACACCTTGCGCCTCTCGGGGTTCCCTGAAGCGTGCATGCGAAGAGTCGTTAATAAGGCACAAGCCAGAGCCCTAATCCCGACTCAAATGGCCGCCTCCCCTCCCCCCGCGGGGGACGAGGATGGTGGGGGGGGGGGGGCAAGGTGAACCCCTCCGCGATCCACTTATTCACCGCGAGCGGGGGCCCTTTATGGCCCTAAATGCACTCCCGAGCGCCTTTGAGCCCATGGTCTGGGCCGGCGAAGAAATAGAATCATTAGTGGACATGTCTCCCGCTGCGCCTGCTCCCCGCACGGCCGTCCTTTTTCTCCTCCCGCGGTGAGGTGGTCCCCCCGGGCGGGTCCGACAAAAACCCACTCTACACGCCGGAGGCTGCTACAAAGTGCGCCCGTCTTGCGGTGATCCTTTAATTTTGTTCGGCCTGACCGCTTGCCTTTCGCCCCGCCATGAAAGAGTTCTCCCGACCAGGGGACCTTGTCTGGTGGGGCTAGAGGGGACAGGGAACATGCGCGCAGGGAATTTCCCATAGCGCATGCCTTCGCTCTAATCCGCGTTTTCCCAGGCACGGCCTCCTCCCCGTCGGAGGAAGGTGACAATGGCTGCACCGTCACGTTGCTCCTCCGTGGGCTAAGACGTGTTCCTCCCCGTTGTGCAAGCTGTGCCAACGTCTCAAGTGAGCCGCTGTTATTTCTGCCTCTGTATACGTGCGCCTTCCGATGACTTTCGCCATACATGGAAGGGACGTTCAGACGAAGGCGTTAGCCGGATTGGCGAAAATAATTCAGTCTATTTAGCAAAGAATGAAAGTAAGCAAACAAAAAAGTAAATAAAATGAAATGGGGGTGGGGTAGGCCGGAGTCTGATTCGTTGTTTAAGTTTTCTCTACTCTTTCATACATGCTTTTCTTTTTCTCGTTACCCGTAGCCTTGTGACGTTTGACTACACTGGAAGTTATGGCGGCGTAGCTTGATGTTTACGTGCAATCACGGGAGGAGTTTATGGGCACGTAATGAGGAGACGACAAAAGTGCATAACTTGGCTCTCAGCCAATGTCGGCAGTCATGCGGAAAGAAAGCAAATGAAGGTGAAAAAAAGAAAAGGTCGACACACAGCAAACTTGTTTCTGGTTCATCGTTTATCTAATCGCTTTTTTTTTTCTTTTTTGCGCCGTTGGTTCCGGTTCTTTAACTTCTCGCATACGCGAAAATTCCACTCAGGGAGGGATGCACTCGGCTTCATTTTCGAGGCACCTGCCTACAGCAAGCCGATCGTGCCATGCACAATGTATGCATTAAGTACTTTTCTTTCCACTGATAAGAATCATCAACACGCGTATACTTATTATTTCGTGTTTATTTAAAGGCTGCAGTAACGACACTGCGAACACCTGGGCGGCGTCGTGATTCATAGCGACGAACGTGTTGGCGATGGCCGGCAAAGAATTTGGCGGCAGCCCTTGCTGTTACGTGATTTATTAGTCGGCATTCTCAGTGCTTGCGGTGTTATCCCGACGACCGAACAGCAGCTACAAGAGGCGCCAGCGGGGCCCTGCTACGCCATGTGCAAGGTGCATGTCGAAGCGGTCGCGAGCAGCGCGTTTGTTCTGCTCGCAGACAGCAAACACCGATCCCCAGAAGGCCCCACGAGTCGTTGCCGCGGTCCGCAACAACGGATTACGCGCTCCACGCCGGAGGGGGGAGAACCTTGGAGACACAGCGAAGGGGTACACATGGCAGCCGCGGACGCCACTGCGACGTTAGGGGAGAGTTGTTGCGCGAGACGGACGCGATTGCAGAGTCAACAGAGGCGCGCTATTGTTTGCTCGTGTGCATTTCTCGACAAGGCCGTTGTCTTGTTCGTTTGCGCGCGCCGGTCCCATTTGGCGCACACGCCGTGTCATTGGGAGCCCAAAGCCTGTGGCCGCCGCCTGGATGGATCCTGGCAGGGCGTGTGTCCGAGCGGTGGGCCCACGCAGCGGCCGTCAACTGGTAGTGCTCGCCGTTCCGACAGACACACCGGCGGCGTACCGGGCCTCGCAGTACAGCCGGCCTCGTTTCGCGGTCGGCCGGCAAGAGTCTCCCGAAAGGTACCCGCGGTAACCTCCCGAGGCAGTTCCCGCGGCGGCCACCGCTCAAACAAGCGCCGGCAAGCGAAGCGTTTGCCGATGGCTGCCGCTGGGACCTGGCGGCACGGGCGGGTAGGCTCCCGACCTGCTCCTGGAATGCTTCCGCAGAAAAGGGCGCGATCTCCTCCCCCGCGGGCCCCCGGGCGCGCGAACACCTCCCCTTCTCGTATGTGTGTGTCGCCGCCTTTCTTTGCGCCCGGCCGCCGCGCTGCTCGTCTACTACCTGGCCTCCGGCGGTGTCCATTCATTACGGCCGCGGTCCTGCTGCCGCAGCTGCCACCTCCCTGGCGTCGCGCCGTGTTCCTGGAAAGTCGTGGAGTCATGCACGCGCTCGCCATCACCACTTGTCGACAGTGTGCTTCAGCGCCGTCAGGCCTGCTGCCTTGTTAGCCGATCGAAACAAAAATAAAAGGAACTCGACGGGCACTTCGCTGGAGAAGCTACAGCTGGCAAACTTAGAATCTACTGCTGCGAGTTTGGCTCCTGTGTTCGTGTGCGCCCGCGGCTGTTTTTCGCTCGTGCGTGTCACCGAGTGGATGTTCTATTGTACGTGGCCTCGCCCCCTGCATTTAGCCGTTCTTTAGTTTCTTTTTTAATGATATGTTCGGCGTGCATATCAGGAACTTTTTTTCACCTTCTTACCCTGAAGTAATCGGTGAACTATGAGAGCCCTGGCGATCCGTGCCGTTCACTACATTGGTGCGCCCTTCTTGCGTGTTATTTTCTTTTTCTTTTTTTTTTCTATCCCACGCTATGCTCAACGTTCGACCACTGGAGCCAACCAGACCGATACCATAGGCGTCTGCATAAGTATGTCCCCAAAATGAAATTCTGTACGCATCCCCAGCTGAAAGCGAAACAAACAAGTAAGATGCACCAGATTCCCGTATATGTCGCGCTCACCAAGTCCGCATTGTCATGTGCCTGATACACTTGCGCACGTCTTCTGAGTTTGTCGCGCGTGCGCGCGACAATGTCAGAAGCTGGTTTCTTCGAATGAGCCCGTCGATAGCCTGCCACTATCAGAAGACTATAAGAAGCCACCTGTGCATCCGCGAATGTGCACGATCCTTTCTCTTCACAATCGTCGCTCACTGCTCCTTTCTTTCCTCCTTTCTTTCCTTTCTACATCTCTCTTTGTGTCTCTGTAAGTAAATGCTCAATCTTCACAGACAGACAGCAGTTCTCTCGCTCTCTCACTCTCACACACACACACACACGCACGCAGAGAGATAGTCCTCAGAAAGTCGGTCCACCGGCCGAGAGACTGTTGGGCAAATAAGCCGAAGATAACCGCGAATTTATTCTACTGATCCTTCTAAATACGGCATTGAAAAATCCAGTCTCTCTCTCTCTCCATATATATATATATATATATATATATATATATATATATATATATATAGTGTGTGCGTGTGTGTGAAGTATAATATATTTAGTATAATACATTACTTCAGCGAAAATTGTCTCTCATTATTAAACAATATGAGATTCGAGACAGAATAATAGTGTCGTCGTCGGATCTACTTTTGCGTTATCAAACTTAGGTGGCCAATGCCATTTGTACGTTTGCAGACCCGCCGTGGTTGCTTAGTGGCTATGGTGTTGGGCTTCTGAGCTTGAGGTCGCGGGATCGAATCCCTGCCTAGGCGGCCGCATTTCCATAGGGGCGAAATGCGAAAACACCCGTGTACTTAGATTTACGTGCACGTTAAGGAACCCGAGGGAATCAAAATTTATCCGGAGCCCCCCCCCCCTACCCCCCACTACGGCGTGCCTCATAATCAGATCGTGGTTTTGGCACATAAAACCGCATAATGTAATTTTTTTAAAATTTGATTGTACATTTTCAGCTAATGCGAGCTCATAACAGATCGGCTTCTCATGGCATGAGTAATAAAATTCGAGCCCCTCGGTTAACCCCCTTTCTTCTCGTTTATATATATATATATATATATATATATATATATATAATCTGTATATATATATATATATATATATATATATATATATATATATATATATATATATATATATATATATATACAGATTATATATATATATATATATATATATATATATATATATATATATATATATATATATATATATAAAAGAACCCAACAAACACTGACACGAAGGACAACATAGGGGAAATTATTTGTGCTTAAAGAATGAAATAAAGAAACGATAAATTAATGGAAATTAAAGTGGATGCAAAAACAACTTGCCGCAGGTGGGAACCGAACCCATAACCTTCGCATTTCGCGTGCGATGCTCTACCGATTGAGCTACCGCCGCGCCGTTTTCCCATTCACTTTCTTGGTTATTTATGTGTCCTAGTAGGACCCTGGGAGTGTTAGGCCCCTCGGTTAACCCCCTTTCTTCTTGTTGGTATATATATATATATATATATATATATATATATATATATATATATATATATATATATATATATATATATATAATTTGTTAGACGAAGTAGAGCAGCGCCTTTCAGCTCGAAGTTACCTGCTGAAAATTCGTTGTGTGTCGGCAACGTATATAGTTGTATTAAAATTTAATTAATTAATTAATTAATTTGTTTATTTATTTATTTATTCAACGAAGAAAAGTTTGCTTTCTTGCCTAGTCGGCTGTTAGCCACACGATAAGGGCATCAATAGCCAATTGGATTGCGTGCACGAGATCTTTCATTCGCAGTCGTTTCAACTTCTCCGAATCTTTTCTTCTTTTTTCATTTTGTTAGTCATCGCCGTTGGCACACGAGGAATTGCCGGAGAAAGTCGTGCAGCTTAAGATTCTGAACGTCGTCAAGGAACGATAAATAGTAGGTGGCAAAGCGGGCTTTGCGAGTTTGCGGCTCGTTCGCTGTGCGCTCCCCCGCGGCACCCGTCGTACGCGCAGCGTTTACTTCCCAGCCCATGGATGCACGGCGCACGGACAAGGTTGGCGCGGACCCGCGCGTGTGGCGCAAGCGCGGGTCTCGCGTTGCGCGCAGGAAGAACCGCGCGGTGGGCGAGGTGCGCGTGCAGGAAGCGCTCATTCATGCCTTTCCAACTGGACTCGACCCTAGGTGCGAAAATGTGCCGGGGCCCCGCGCTTCTTGGAAGCGCACTGCTGCCCCATCTGGCTGCCACGGAGAGGCCGCCGCCACTCGCTCTCGGTCGTGCTTAACGCGCTTCAATTCGCACCTTTCCGCTCCTGTTTTTCAGTCGGTGTCATTTTCTTTCCCCCTGCCCGCAAAATGAGTAGGCTGCGTATAATACTGCAGATCAGTTCAGCCACCTCTACTTAGAGTTCCCCGTAAACGGCTCTGGTCGCCGATAAGCGCCGCCAGGCAGCACAATTACTGATACGGCCATTTGTCTACAGGGGGGGGATTGCCGAGAGGTGTTTTCCTTCTAGCGTAGGCGCCTTCCTTCGAGAGAGGCAGCGGCGTTGGCTTTGCCGCAGCCGTTCGCAGCAGGCCTTCCCCACAGCCTCGCTTCGCGCACGCCGCCACCTCCAGGGGCCCACTCGCTTTCCAGAGGAAGCGCCAGCCCTCGTTCGAGTAACGCGATAGGTCTCGCTTGCATTTACTTCTTTCTTTCTCCCCTCAAAATTGTCTAGCAGCTTTAATAGGGCATGACGCGGCGGCGATAATTTTGCTGTCGTCACACTTCGGGCTCGCCGGAGGGCAAGGCGGGAACTCTGCACCTGCCGTAATATCGCTGTATACGCGCAGCCTGTGTGATCTATATATATATATATATATATATATATATATATATATATATATATATATATATATATAATGTGCCAACAGCAACACATCAACAGGAGCCGTCACGACTGAGGAGGAATGTTCACCGGGAGTGCGCGCACGTGCGAAGGTGTTCAAGTTTGATTACTACGCGCGCGTTCCCTCGTTCAAAGCGCGCCGATCATATTACTCTGCTTGAACGCGTATACACGGAGGAATGACAGCTTGTATACGTTTCCGCGGTACAAGCGCGAGACTTTCGGCCTATAATTGAAGCCTGGAATTTCTGTGCATTGTCATCGGTCTACGGCATGCCGAAAGGTAAAACTTAACTGCACCGATAAAAGAGGCGCATTATATTTTAGTACAGTCACGCCTGACCAGTTGCTTAAATTATTATGCTTCTATCAGGTACGTTCCATGCTTCTTATGCGGTCGTGAGTGTTACCTGGTCTTTTTTTTTTCCCCAGCTCACCCTATCGGATTCCTTCCGTTGCACTTTCTGAGGGTCAAAAAGTCTTCCTCGAGAGCATCTTCTCGGGTCGAACTCGTTCCCTCTTGCCACTATGGTCAATCTGCGTTGCCGTTTCTTTGCCGCTGCATTCTCGTCACTTGTCCTTTCTGTCCTCTCGGTCATGCACCTTAGCTCGGACCTCCGTGGCTTTGCCATTTTCCCGGGTGTGATCGTCCGAATTGTTATTTATTTATTTATTTATTTATTTATTTATTTATTTTACTGCAAGCAGCAGTTTGCAGCTGGGAATAAGCCGATGGTGTTACTTCAGTCGTCACTCTCTGGTTCAGCACCATACATGCGACCACTGCGCCACATAACTGTATTTGTGGAATGCCAGTTTACGCTATAATACACTATCGTCAATTTTGAAAAGGTAATAATCTCGAAAGTAGTAGTAGTCACCATTTTCCCTGTATCGGCTTCCCGGCGCCTTAAGAAAGAGATTAGGAAATGCAAAATACGTATGAATATATTTTATTTATTCGCAAACTTTTTACATCTTATGTAAATTATTCGCCTTTTCTTTCTTTTTTGACAGCTATAAGCAGCTACAATGCGCCTAGCGGGATTTTTCCTTTCTTCCGCCTCTGTGTGATCGAATAAATGACCAACTAGTACTTAACTATTATTACGTTAGTATACTTGAGGAGTGTAAACAGGGTGCGGCTATGGCATCCTATAACACGTGCCGAGAACGCGCCGAATCAACCTAAATCAGAAAAGGAGGAAAGCGTTTCTTGCTTTATCTATTTCCGGGACAGGATTTTTGTTATATGTGTGCGTGTGTATATAATGTATGACCTGTGAGTTCTCTCCTCTCGCAAATAATACCGGTACTAGCGCCGTGCAGGCTTGCTCCGCTCGCATTGCCTCTTACGTTTGAGTCAGGTCGCTTCCTAGTCCAATCGCACGTGGGCGTCGTTCCGACCTTCACTGTCGCCTTACGGACGTGCGTGACAGGCATCTCTTTTACGACGTCACCAAGCATGCGGGACATCTTTCCAAAGCTTGTCTTTTATACTTTTACAGCGAGTATTAACGATGTATGTTCATGTGACATTTCCCGCGCTATTTTTCTAACACAAGAAAAGCTTCAACAAAACTATTTATGATAGCACCGTCTCTGTAACGGTTTTTTTTTCAATTGCTCATTATTCTGCCTTTCCGTTCAATTTTGTTTTCGACAGATGAGAGGAATGGGTGTGTATGCATTGTGCGCTCGCTTTTGATAGCCTTAAATTTCCAAGCGCCGTAATGTTAGCGCCTTGCTCTCTGTTTCGTTTTATGGTGCAACACGTACAGGACACTGCATGCAGGCAAAGGCAGGATGTCAGGGGGTTATTTAGGCTGCCGTGTTTATTTTTTCGAGATGACTGTGTGGCTTCGGCGCACGCACCTGGCCGAGACACTCAACAAGAGGCCGCCCTTCGTTCGGTTTCGCACTGTTTACAGCCGCGTGGCCCCTTTTAGTGATGTCACTTCTGGATAAGAATGACCTAAGAGTGACTCGAAGCGCGAGCGAATTTCGGAGAAAAGCAAAGATGGGGGCAGGAAGGAAAACTTGGAGCACTATCGCCGGTAGGCGATGACCACACACGCCGTCGGACGGTGCTCTACTCCTTCGATGGCTCATTAAACGGGACAGTCCTCGCTCTGCGAGGCCGGGGGCGCCAGGTTTATATTCTTCCGTCGCTTCCAGGATATACCTTCCGAACTTTGCCAGCTACCGTTTTACCAGGCGCGGTTTTTCTTTTTTCCTCTGGTCCTCCTGCGGCGCGGCCTCTTCGGGCGCTTTTAACTGCGGCGCCGCCGCACTCAAAAGAAGCGCGCTATCTGGCGCTGTGACCGGACCATCTCAATAAAGCGCGGCTTCCCCGCGGCGCTCGTTACTCGCGGGAGGCCTTCGCTGGAGGGCCGCCTGCTTTGGGGACGCCCGCGGAAGGCCTTTCCCCCCATTCCCTCGCCGCGCGCGCAAAGTGGCCACGCGCGCTCGTGTTCATGAGCGGATGAAACAGGTTCATCTGTGCAGGATGCTGCGTGTAGGAGACGCCGTATCGTCGAGAACAAGAAGCCACGCCGAACTTGTTTCCGCGTATGTGCTCGCCGTCCGAGAACCGTTGTTTTCGTTGCACGACAAGCGCTCCCGGCTAGAGACCGCGACGCCGCGTCCGTTGACGATTCGTTTCAAGGACTCCGTCATCACGAAAGCGATCTGTTACCGTTGCGCGCGGGCTAGTTGAAACACGGCGCCGGTCCGGCGTCGCTGTTCGCCCTGGCGCCATCGCAGAACGCGCAGTCCTCAGGTGAGCGCGACGACGCCGGATGCCGTCGGAGAAAGAGCGGTCGCACCGCAGCGGCGGTGGGTGGCGAAGACGAGCGTGGGAGGGAGGGTCGAGAAGCCCCGAGGACAGCGGGCAAGGGCGCATTGTCGCAGTCGGAAGAAAAGCCCGCTCTTCCGAAATGGTGGCGGGGGGAGTGAAGCGACAGCCAAGTGTTTGCCAGAATAGGAACAATGTCGGCGACTGGTGTGCAGCGCCGCCCCGAGCCGTGTAACGAGGCGCGGCAGACGAGGAGGCAGCCTCGGGGACCCCGGCTCAGGAACCTGCCTCGAGCCGGCATGCCTATAAATTCCTGCGGCGGACACTTCAAGGACAGGTGCGGGAGAGGCCGGGCGAGGGCGTACTACGGGCCAATAAAGATGTCTTGGGCCTCCTTTTTGCCGTCTTTATGCCCCAGCGCAGAATGCCAGGCCGAGAACCTCGAGGAACCGCGTCCGTGAAACGAGTTTCTTCCCCGGACGACGGCCAGACTCTGGGGCGACGGGAGCAGCTCCGAACCGGAAGCCCAGGCTCCGCGGACCGGCGGCGGTCGCGCCGCTCTCTGATCTGGTGCCGCGTTCGGACCGCAACCCACTGTTTCGGCCAAGAGATCAGAGCCATATTTTTGCTTCTTCGCTGTCTTTCTTTGCTCCGTTGGCTTTTTTCGCCTCACAGGTGAAGGCTCGGGCAAATGAGGTTACTTTCTCTCGGCGGGACGCATCCGTGGTTAATACCGAAGCGTGTGAGAGGCCACCAAGAGGAACGTAGACGACAAAGCAGCGCAACCATTTTCCCCGTTAAACAAGTAGGCTGCAGAGAACTTCATGTCTCTCGGGGTACTTGCGCAACCGTCAGAAAGGGCGCTGAGTACGAAACGAACATGCCATTATAACTTCTTTTGCGTGCTCCTGCCGTCTGCGTGGAAGAGTTGCCGCACAGCAGATCAGCATAAGAACTACGCCGACCTTCCGACAGCGTCGAAGGCAATAAACATATGCGAACCAAGCGCTTCACTTTCTCCGAGTCCATGCTCGAGGCGTTCCGGGCATCTTCTCTGATCGGCTCTTCTTCATTGTGTTCGCTTGTAGACACGTGCCGGAGGTGAACGTCTATTGATTTGTCAATCAAGGCGGCTGAGATTATCCCCCCATCTTCCTTTTTTTTTTCTTCGTTCTCCGGTCTGGGTCTAGCATTCGCCAGAAGCAGCAGGGGCGTTGACGGAGCGCGACTGCTCCAGATGTGTATAATGTCCTCATCACGCCCCGCGGATGGCGCCCGCAGGGGACGAAATTTCGTCGAGTTCCGTGAATGTATAATGCATGTGACCCAAGAGAGAGAGAGAGAGAGAGAGAGAGGGGGAAAGAAAGCAACACACCGAGGAGGAGGCGTTCCGGCACGTGTGCGACGAACGGCTGTGTGTGTGTGTGAGCGCGCGCGCGCGCCTCCGAAACGTCTGCGTTCGAGCGTGCCGATTATACTTCCAAATCAAGCGCACTAAGCGATGGTTTTGCTGGAGGCCCCCTCCGATCAGTGCTGAGAGGACTTCATGTTCCTGTCTAGACCGACAAGCGATCGGGTGTGCGCAACAACGAGCGGTTGCCAGCAAACCCTGCCCGAAAGTCATTTTCGCAACTGTTTCTCCGCTGCCACCGCGTATGCAAGGAGGAGGAGAGAAAAAAAGTACATCGTGTTTCCTCTCCCGAATTCCCGTTACGCGAGCACGCTTTTATGGACGCGGGGTTGCCGAGACGTCCGGCACCGCATACTAAGTGCGGTACACTTTCACCTGCCAGATGGAGCGCGCCCTCCCACCTGACTCGGCGCCCTGCCGCTTCTCTTCCTTCGCCCCCGGTGTTCGAGAGCCTGGCGGCGCGGCCTGTGAGTGTGTGTGCACTCGGCCACGGTTGCGGTGACTTGCTGGCACGCGTCCGAGGCTGAGCTTTGCACGTCGGCGCAGGTATTGTAAATCTCGCTGACGCCCCGCACTGATATCTGCTCTTTCGAGGTATATAATTCAAATCGAACGAAAGCTTTAGGGCACGAACTGATATTGTACAAATAGCAGCACCGCGAGACTATATACTCTATATGCGCGTGTCAGTTGGGTGTGGTGTGGTTCCTCTGTGCAGGGACGGCTGGAAAGGGAGGTATTTCCGGAGAGTGCAGGGCACAAAATGGATTCCGGCAGTTTACACAGGCACGCTAGTTAAACTAAACCACAGTCGCGACCTTTCGCAGTTACGCGTTGTTAGACGAAAATTATGACCATAATTAAAGCGCCAAATGCATATGTAGACAGAGTGTCTCCTTGTAACTGAGCGTATGCACTGTGCCTCGAGGCCGCTTCAGCTCGTAAGGGTAGCGTGGAAAAATGCAGTAAGCAGCAGCCGCCTATAGTAACCTCCTTGCGGTTTTCGCATGGATAATTTGCGGTCGACATCCCTCAAGCGAGGACTCGTGTAGGCCCCGCAAATTATTCAACGTGCAGTGTCTTGCGAGCCACTAATGTACTATTCTAAAGCGATGTATACCGACTAGTGAAATAAATAAACAGAAGCCACAAGGCATCGCGTTTTCGGTGACATTATCTTTAATTTTTTTACTATAATGAACAACAGCATTGTACAGCTGCGTATTTCCCATCCCCTTTGAACTACAGTATAGTGTGTATAGCATGTGTTATACTATGCACGTGCTTTTGCAATTTTACCGCGTGCTTCAGCATTTCTTGTCGAAGATTGTCGAAGTCTTAAAGGTCTGTGAAGATCTGCGGCTGGCCCTTAAGAGCGCCTTGAATGCAGTTTGTAGTGGTATTCTCATATGGGGACATAGGCGCTCGGCAGCTGGGAGATCGTCGCAGTGGCTCGCGGAAATGGAGGCGCGCGGCGATCGAACTTTGGCGCGTTCCCGGCACTGTCCTTCCCCGGGCCAGGACAGCGCCGGAGCGGCTGCCGAGCTCGCGTGCTGCCGGGGTCGCGCCGTTCCACCGCTCTTCGATAAGGCAGCCGGCGCTTATCTCGGTCTACTTTCAACACTGCAAACGCCGATTGTCCGCGGCAGTCTCCAAGGGGCTCCCCGTAGCCAATCAATCGGTGCCTCACGCGGCCGGCGCATCGTAGCGCTGCCGCAAAACAGATTAACGCGGCCCAAGTGGTGGTGTGGAAAGAGGCGTTGACGCAAATGCTTCTTGAAAATTCGCGCAGCCATCAGTTTCGACGTCGTGTCACCGCTATGCGCGCGTGGGAGGCGCCGAGCGACAACCCGCTCCTCGGCCGCAGTGGGCCGCGTTTCGCACGGGAACGCGATGCGCGCGAGGGACCGCGCTTTGCACGCGGGGAGCGACAGCCGACGCGAGTCACGCTGCCGTCGGAGCCACTCGGTGCGCCACGTGCAAAGGGAGGCCGCTTGGCGGCATCGCTTTTGTCGCGCTGTTGGAACCTCTCTCCCTCGCGCTGTGCATGGACGAGTGAGGCCGCGCTGCTGCTGAACAGGCCGGCCGTCGAGAACGCTTTCGTGCACCCATATTGGCCAAAGCAAACTGTCGAGTGTCAACTCGTTCAGCGGCGTCAGAAAGCAAATAAGTGAGAAAGAGTGTAGCCTAGACGCGTGGCGTCAACTTTCCAGCCGGTGGCGACACGGGCGGCGTTCTTCGCCGTCTTCGGTCGCCTTTCGTATCGCAACTACCCACGCGGTGATTGGCCGCGGTTCTTTGGGCGACGCGGTCATTGCATCATAATGATCCGCATTCAACGAGTTTCAATGAATGCGGGTGCCGGAGGGAATGCTACAGCAGCTCTTTCATAATGCAAAGTAGAAAACCAAGTGCCGCAACAGGGTACAAGTTACCGCATGTAGAGTGCCTCTTGTTTGTTTTCGTTCTCCCTCCTTCCCCCCCCCCCCCTGCCTCTTCCTTACATTAGCGTCGTTCTCCCCTGAAATACGTCTATGCCTCGGTGCCCATTTGCACTTGACTCAGCAGTCAACTGCAAAAAAAAAAAAAAAAATGCTAATGGCGCCCTGCTCTCCACGCAACTGAACTCCAAAAAGCAATCGCACGCGTCTTATCTACATTTGTGATTTTTTACGTCTTTCTGTCGACGATCACGTTTTCCAATCAGTGTTTCTTGCCTGCAAGTCGTACCCCTTGTGAAGCGCGTGAAGTACCGGTGTCCTCGGTGAGCAAGTATAATCATCGCGAATAAATAGCAGGTTCTATGGAAACCTCTACGTCCTCAGTGTCCAGAAAAGGCTTGATGCCAACTCCGATGCCACCTCTTGAAGTACTCGTAAAACGCAGAAATACTTTTATGCAACAACCCAGGACCGATTTGAATAAATGTTGTTGCATTTGAGAGGAAGATAAATTCTAATGACTTAGCAAGCGGAATTTTCATTTAAAGCCTGGACATTGTTTACGAAATATTCCCAAAATTGATAAGCTAAAGAAAAAAAAAACTTTACAAGTTTATAAATTCGTAACTCTGCACCAAAAACACATATCGCAGTTCTGTAGGATGCATCCGTTAGAACACATATGAATTTGCACAGTACGCGAAATTGTTACAGCGCTTACGAGGGTGCCTGCACTAATGTGCAGCCCTACTCACACATTGGTGGCATACATCAGAGCGGTGTATATCAAGCGTGTCGACCTTAGATGTATGATTAGGTGCCGTTTATAGAATTGTTATATCTTCTTTCATTGCTACGTCACAGAGATGTAAACTTTACAGTTCTTTCACCGAGATTTTACATTTCTTAACGTTTTTATAAATAAACGTTGATGAATAAAACTTTGTTCATCAATTTCGGTGCAGTAGTTGCCGGGGGAAACGATTTCTCCGTTCCATTGTATTTAGATAGGAGCCCCAGACCTAAATCTGCCTTTAACGAGCGCAGTTTCATTTACCCTAATATCTGAAAAAGATATGACACTTGAATGAAGGTAAGAGCCAGCTTCTTGCCAGTTCTGAAACATACCACTTATAAATCTTTTTATGGCAGTGCACTCTCAATGAGCGTTGATTTTCACCGAAGTGCGTTTGCAAAGCCTTTCAAGGCAGTTTTCCTTTTGAAATAAGACCAAGTTATAATGAGACTACAGGTTGACGCCCAATTATTTCAGAATGTGCTGTATACCAAAGGGAGAAACAGTAAATTTACAAAAATAAACAGTACAGGTTGCACTCGGACAATATAAATTGCGAAGCTTACCAAAAAAGGTTGACAGTCACTGCTAAAGAGGATGAAGGCGAAAGCCTGCGCCCTCACGACACATTTATTAATTACTTAAAATTTTCATTCGAATGCATTGTTACTTCCTATTGCTTTCTCCCACCAAAGGTCATGGGTTCGAGTGCCTGAATTAACTGTGCCTCAATTAACTTCGCCCTAATTCACAGCAAACGTCCCGGGTCCGTCTCCTACCAAAGGTCGGTGGTTCGCCTCCCACAAAGGTTGTGTATTCGAGTGGCTTAATTAACGGTGCCTTAATTAATTTCGCCCTAACACCAAGCGTAGTAGGTTCGACCCTCGACCTTCACAATTTCAATTGGAATCCAACATGGAGATATGACTCCTTCGCCCGTAGCTCATTGTTAGGTGGTGGGTTCGAGCGCCTTAGCTTCGCCATAATTAACGCCAAAGGTCGTGGGTTCGACTCCCAAAAGTCCAGGGTTCGACTGTCGACCTTCACGATATCATTGGGAATCCAACTTGGAGATATGGCCGGTTCGCCCATGTCTCCAAGTGGGCTCGACTCCCACCAGAGGTCGTGGGTTCGAGTACCTTAGTTAACTGTACCTTAATTAATACCACAGGTCATGCTGACGCTTCTCCTTCTTCGCCTCGGCTTCAGGCTTTCTTATAAAAACATCGATGGCTAATTCACCCTAATTAACACCAAATGTGTGTTCGACTTTCGCCAAAGGTCGAGGCTTCAACTCCCTATCAATTTTGGTTCCATAACGCCGGACATCAGATTTTTCGAACCATGAGCCTAAGGCTTTCGCCTTAATAACTAATGATATCTGCACGACCGATGATCGCTTGATTGGATACGCAGGCGACTGGTTCGATGACGTCGAAAGGCTCACTGCGGCTGACTCATTTGAAGCGACATGGGGACATTTGGAGGAACACGAAAACTAAACGCAAGGCTTTTAAGCTAACTCTGGATGTACTTCAGCTTTATTCCCATACTTTTGCATCTATATACATAATTCGGTTGCGTCTGCCGGAGATGAAATTCTTGAGAAGTCAGAGTGAAAATTCTTGAAACATCCACTTAGTCACCCCCACTCCCCCCAGCTCTTCTTTTTTTCTTCTTTTTTCATATATCTCGGCATAGCTTCCGCACATCGGCGCTAAGCTTTGCTAGGTTCACAGCAGTCAGCCGTATGATTTATCTCCTAGCGTGCAGTTAGTTCATCGCCGATGTCCCTTTAATTCGTGTTTTGCCTTCTTAGCACTTCTTCCTTGGTTGCGCCTTCTGCACCACCCAGCTACTTCTTGCTGCACGGCACATGTTCTGCGCCGTGGTCGATCCTCAGGTGGTGGCCAGTGCGGGCGCCATCCTCGGTCGGGGAGGAGACGCTATAATCCGCGGCGGCGACATCTTGTTCGCGTATTCGCAGCCGGCTGGCATTCGCTCGGCGACAAGGGGGATTTGGTGTTGTCGGCCGCTCCGCGCACATGTCTCCTGTCGCGCGCGACGCTTGACAGGCGAGGCATGCCCTTCGCTAATGGGTGCCGCGTATCGCAGCGCCGGGCGCGCCGAGCCCACACAGCGAGCGAGGCGCTCCTCTTGCGGAGCGCTTCCGCACAGTGGCCTACTGCGCGCAAGCGAAAGCGTTAGTGGTAGTTGTATAGTGGCGGCGGCTGGCAGGCGCTATACACAGGCTATGTACTAAGCGGTCGCCCGTTGTGAAAGCTTGCACGACTCTCTTGTTCGCCCCTGGGATTCCCTCACGGAAAGGCTCCCGCGGCCTTAACCCGTCGCCATATCTGAGGCTGCTCGTTGCGCTGGCGAAGCTGGCCTTTGACCTGCGCCGCCACACCGAGATCATGGAGCCAGTTTCGCTCGCGGCGCCAATGCTCCTTCTTTATTTTTTTTTTTTTCTTTCCGGCGTGGGCACGAGCTACTTTCTATGCGCGACTGGGATGCATCATCGCGCGCCGCTCACTGGGGTGTGTGTGTGTGTATGTTTGTGCGTGGTACCGCGCCCAAGAAACAGCGACTGCGGACCTCATTTTTCTTCCCGCGCACCCCCGCTCGGTTGGGCGCTTCCCGGGAGAGTGATGCGACCGCGCTTATCGCCGTCGCCTCTTCGTTTTCTCTCATTCACCGGCCCTCCTACCGCTACTTCCGGAGTTCATTGTTTTATGTCTCAATAATTTTGTTTCCCCCTCTTCCGAGGCTTACGTAAGCAGTGGTCCGCCGCTCCTGGTGCGTCAGATGTGCGCGCCGAAAGAGTCACACCGAAACCCGCCGAATAATCTCCCCGTCAGATTGGTGGCGGCGGCGGCCGCCGCCGCTCCGCCGGCGTCGATGACGTAAACCGTCTGAAGACTGGCCCGCGCGCTCTCGAAATGGGTGGGTGGAGCTGGCGTCGCCGGCCGTGGGGCCCTGCCGCGCGCTGCTCGTCCATCGGCGCGCTGGTGTGCGTGGTGCCCGATAAGAGAGGGAGCCCTTGCCCGCGCTGGGAACAGCCGCCAGGTTGTCGCCATCCAACCGCAAACGCACGGTCCGGTTGTCGTCTGTCGCCCTTCGTAAGCCAGCTGCGCGCACACTTGCTCCGCCAAGAAGTGGCGCCTCGTCCCGCCTCGTGTTGGTGCAAGTGCTGCCGCTTTCCCTCAATAACCGCTGCTCCGGCTGGCTTCGCCACGTGATACCACTCGTGAGGCACCAGCCGAAGGTGCTCGTCCCACTCCATCTCTCGATACCGCGAAGGCCTTGCTAAGTGGAGCCGCGATGCGTTTTCCCGCTTATGACCGCGGCGTCCTCGGTGTCTCGGTGTCGGTGTCTCGGTGAAAGCCAGTATGCGGCCCTGAGAAACCCCACAGTAACGAGCACAGGCACTGCAGACCATCTTTGCAGTAGTGGATTAATTTTATAACACTTAGTCCCATAAAAGAGTGAGTGGTCTCGCCTGTAAACTCGCATTTCGCGGCTTCTTTATTTATTTTTTGTTTCTTCATTCTCGCCAAGAATTATTTGTTTTCATGCACAACACCTACACACGAGACGCGAGCACACACAGGCGAATACACTTGCACGACGCTGCTGAGAATAACGCGTCATGTGAAAACACGTCGCGCCAGTAAATCTTTCAGAGGACTGCAATTTTTTACCCTTGCACAATGCTGTCGACTAGGCACCGCAAAGAGACGTTACGCACAATTCATTCGCATCTTACAAGTTATTATATACTGTTGTAATGTTTATAAGATGTTATGCCGATGAAAAATGGCTGCAGAGTAGAATTATTCCTGCTCTTGTTATTCTCTCAGATATCGCAAATTACTGAGCACATTCTTCTGTTCCCACCACTCAGCACACATACATAAGTTTCCGCTTACCACAGATAAATGGAAAGTGATAAATATGTATACCTGCGACTGTGAGTCTGCCTTTCAAAGGTACACTAAACATGAGCAGTATAAGCAAGTTCAGACTGGTAGAGCATTCTCGTTTCTTTGGCGGGAAAACGTTTATTATTAGCGGAGAAAACGGAGTCAAAATATGAATTTCGCTTACAGACTGAGTCGCCTATGACATCATTGGTGTGTCATTACCTTCGCAGCGTATGTTCGCGTATTTCGGCCATCTTCCTACATGAAAAGCCCCCGAAACATAAGGCGGCTGGTTTGAGTCATTGCGCATTTTAGTATGAAGAAATGCTTTTGTTCGTCCCATGGAGTTACAATATTGACTCCAGACAAAGAGCTACGAGAAAGCAGCTTGCGGACACCTGAAGAAAACAATTAATGTACCCCTTTATTGACAAAATATTATCTACTCCTGAGCAAACGTTGTCGAAATTTATGACGTCACGACATGCTGTCGCGGGAACTTCAAGGCGGCGTCACCACCAGTATATGGCGTTTTTTTTTTCTTACCGTGAAGAGAGGTTTGCAAAGTTTCCAACCTCTCAATGGTTTGGTGTTTTATAAGCGCAGCCTGCCAATCTAATTTGACATTTCCCTTTAATGTGTGTTTGAGCCCGTTTTACGTGGAGCGATTGCGTTTGGGTTGCTCTGTGCTCAAGTTCTTCTTGAGCCTTTCCCATGTAATCTGCTAGGATGTCACCCATTTCCTGCACGTAGCAATCAATTCAGCGGATTTACGAGCCAAAACCACGACCTGCTTATATATATAAGGCGCACCGTAGTGGGGCACTCCGGATTAATTTTAAGCACCCTGGGTTATTTAACGTTCACCTAAATCTAAATACACGAGCGTTTTCTTGCATTTCGTCTCCATCGGAATGCGGACGCCACCGTCAGGATCGAACCCGCAACCTCGATATCAGCAGCGCAACGCCATAGTCATTGCGCTACCGCGGTGGGTCCTGCATGTAGCCGAGTGTTCTTAATGTGGCCTGGCAGACAAAGTAGCTCCGGTCAAACAGAGTATGCTAAATTAGGCTGTTTCTGGCGGTCTTGATCACCCGCAATGGTCCGCAAAATGTATTATTGGAAGTCCCAATATCTTTTTCAACTAGATCACAGTCTCCGGATCGCATGTCCGGTATGCCGCTGGTCGCATCTTGGAAGTTTTTGTTCATGCATTTTTATATGCCCCTAGCCGGTTCGTATTTAGTCTCGGTAACCTTCAGGTTGTCAAGAACACCCATTTCGCTATCCGCTGTGAGTATCGGTACAATGCCTCAAGCCGGCAAATAGAGGGCTGTATCCCCTAGGCCTTTTTGCACAGGAACCGGTTATGTTATTCCTTACAGAAGCTTTGAGACAGCATTGCCAACCACCTGGAAAATCCGGAAATATTTTCTGCGTATACTGCTTCCTGTCTTGTATGGTACGTTCGACAAGGCCATTAGCAGCCGGGTGATATGGCTAACAAAACTTGATTGTTATTTCATGATCTCCCGCCAACTTTGAAAGCCTTTTGCTGCGGAAAAGAGGCGCATCATTAAACACTAATGGCTTTCTGCCTGTCTAAAACATTCAGCTTTCAGAAGAGCAATGACGCTGGCCGCGACCATCCTTCTTTATTCATATGTATAGCCAGCAGGAAAGCTTGTGTTTTTCTGACGCCTTCCTCTTCCTTCTTTGAGCTCGGTGGCGAAGTCCGAAATAAACGAATTCAAACGGAATCCTTGAACGTTCTAGGATTATCATGGCGTCTGTGGCCTGCCTGAACTGACCCTCGTTCGTCTGGTACCGATGGCACTTGCGCATATAGGTTCTGGTATCATCTTTCATCCCTGGCTATGGAAATTTCTTTAACAGCTTGTACGTACGTCAGAGACCGTCATGTCCACATGATTCTTGAGTTTCCAGATATAAATTCTTCAGAGCCATTGTGGGTGAGATATCGGTGAGAAAGCAACCGGGGCGATGGGAAATTACCAAGTCAGAATGTTGAAGATTGGCTGACCATTTAGCAGTGCCCCCTACTAGTTTGGCCATGTCCAGATGAGTCAGTGTATCTGAAAAAGAAAAGTGCAACTTTTCGCCTTGTTGTTAAGTAGCTTCAGGCGGCGCTTTCTTCTCGGTTGTAGAGTAGCTGATTTCAGCAGGCTTTATTAAGGCGAAAGCTTCAGATGGCTCATGGGTAAAAAAATCCGATGTCCGGCGTCATGGCGCCAAAATCCATAGGGAGTCGAACCCTCGTCCTTTGGTGGGAATCGAACCCACGACCTTTGGTGTTAAACTAGGGAGAATTAGGCCATGAATTTCTTTATGAGAAAGCGTGAAGCCAAGGCGAAGAAGAAGCATCAGCACGGCCTGTGGTGTTAATTAATGCAAATTTAATTAAAGCAAATTAATTAAGTTTGAGTTAATTAGAGCACTCAAACCCACGACCTTTGGTGGGTTTGAACCCACTTGGAGATATGGGCAAACCGGCCATATCTCCAAGTTGGATTGCAATTGACATCGTGAAGGCGGAGAGTCGAACCCACGACCTTTGGTGGGAGAAAGCAAGTAATAGGAAGTAACAAGGCATTCGAATGAAAATTGTCAAGTAATTAATGAATGTCTCGTGAGCGCGCAGGCTTTCGTCTTCATCCTCTTTAGCGTGCGCTAAGGTGACTCAAAATTTTTGTGTTAGCTGTTGTACCCGACTAGGTGATGCTTCTGATGATTCTACGAGGACGATTTCTGGTAGACAACATTACTAATCTCATAATATGACGCGTGAGTGTTCAGCACAAGCGGAAGGTCTGGTAGACCTGCGGCGGTAGTTTAGTGGCTCTGGCGTTGCGCTGCCAAGCACGAGGTCGCGAGTTCGATCCCGGCCGCAAAGGCAGAGTTTCGATCTGGGTGAAATACAAAAAACGCTCGTGTACTTAGATTTAGGTGCACGTTAAAGGAGCCCTGGTAGTCAAAAATTAATCCGGGGTCCCCCACTATATATACGGCGTGCCTCAATAGCAGATCGGGGTTTTTGTCACGTAACACCCCAGAGTTTAATTAATTTTAGAAGTCTTAGATTTGCATGATTGGTACCGAATATATCATTCCCACAAGTTTCACAGTAAGCACTTTCGTTCATGGTTATATTGCGCTCAGTTTTACAAACACGATGTTAAGGAAGGACAGGACGTGGACGGGCTTCGTCCGTCCACGTCCTGTCCTTCCTTAACATCGTGTTTGTAAAACTGAGCGCAATATAACCATGAACGTTCACCAACTAGCCCCCTTCATTGCTTTACTATAAGCACTTTCGTACTCGTAAATTCTAGTGGAATTGCGTCTACTTCTGCGCCAAAACGTGAGCAGTGAATATGCCCCACGCTACCCGGCGCGCTTTTATTTTACTTGGTGCTTAGATTTGTACACAGGACGTCATTTTTCCACAAACGTGTTCCGTGTTTGAGCTTCCGAATGCCCGCTTCTCGTTCTCGCGCTTACGCAAGAGAACTTGCTCCTCGACGAGGAAACGCATTGAGAGATAGAACGCCTTTGGGCGGATGGCTCCCGTTCGCTCGACACCCGCCGGTGCACTGCGGTCTTCCAGAAGGAGAGCTGCCGCCTGTATTGCGCGAAGATATTCTTGGCACGGGTGCATGTGTTTGGGGAAAACAGTCGATAAGATAGAACATGCACTTGAAAAGAAACTTCGTGCTTGGGAGTCCTATACCTACTGCCCCGCAGATGCACTGCCTCACGAGCCCCTTACCGACACCCGCCTCAGTCGCCAAGTGCGACGAGTTTTCGCATAAAGAAGCGTTTGTTCCCGACGAGGGACGACGTTTTCCGCTTTCTCCTCGTGTTTTGCCTTCGGGGCACTTTGTAAGCATGACACGCAGCACGCGGTCAATTTGCGTCTTCGGCGCTTCTCTGTTCGCATGACAAACACCTTGTTAGATATAGGTTTAAACGGGGTCTAACGTGTATGTGAAAGTCGGGCACATTATCGCGTTCTTCCCTCAACATTTTTTTTTTCGTTTGTTGTCCCAAGTGAGCACGCAGGCACGTTGTGCCTTTTCCAGTGGCGAGCTTCTTTCTGTGTGGTTCGCGCGCTTTTTTAACACGTGACAACCGCAACGACGACAAGATGATGATGCGGATGATGATGATGCTGAGGATGATGGTCGCTGCCGCGAGAAGAGTTTCGATGGGGCGACGGACTCGCGCGCTGTCTGTAGTGCAAAAGAAATGTTCATTACAGCGCATTACGTCACAGTTATGCGCAATCACTGCGGCTCTCTCCTCGGAAAGTTTGATCGAAATATCGAATCATAAGTACGTTGTGATGGAGCGCGACAAGTACTTCGCTCATGTTTTGTGACATTTTGTACTGACATTAAGCTTCGCATTTTCAGGCAGTCGTATAGCTATATACGCGCGTCGATGAACTAAGCATGTTGAACTTCCTCGGTGCTGAAAGCACATATGCCTTATACCCGCACAGTGATGTCACGTGACGCGCCTGATTTCGCCATTGATTCCGACCTTTCCGTTCGCTCACCGACCGCGCCGCGCTGCAAAACATTGCAGCACTCGTCGGGACAAGCGATGGTGCAGACACTGTCGCCGACGGTCAGGCGACGAAAACCTTTCTTCGTATGATGGCGTACATTTTGTACGCGTCGCACTCACTGCGTTCGGCGCGCCTTCGGGCGGGTGCGCTGCCGGTGAACTTGGCGTCGCACAACGTGCGAATGAAGGCCGCCGGAGCTTTGCAGCTGCGAGGCAAATAACAGCTCGCTGTGCAAAGTCCGCAGCTTGTATCTGCGTGCGATAGCGCAACGCGGAGCTGGTAACCTTCTCCGCTGTCGGTGAGGGTGCGCTGTTGAGGAGAGGCATTCCCTTGCGTAACCACTTTTTGGAAAAGCCGAGCTGCGGCTTCTTTTTCTTCTTGTACTTTGAGCTGCTCATCTATCGGTAAAATCATTTATGTACTGATCAGAACGCAACCACGTGAACTGCGTGTGACTCCCATGCGTTGGCGATAAGAAGGCGCCAACCAGTGGCCGCGTGTTGCCCAGCCGCATTTATTGAGTAAAAGTAGAGAGAGAATAATATTTAATGAGTGGAGAGGCATCCCAAAACAACCCCGGGGCCACGATAGAGGCCGCAGTGGAGCGATGAACTTTCAACACTTGAGGTTCCTACACGTGTACTCAAAACTCGGCATACTCGAGGGCTTTCGCATTCTACCCCCACCGGAATGCGGACGTCATGGCCGGAAATGAAGCCGGCGACCTCTTGCAAGCGATACACTGCCGTATAGCGAAAATTAGTTGCACTGAATCGCCGAGGCCGTTGAAAAATAAAAATTTTAGTTCATACTGTATGTCCACGTTCCTGTTGTACTCGGTGGCATGGGAAGGGATTCTTTAATTTATTATAGTCATTCTGTTAACATTAAAATTTAACCTCACTTAACGAATGTGTGCTAACATTGTGCGTGTCGCATAGCGCTCTAATAAGGTAATGAGTATTAGATCGCCGTGCTCCTTTTCGAGCGTTCCTTGTTGTTCGGGGATCAGTGCTGTGGACTCCCGATTATACATCGGGACAATATCAAGCGATAATTGCACCAAGGCCCATTATTCGCCTTCCGTCTTTCTTTGTAGCCTTGCTAGAGGTTCATAACTCATGCGCGTCGCAATGTGAGCAAGAGGAAGGATGCACACAAAGGCAGGGAGATTAACCAGAGGTGCTTCTGGTTGTCTATTCGCAGCACGGGTGTAGGGCCACAGGGTTAGAAATGAAGAGAGAGGGGGGAGCACAGACGAAGTAAGACGGCGTGCACCATCCAGCAGGCAGCGTTCCCGAAGTCTGTTTATGTAGGCCTGTAAACCTTAGGAACTTGAACATTGCAGACATTATGCTATCGTCCTCTGCGCGAAGTTACTTTAGGAGCACTGGCCTGGAGCTTTGTTCTGACAGGGATATAGAAATAATATTGATTCCGATGCACTTGTTTTAAGCATTCATATGGCTTTGACGTTAGCGTGAACGTGAATGGTTTGATGGCTATTTTTTTTAATGCGCTTGGGTTCAGCTCCTCTACATACGAGTTTGACATCTGTACTGTCCACTGAGCCTTTATCAACTCGTAGGCCTTTTAAAGAATGTTGGTTGTCAGCTGTGTTTATATTTATTTTTTACTTCTTGCGCGTAGTATTTACGCGCAGCTCCATTCAGGACCCCTGCGAGCTTCCGGGGCCGAGGAGTCAGCCCCGAGGCAAACAGGAAACGGCGGGTCCACCGACGAGCGCATGCTTGTTCAGGCTCGCGCTGGTACTTGGGCCTATCTTGCGCGCCTCTCTCTCGCCTCGTGATGTCTGGCGTAGCGGGAAAGTATATCGTCCTTATCGCCACATTCCTTAGCATTCCAATCTCGACTCGAAGAATGAGAAGGGCTTCTCCGGACAAATAAAAAAAAAACAAGAAGAAGAGGAAAAACCTGGCCTGCCTCGCCGTCGAGATTTGCCAATTCCGGCGAACAATGAGAGGAGCGCGACGCCATTAGGAATTGCGCTTGTGTACGACCGGCTTGCTGCGATTGCCTCGACCGAGCCACTTTCGCGCGGTGACAACATTCCGGAAGAAACAGCCGGGTGGGCGAGGGGGTGTTGCAATGGGGGGGGGGGGGGCGCAAGGGCTGGGTTATAAATAGCGCGCTAAGCTGACCGGCGCAATTGTTTGCGGACAGGGGTGGGCAGATGCAATTACGCCCGCTAAGAAGAGAATTAGTCGCGCCGATCGATCCTTCGGCCCTAAATTGGATCTACTCTGCTGACGGCTTCCGCGGCGTGTGATGGAAGAGTCAACCGTTCCTCTCCCCGCGGGAGCCACGAAGGGATTGCGTGCTGGCTTCGCCTTCCTCGGCGCGGTCACGTTGTGCAACGGCTGCGCTCTGTGGGAAAGCCCGTTTGCGCTTCATCACGGCGACGGTTCCAGAGCCCTTGCTGTTACTGAGCCTGCGCGCTTCCTCCAGACGTGCCGTCGGCAACTTTTTGCCCGGGAGAAGCCGGAATCCCTGCGAGACTGTGTTCGCTCGCTTTGGCGAACTAACGAGGCAAGCGCTGAAGCTATGGCGGAAATCGCAGCGGCCTATTCAACTAGGCCCGCGGTTTCGTGAGCTTACGCATGGAACTTCAGGGCAGGGAAATTCCACAACACGAATAATCGGCTTCTGAATTAAATTCACGCGTATTACGCGCCAAAATCGCGATATAAGTATGAGACAAGCCGTAGCTTGCGACTACGGATTATTTTTAACCGTTGCGTATTCTTTAACGTGCACCCAATGCACGGTACACGACCGTTTTGAAGACAAGGTCTTCTTTGGCGAATTCACACGGTTTCGGCGTATGCGTGGGATCCGGGTATCTGGTCTCTTGGGCAGATCCAGAGATGTCGTACATCCAGAGCGTCGTAGCGAGTCGCAAAAAATATGAAAATGTAGGTACCAACAAAACAAAAAGCTGTAATTAGTAGCAGAGTATGTAAAATGAAAAAAAAAACAACATTGGACGTAATTAGAACCAATATAGTAAGAAATTAATCATATTGAACCATAGACTGCACTATCTCCTGGATGGGCCCACCTGGCCTATTCACTTAAAAAAAGAAGAAAAAAAAGCATTTTAGCCAATGTCGACACGAAAGAAGACAGTGTCGACCTACATCCGCGTTGGAAAAAAAAAAAACGAATGGTAAAATTTGATGGCATGAATAAAGAAACCGAGGGTACGGAAAGGAAGAATGTATGGTTTGAGTAAGGAAGGAAGAAAATTACGCAGAAATATCATGCACCACATTTATTGCTCCGAATTGCAGTACATACGTCGACCTTGTCTTCTTTCGCGTCGACTTCTGTTGAAACGCACGCCTCTCATTTTGGCACTTCGATCCCATCGGAATGCGACCGGGATCGAACCCGCGACCTCGTACTCGGCAGCGCAACGCCGAAGCCGCTGAGCTACCGCAGCGGGCGTGTAAGCAATTGTTCAAAAGAAAGTGTACACGGATAGCTGGTCGACCTATATATATCTCTCCGCAGAAGTCTCGCATTGCCTCCTTTAACTTCCGGAGAAACATGACCTGTTGTCCGCGCTGCATTTCTGGCACAGTTTGAAGTTTTGCCACAGTACCCGTGGCCACTTTGAAAGAGGGCGTCGGTAAAGCAAGAACGACCGTTCGTTGTCACGAAACCGTGGCTTTTCTGCAGTGCTTTGCCTGCATCGCAACCTCCTTGTCGACAACATTATCGTGAATAGCGGCAATATTTTCGCTGGTCGATAGTTCTAAGCGTGCGACAATCCCACCTGACTACGAGGCTCTTAGTTTGGTTATCATGTGTGTCAAGGAAATGCAGTGTACAGTGACGATAAACGGGTGCGTTTTCAAGAAAACATTAGGGGCACATGGACAGGATGTGTCGATAAGAGAATACATGTACGCTGTTTTTTGTTCACATGCAAGTCGCGTGCAAAGTTTCGGTGAGAGCCTTCGTTCTTCCATAACTTGAATTTGTGCATGTCGCCAAAACCGGACCGTGGCGGTCGTTCCAAGGATTTCGTGCGTGTACCTCTGTTCTTATGGTCGCCTTTGACTGCCTCTCGCGCTGCATTACGAAGGAGCGCTCTACCTTCACTCTGTGGTATTTGATGTGTTCTGCGTGAAATCACGGTCGTACTTGGAAGTATGCAAATTCCGTCCGCATGTTGTTGTCGTCGTCGTCGTCTTCGTCTTCTGTTATGTGAACTTCTTAACGAACGAAAAATTGCGGCACCTTGTGCTCTGCTTTCTAGTTTATATACGTGACATACACTGGAACCTGCAGTTTAGGCTGTAACGTAGTGCGTTACACTACATTACATAATGATAGTTATAATAGTTTGCGCTGTACTTCAAAATATGAGCGGTGTTGCTCCGTCTCAGTCAATGTTGCTTTCCTGTTTTTCTTTTCCTTCACTGTACCCGTATTTCTCGATTCATGTCTGGTGATGACGTCACAAGGCAAGCGCCATCGCCACCAGCCGCTTGTCGTAACCTCTCCAAAGATGAGGCGTAGCCAAATGGGGAGTGGTACGCCTGCGGCTTTTACGCGCAATTACCAGCCACGCTTACGTACTATGGAGCATTGGTAATCGTCGATTCGCATGCAAAGCTGTCTAAGCGAATGTGGTATTCCAAAGCGAAAGCACAATGGTCCGAAAGCATCAGAGGGCTGCATTCGCATTTGAATGACGCGTCGGTTTTCACCTTGGCTGCGCAGCGCCCTTCCGTATGCACTTCAAAGAACACGGACGAGAGATGAGGTTTGGACAAATATTCTGCCTCCATCAGCGATTCCGGCAACGTGAATAGCATCCGCCAAGGTATATAGCACCCGCTGTAGTTTTTCATTTATTTCTTACTTTTTTTGCTCTTTCAGTTTTTCTATGCAAACAAATTTCGCTGGCTCATGTCAGGGGGGAATTATGTTTCGCGCCATTCAATCTCGCATTTGCACTTCATGCGGCCTGTGCCGTTTTGCCTCGTGTTTAGTTTAGCAAACTGGGAGAGTGGTTTCGGGACACACCTTGACTGATTTTCTTTTTTTTCTACGATTTTCTTTTTTTGCCTCTATACAAATATACCTACGCATACATTGACCAAAAAGTGAACGCAAACTAAGGCCGCGTACTTCTCGCGAAACAAGTCGAATTCCTTATTTTTGCTTTGAAACCTTTCTTCTTTTTTTTTTTTCGCCCATTTTTGTGAAGAGACGCTGCACCAGCATCTCTTCGAGTGAATGCGGCGGCAGACGGCTCGCCGAGCTCTCAGCGAAGTGATTAATGTTTTTTTTTTTCTTTGCGCTTTTGAGCCAGCACTTTCTGTTAATTTTGTTCCGCCTCCCCTAAGCGGCTGCAGCATGCCAGAAGTTAATTTCCTCTCGACTGTATTTTTTTTTTGTCCATTATGTCTGCCACAAGGCAGCGTTTTGCGGGGAATGTGTTTTCAAGCCAGTCAGCGCACGGAGGCGGTCACCAAGATTCGGCTCAAAGAAAATCAGCGCAGCAGCTCTTGACCGTACCGCGCTCTCTCGCGTGCAAATGATGCCGCCGGCACTTGGCGAACGCACTTGATTATACGCGTTCTTTACTCGTACTGAGTGTGACGCAATATTGGCAATGCGGAAATGGAACATGCGAGCTGTGTTCTGTGTCTGTTGGGGCAATTTATCACGGGTAAGGAAGCGAGAAGCCGTAACGTTTACTGATCCGGACTGCGTGTTTGGCATTCACGGCGCGTAGCGCCAACTCCCTGCGATTTCCATTCCCACAGCCTTTTTATCCGTGTATCCGCACGTATCGTTCGCTGTTGCGAAAAACTGCCCATATTTTGACTGCTCTGTGGTTACAATGTTGTTGATCTTTTCTTTCTTCTTTTTCAGGTTCGTGGTACCGATCACTTTAACGCTGCTCGTCAGTCTTGTAATGGTAAGCATAACCTATGTTGCCTGACTCCTGTGCTGTTGCCTTTCCTTCTGTTCGTTCACTTCTTTTTCTCTTTTATTTCTTCCGCTGCACCGGTGAGGTGTGGCGTTATCGGCGAGTGCTAATCAGCATTTGGCATTGCGGCCGAGGAAGGCTGTGTGTTTTGCCGCCATAAAGCTAAGCAGGTCGCTGCCTGCAATTAATTTCATGCCCTGCGCAATCTCTGCGCGCATGCATGGAAGAAAATAGCGCCTACATTACAATACGTTGCGCTCGAACTCGAAAAGTGGGCGCTCAGCGAGTGCGATGCGAGACGTTTGCTGAGGGGGAAATAGTGATGTCCAGTAAGCGGGACAGGGGCTTGCACACGGAAAGGGCGAGGGAGGGGGGAGAGGGGGCACCGCCATTGCGTACACGTCGTCTCTCCCACCAAAAGGCATGCGCAACCCGGAAGGTTCGATGCAATCACTGTGGGTAAAGCTGCCGCTTTTTATAAGTCGTACTTGCTTCACATACAGCGCTGCTGGCGGTGGTAGTGTGCGTAACGGCTCTGTAAAAGAAATGATGGAACACGAGCCCGCTTGTGCCGCTTCATGCCGTGGTGACTCACGCGTGTGCAGCGCTCTTGGCGGGCAGTGCACCAATATAAAGTTGCATTTAAACTTGGTCAGTGAGGAGCGGGGGATGTCGAGCACGTCACGACCTGCACTCAGTGCAAATGCATACATTAGACTTGCTCGAAAATTCCGAGGAGGATAGACTTTCACCCGCATGTCCTCCTCTACAGCAGGCCTTCTTGGGGTCGACGCCGCTGCCAGTTTGTGATCAACAGAAGCACGTTCGTTTTGTGAGTCAACACGATCGAGCGTACATGCAATTCCTAGAAACATCGAAATGTGCATAGTGGAGGTGTATGACGCAGGAATAGACGGAAAGACAGGGAGGTTAGCCAGTTCTCAGACCGGCTGGCTACCCTGTGCTGGGGAATGGGGGTAAGGGGAATAAAGGATAATAGAAAAGAGATATTACAAAAAAAGGAAAGAAGAGTAAAAAAGAAAGGGGAAAAGGGAAGGAGAATACGGCACTACTTAAAGTCTGTCTCTAAGGCCAGTTCTCCGCAAGAAATGCAATAAAGCTTTCAAAGCTTTCTGTGCTGAGAATGGTCTCGGCCAATGTCCAGGACCCTTTCTTCCGACAATGGACGTTTGTCAAAACTGTCTAACACTCTTGAAAGTTCTTTCCTGGGTGCACTGAAGCGGGGACACTCACAGAGAAGGTGGGCGATTGTTTCCTCACAGCTACAGTTATGGAATGTAGGGCCGTTGGCCATTCCGATCCGAAATGAGTAAGCATTCGTAAAGGCCACGCCAAGCCACAAGGGCCAAAGAAACGTCTCCTCATCTCTAGATAGTCCTGACGGAAGACGTAGCCGTAGATTCGGATCCAAGTTGTGGAGACGAGCGTTTATAAATTCCGTCGAGTTCCCCTGTGCAAGCGTAAGTTCACGTTAAACTATGTTGTGTTTTTTTTTCTCTATTGCGTGATGATTAAGAAGTCTTATGTCAGCGGCTAATTGTTCAGTCGGTCCATGACGAAAGAGCGACATAATGCACTGGAGAGCGGTCTTGGAGTCAGAGAAGGTTGACCATGTCTGTGACGGTCCTTCAATTACGAATTATAGAGCAGCACGGAGGTCGGCTAGTTCTGCAGCCGTCGACGATGGAAAATGCGATGTCTTGACTTTTATGGTGACGGACTGCGCGGGAATAACCACTGCTCCTGCTGAGCTTGCAGAAGAAACTGAACCATCGGTTTAAATGTGTAGGCGTCCGCTGTGTTTCTCATGTAGGAGCAGTATAGTGTGGCTTGTTGTAGGGCTAAAAATGACGATAGCGCATAGTGGAGTGTACCACTACGACTGAACGGTCAAGAAACGTTGTCATGACACTCATTCGCCGAGTTGATGTGGTACTGACGTAGCAGGGACACCGGCTGGGCAACTTGACGCTACACAGCTCCAACAGCTCCAGGTCAACGATGCTCCTGAGGGACGTGCTGTGTGTTCCGTCCTCATTCGTTGCACTCGTCATTTTTATTTTCCCCAGTCATATTCATCCAGCACCGAGCAGACGCATTCTGGGTGGCGTTTTCGCGTCCGTAACCGCTTAATTTACTTGTCCTGGCGCCAGTGCTGCAGACCGTGTTGCTGGACCGCCAGCCCACGATACGTGGTGGCGAAATCTTCAAACCCCTCTCGTTCAGCGGTCAGGTAGCCCATGGCCGGCTCGTGGCCTGATGAGTAGGGGCACATCACTTCGGGCGGACGGAAAGAAGCGGTAATTGGTCCATGGTAAAGGGGGCACAGGCTCACCGCTGCATACTTCCGAGTGCGGCGCTTTAACGGCGACCTGGGCCTCCCGCGGTGAGCGCCGATGATGCAAAAAACCCGGAAAGGAGCCGGGGATTTCCCCGGCCGCTGTCAGAGATTTTGTCGGCCCGCATGCATGCCTTTTCTGTGCATACTCTGCCTTGTCTGTCGACCTTTTGCGAGCTGCTTGAGATTACAAAGACTGAGACCGGGTCAAACCGAAAAACTGAGAAACAACAATGGCCAGCCCAGATTTTATAGAGGAGTGGTTGTAAACACAGTACCTCAGCATTACCCGGTCACCGAGCACAGCTGTCAGCGAGACATCACTCAATAATAATTTACGAGGTGTAATCCAAAGTTTAACGTCAACCTGTCTGACCGGTAAGAGGCGATTTGTAGAAGAAAGCAGAAGCGCGCACCCAAAAAGCACCGTAAAAGATTTAATGACGTTACGGCTGCCACAAAGGAGCCTTGCTCACATTAAAGCCAATAGAACCACGTAAAAGACGCAGCGTGTTGTAAGTGCGCGCTTCAGTACATGAGGCAGTGGATACATCGTCCTCAAGGTGCGGCTTTTGTCAGACGCGGGCGTGATGTTAGTCACTTTTCTTTAGTTGGGACACGCGAAACGGCATTAAATCTTTTATCGCTTTCGGTCGGGGCTCGCGCCTGTTTTCTCCTGCAGCAATCCACGAGGTATGTATGTCGATCCACTATTGATGTCGCCTGGTCTCTTGCCTTTCATTGCTGCTAATTCCACATTACAGTTCGCTCATGGCATGTATAGTTTATGACACACATACACGTAAACGGTCGTGCAGCCGCCGTCGCAGTCATCGTGTACAGGCAGGAGTGGGGAGCGCGCAACGTCTGTCCGGCCGCGACTTTCTGTAAGCCGGCCGCGATTCTGAGGATGATACGATTGTGTGCGACATCACGAACGCGCGTTCAGGCTTGTAGTTCGTGCGCTGAGGTTCCATTGAACGTATTTTGACGGAGCAGAGACGCCTTAATGTTAACAATTCGCTTGCCGGCGCCCGATGTTTGAACTACCAGTTCTTGCATTAGTCTGACTGCAGTCCCCTTTACTCGCTGGTAATTGAAACAACGTGCGCCCGGTACAACTCTGTTGTCATAATTTATGACACAATGGTAGTGATATCGATTGCACGTGGTGACACATCGGTTAGCGGTTAGAAATACTACAAAAAACAAAGTCAGGTTGCGGTACAGATTTCGTCACTGTCCAGGCAAGCGAGAAAAAAAAAAAAAGCTAACAAACCAATCAGTAATACATAATGCGTATTGAAAATCTTTCTGCTCTGTAAAGGCGTGACGCTTCTAATTTAATAGGTCACTTTGCAGGTCGAGCAGGCTACTACTATAACTGCACACTGATATTTTAGACCATGACTGAAGGCGTGCTATGTAGTTTTACAGTGAACTCGCCTTTCTTGTCTTGCAAACCGTTGTTTTGCGCATTTTCAGAGACAGAGGCTTCTCCGCTTCGCATGTTGGGGCACAGTGCACGAAAACTCTGCAGAAGCGTGGCACGAGGTGCGCGACTGCAAGTATCACTAGCGCCGCGCGCACGTCGGGCTGTCGCGCGGGCAAGATGGACGGCCGCTAGTCTGTCCGTCGTTGGCCAGAGTTCAAGGCGCGCGCGCGGTCCTCCCGAAGGCGCTTCACCTGGCACGGCGGCCGCTCTTTGTCAGCGACGCGGAGAGCAGCCTTCGCGGTCCCTCGTCGTCGCACTGTTGTTTCGACGGAAAGCGCGAAAGTTGAGCCTACGAGGTATTCCGCCTCGGCAATAAATCACTTGACGGCGCCGCTCATTGTGGACGGGTTAAACCCATAGTCGTCGCTAGCGGGGCTGTTGTGGCGGGACCCCAGCGCCCCCAAGGCCGCGGCGGCGGCAAAGAGACGCAGCCTCTGGCGCTTTCCGCGAGCCATCAGCCCTCTTCCCAAGTCCTTCGGTGGTGCGTGCGTGAAGGGCCTGCCGCTTCACCTGAGAAGGCGCTGAGCTGTTTTTTTGAAAGCTCCGAAAATGCCAACCCCGGCCTTCGGACCTTACGGCCATGGACGGCCCTGGTTTGTGCTGCCGGCCCGAGGAAATGTCAAGGTGCGCGACCGCAGAAGGCCGCTAGCGCGTAATGCCTGTGGTGCCTTCTACCGCTGCGGCCGCGCGGAGAAACTTCCAATTAACGAGCTAGAGCACTTCGCTCAGGTGCTGGTTCAGCTCTTGAAGCTTTCGCGCAGGACAAACAGCCTTCGAACGCCTTCGGATTCCTATTGTGCACGGGGTGCTGCTCCGTTGGTGGCTCTTTGTCTGGCTCCCCGTCTGCGTCTGTTTCACTTCAGCGCCCCTTCTATGGTCGTACTCACTGTGTTCGATAATTGACCGATTGCGGTTCCCCCTAGTGCATTTAATGTGCGGCTTTTGCAGTCAGGGTCGTGAAATAATGTAAACAATTCTGTTCGGCCAGCATCAGACATGCTCAGTCAGCAGCAGCTGCGTCTTTTTTGAGGCACTGGAATAAGGTTTTTAAGCAATCTGCACGTCGTTCGACACATTCTGGTTTCAAAGGTAGCAAATGACGGCTCAATGGACTTTGATTTATTACTATCCTTTTTATGGGCTTCGCGCATTGCATCGACGTAGGCCGTGACGTCGCATTTACTTGTTAGTCTAGCCTGAACGCTGGTACTTCACAGCGACACACTCTCGTTGCATATATATAACAGCATACTTACGCTTTAGCGTTAAACGTGTCATATTTTTTTTTTTTACATTGTGCTAAGCTCATAGAACCGCAAGTAGCGCAGATATGTAAACCTCGTTATTGCAAAACTCGAGCTATTAGAGATTGCTTCGTTGTCATCATTAGGCTGCGTGCGTGTACAAATTACGGATTTAAGACGCTTTTCTTCCTTTCTTTTTTGTTATATAACTTGTCTTGTTATATCCTGATTTTAAAACCTTGTCGCTGTGGTCTTCTTAAGACACAGCTCTTTTCAGCATTGCATTTTATGTCTGAGCCACAGGGGAAACGTAGAGCAAGTATGTTCTATACTTCCCCGAAGCACGTGAGCCAGTAAATACGCTTCTCTCTCTTCTCCTTCTCTTTTAGGAGCCGCGGTGAAGTTCATTCCGCGTTCACTGTCAACAAACCTTTCGGGACGTGCTTCCGCTAAGTGGGTCAAAAGCAAAGTTCAGAAAAAAAAGAAATGCAGAAAGGCAGCCGAGACTACTCTCCGATGATGGCGCTGTTTTCTTTCCGAGGAGCGCCCGCTGAAGGCGACCGCAAGAGGAGCGCCGTCCACTCGGCATTGACGGCTTCACGGTCAGACGCCGGCGGCTTTCGACGCGGTTTTGCAAGTGGCTTCGTCGCACGCCAAGTGGCTGCCATCTATGGAGGAAGGGCGGGAAGAATAAACGGCCATCAGAGAAGGCTCACTATGCAGCGCATCCTTTGCTTTTATTTCTCTCGCTCTCTCTCACCTTGTGCGAAGTAATTGGATTGCGCACACACTTCGGGGTAGCCAACTCGGAACGTTGACATTCATTTGAGCAGTATGTCGCTCGCGTCAGGATTCCAAGAGATAATATGCATTTACCGTTGTGAAGAATAAGCGTTCATACGTTCATGAATGTGCCAATCTCTTGAATCTGTCGACTAGCGCCTGAGCGGCAAAGCACAGATCGGCACGAACATTTTCGACGCTGTGTCATTTACGTAAGGCAGCGGGCTGATGCTTTTCTGCCAGTCTGTACTCCGCGCAGTCTAAAGAGAATAGAAATACGTGGCCATTACAGTTACGGGACCCCTCGCTTAAAATCACAAGTGCGATGAGGGAGTTTGAAGTCCTCGCCTCTGCACCTCATTCCTGCCTTCATCCGCGTGTAATCCGGAGCCCAAGAAACGGTCGTGTCTGTCACTGCTACTCTGGCCGGTCGCACGCCTTCCCGGCACGAGGCGCGGGCGTCCGTTCACCGCGCTTATAATTCGCCGTCGCCGAGTGCCAAGGCGAAAGCCGCATTTTCGTTGACGGTAACGAGTAATTAGTCGGAGCCGGCGACGGCGAACCTGGGTCAACGCCGGCTGGCAACGTCTTGACGGCGCCGGCGCCTATGTGCTCGGCACCAGTCGCAACACGGACTTTGGCCGGGGCCGTGCAATGCATCCAGCAGCAGCAACAGCACACTGCGGAAGGTGTGCGAGAGCGAAGGGCGCGGCGGACGGGGGAAGGGCAGAGGGGTCCGTGCGCACGCGTTGGCGTAGATGTTCGCGCCTACTGACGCGTGCTGTCCGGGCAACCTGCGGCGCCGACGGTGAGCGCGCGCAGGACGGCGGCCGCCTTCTCCGGTCGTTTGCCCCGCCGCGCCAGCCGTGTGCGTGAGCACGTGTTCGGCTGTTCGTTGCTTTACTTGTTTCTTTCAAAGAATTGCTCACAAGTGGAGAAGACGTGGCAGTCGTTGGCCTTTGCTTGTTAACTGCAAAGAAAAAAAAAATGGATGCAGCGTCACCGTGAGCGTGTTTATTTCTGAAATTTTAAAAACGCTGTCCATACTCTTTTTCTATATACAGTGTATCCGCTTGGCTGCGGCGAATGACAAATAATAATGCCGCAGCTCGTTTCGCTAATCCTTTACAACGCTCATATTCATCGCAGTACAAACGAACAAACAAGCAAACGGAACTAACTTCAACAGCTACAAAATTTTTCACCTCCAGTGATTGATGTAAGCATAACTCGGGAAAGTTTCTCTCTCGTTATGTTTGCTATTTTCGTAATGCAGAGACAAAGCGTGCAGTGTTGTTTCCAAGACGATGTCACATTATGTGGTAAATTAACCGGTGCCAGCATTTCCTTCTGTTTGACACTTCACGCCCTGCCTCCCGTGCTGTTTATCTGCTCTTCAAGTCGCGAACCCCCCAATGTAGCCCGAATACTCGCTCTTCTACCTTTTGTTGTCATTCTTCGAAACGCGCCTCTTTACGGTCGCAAAGGGTGGCTGCACGAAGCCTTGGATTTTGCTCGCTCGCACTCGGTGACACTATCGTCGCAGCGATAAAATACGCGCGCTGCTTTCGTTAACGCGCGATAGTGTTCTGGAGCGAAAAGTTATGTCGCAGTTTTTCCGCCTGTTGGTTCGCGCTTCATATCAAGTTTCAGCGACGAAAACGATACACTCTTTACATTCTGCCGGACGAAAGCCGAACGGCTCTCATATGCTGTGACAGGTAAGAGATAGAGAAATAAAAATGATTGCGCCTAAGTACGGATGTTTACCATGCACAAAAAGAGAGAAAAGGAGCACGAAATACGGAGCCGTGTGTGTGTGTGATGGAGAAAGAGAGAGAGAGATAGGGGAGGGAGGCCTCCAGTACGGCGTCTACTTCCGGGCGATGGTCGTTCTCGCACCTTTTTATTTCACTGTCGCAATATTATTAGAAACCTGTCGCTGTAAACTACTACATCTCAACATTTCAGCGCCGAAGAGGTAATTACGGCTAACCTCTTTAGCTTATCTGGAAGGTTACATGTTAGCTTTCTGCAGCGTGCGCCTTCTCTTTCTTTATTTACCTTATTCTTTTCTTTTATTTCTTTCTTTATTTTTCTGAGTCTCGGCCACACCTTCTGGAGCATCCATGACCTCCCCCGTGTGTAAAGGAATGGAAAAAAAAAAAGCTGCATTAGCATCGTTGCAAGCCATTAGCGCTGGAGAAGCGACCCTGCCACGCTCGGTGACGACATCGCTGCTACCTACCTTTCCAACATGATAGCTGCTGTGCCAGTAAAAAGCTCGTGTCACCAAACTCCTATATAGCAGCATCATCGATCGCCTTCTGCTCTCTCTTTGAGTCGGGACTGCGCGTGTAAACAAGCTGTCGCGCGCTAACTTATTTAATTGATGGATGAGTCGTTAGTCCGCTTCTTGTAGACTTCGCGAAACCTGCCCGAGTGAAAGCCTCCTTGCAGCAAACTGCGTGTGAGACACCCGTAGAACGATGTTTCCACGCCTGCACGGTCGCCTTTCCATCTCCCGTCGCTGTGTCTGGCTCTTTATTTTTTTTTCTTCGTATTCTCTCGCGTGTTTTTCCTTTTCCTTTCGCGAAGTATGATGGATGGGTTTCTGCGGAACACCGTCGCAGTAACACGTGTGTTCGGTTGATGATAGCGCGCGTTTGACGTAATTGCTCCGGCGTTTGCTGCAGGTCACCGCCGCTTTCAATTTTGTTTCTCTACCCCCGAGAATCACCAGGTCATCCCCTTGCTCTTGACTGTCTTGTCGATCTAAAAGCGAGGCGGTATAGGAGCTCAAAAGTGGCTATTGATTGATTGACGGTCTTTAACGTCCTATCCTAACACGGGGGGGGGGGGGGATATGGAGTACTGGAGGGCTCCGGATTATACTTATGACCACCCGGGGTCCCTTAATGTGCGCCGAAAGCGCGGTACACGAGCACCCCAATGAGAGTGCAGCCCAGAATCGAACCCAGGACCACGTGCTTTGAAGTAGAACGCCATCCGTTGAAGCCGACGTGGTGGATACGCGCGGGCGCGCAGCGAGTCAGCGCCAACGCGAACATATATACACGAAGCGTGTCCTGACGGAAAAGAGTGTTTTAAGAACAGTACTACATGTTGAACAGGTAAATACTTCGAAAGGAGGACCAAGTACTTGTACGAACACGCCAGCCCACACATTGAAACCGTCGGTCGGTGTCCGCCGACTGCGCTAACACATGAAAACACCACACCATTCTTTCTCAGAATGTCTTAGGCATTTTTCGCCCTTAATTAGACCACCTAAGGAAACCACGAGTGCCTCGAAGGACAAGGGCGCGGAACGTTATTCGACACACTCGAGCGACGCACTATAGCGATGTGCGTGCCTTTCAAGATGTCGCAGGGCCCGCAGGTTAGGAGCGACTTTCTCCCGCTTTCCTTTGTGTACAGACATCGTCCGGTATCGGAGGTGCGGGCAAAAGAACTCGGCTCTCAACACGCTTTTGCGATAGCGCTGTGCTATGCGAGTTATCGATTTTGTGCCTCAGTTTCGATTCAAGCCGCGAAAAAAATTATTGGCTAGTATATGGTCTGTTCAGGTAATACACTGGAAGGGGCGTAACAGTGCTGTCCCCTACAAGCTATTCTTCAAAAAATATAACATAAAACTAAGGTGGTCTAGATTGCAATGCTGGCAGGTAAGAATATGGCATGGTATTCGGAGGACCGACAGCCGTATGGTGAGTTCCGTTCGCCTTGGTTCCGCTCGTAAGCCCATCACAAGTTGCTTGACGGCATTGGTAGCAAGCGGATAGGTAGCCGGTTAATTCGCTTGTACTGACTGCTCGATCGAGCGACGGTGCTATCAGCGGAGCCACAGTGAGCGATGCACTTGACGCCCGTCTGATCTTGTAGGTCAAGCGTCTCAACCACGCGGTCCGCAGGTGGCCCCGCGGGACTTTAGCTGCAGGCTCTCACCTTTCACGCGATTTCACGGTCACCACTTGTCCCGCTAGCAAACAAGGACGCGAAGGATGTTGGAAAAGAAGCGCTGAGCGTCCGCCCGACCTTCCTTGTCTTCGTTTCGCAGCGAACAGCCACGCGTCGGCAGTGACGCAAAAAATGTGCCGCGCCGTCAACCCACGCCTTTCTTTGCTTATCAGTTTGAGAATGCCGTGTCCAAACTGTGGACGGCAAGGGATGCGTGCACCGAGCTTGTGGTAAGTGCAGGTGCCTGCTATGTCGCATGTATTTGATTTACGATGTTCGTGCATTTGGTCAGAATCAAATTTATTTTCTATATCCCGTCATTACACATCCAGAATGTCCAGAAGGAGATGCCAGAGTCGTAGACTGTATTGGGACCTCCATCGCGAATTGGGACGTTCGTTCGTTCGATGATTGACATGGTTTAAGATCCTAAGGCAGCACTGGGACCACGAGGGACGCTGTAGTGACGCTGTAGTGGAGGGCTTTAGATGAATTTCATTAGACTTCTGTGGAGCCGCTGCGCTCGCGAATCGAACTCCACGGCCTCGTGCTACGCAGTTTAACTCCACAGCCACTGAATGACGGTGGTGACTGTCAGTTATATGTTTTGTAAATTAAATTATGGGGTTTTACGTGCCAAAACCACTTTCTGATTATGAGGCACGCCGTAGTGGAGGACTCCGGAAATTTCGACCACCTGGGGATCTTTAGCGTGCACCTAAATCTAAGTACACGGGTGTTTTCGCATTTCGCCTCCATCGAAATGCGGCCGCCATGGCCGGGATTCGATCCCGCGATCTCGTGCTCAGCAGCCCAACACCATGGCCACTGAGCAACCACGGCGGGTAGTTATATGTTTTGTGTTGTACGGGATACAGCGCCAAAGAAAAAAAAAAGATCAGAGAAATGAAAAATGCAGAGTTCCGTTTTATAAGGCTTATCATGGATCTACTTGGCAGGGCCTTCCAATCACCTTTGGGCACACCGCTATTTTCGCTTCATGCTTAGACGTCGCATAAATTAATGAAAACCAGTGGAATCCTTCTTAAAGTAGTTTGATTTCTTTTTCTAACCGACTCCTATATTGGAAATTTATGAAAAGGAGGCTCATATTCGGAATACTGTGTCGTTACGCTCTCCCTGTCTCTCCGTTATTATCTTTCCACCGCCCCGTAGTGTAAGATAGCAAACTATATTTTCTGTTCTGTTTAGCCTCCCCGTCTTTCTAATTTCTCTTGTCCTCATTATCTAGTCCAGTGCTTCTCCATTCTCCTCGTTGTGTCTACATTTAGAACCATTGTTGAAGCCGCCTTGCTTCGCTTTAGTAGCAGAAGTAGCATTTGCCAGTTCTGTCCAGGAAGAGGTGTTGTCATGGTTCCAGCAATAATGCGTGTGAAGCGCGCCTACGCGCTTGCAGCATTTCCCCTACAGGGCTATCTCCAGACTCACTTGTCCGTCAACGACAGCGTGCAGCCGGAGCGTTTGCGCCTCGATAGCTCCATCACGCATCTTTAGTGATTCCTTACATCGTCGAGGCAACGGCGCTCTGGACGTGTACGTTTTTGAACTGTTGTAAAGGAACAACGCCGGCACGCATCAGCTGGAATCTAGCAGTGTGATTTTCTTTGCTGTGGCCCGACTTATGCAGCACACAAAGAGGTCCGACCGTGATTTCCTGCTCCGCTAGACATTTGCGCCAACACCTATGCCCGCCATAACAAACATCGGAAAAGCGAACACGTTTCCCCCCCTTATTTACACGTTCTGACACGCGCAAAAGAAGTAAATGAAGCCGAGCTCGGCTTTTTTGGCGTCGTTTCCAGTCAGGGCGTTGTGGCTGGCTCCCTTCCCTTGGCGTTGGTGACGCCAGAACCGTCTGTTTTGTTTGTTTCCCCCTATTTATCGGCCGTTCAACTGAGAAGGGCACGCTGTCGACGAACGCCCGTAGCACACAGAGAGCGTATGCTCGCTGGCGGAGCGTAGGTCGTCACAGGCGGGACGACCGGGTCGCCATCCATAAAATTACAATTTGGTGAGGGGGAAAAAACAAAAACAAAAAAAAAAGGAGCGCGCGCTGCGTACAGCGGAACCGAGCTATGTGTGTGTGTGGGCGCTATTAACCAGGCTCTGCGAGCGGCGAGCGAGTGAAAAGGCAGCGAAACGGGGGCAAACCTAGAGCGGCCCGGCCGTGCGGATAACGCGGAGCGGGGGCCGCGTGCTCCGGGCCGGCGCGCTTGTTCCGCCGCAGACAATGTGGCGCCCGCCGTATCGAAGCCGCGCGCTGCCGGCACGGATAACTACGCGCCGCGGCGTCCGTGCGACGGCTGCCGCGGCGGCTGCACTAACCACCCTTACGTAAGACTCTCCACCGCCCTGGCGGCAGTGCCCTTTACGGCAGGCCGCCCCGACGGGCGGCGAGGCAAGTGCATCCACTCGGGCAGATCATAAAAAAGCGAGTTATGGCTTTTTCACCTGCCCCCGCGGTCGTCCTCCTCCTTTTCCTCCTCTTCCAAGTGGGAGACGTGCCGCGGTGCACTTTCTTTTTCTCAAGTAATCCATCTTTCAAAAAACTTCTTTCCCGGTCGTCTTCATCTTCGGCTGCGCGAAGGGAGCAGAGCGGCACTTGCTGCTAACGCTTGGATTTTCTTGCTTTCTCCGGCACGCCGATATAGGCTTCTTTCTTTCTTTTCGCCATCACACTCGGACACGTCCTTGACAAACCTCACAGTATGTATTTTTCCTGTCTCCTTCGTGCATCATCTACAACGTCTATCTATAATTGTCATTCCTCGTTTTATCGCATACGCGGAATCTTCTCTCTCTCTCTCTCTCTCCATTTTCTATTTTCTTCGCGCGCTGTGACGGGCAGGACGTCACCGCTGGTATGCCTTCCTGCGGACGACGCGCTTTCCCGCAGCACACGCCGTCGTTTGCCAAGGTTGTTTCCGCCATCGGGAGGAGGAGAAGCGAGGGCAGTATAAACATTGCGGAGCTCAATCCGCGGGAGCATTTAATGTCAGCGGGGTTTTTAAAACCGCCGCGGACATAATCAGCGCGATAAGCGCCAAATTAGCGCCTCTCTTTATGGCCAACAGCGAAGTCGTGTCTCTGCCGCCGCTCGCCTTTAGCCGGCGCTGTGAACGGAATGTGAATGAGCGCAGCTACCGCGGTCGCCTGAGGTTTTTCACCGTCGCCGTGCCACGCACACTGCGCGCTGCCGGCGGAATCCGCGAGCGATCGCCGCGCCAAGAATGCGTGCGCGCGCGCGCGCGCCGTGGGGCGAGCGGCGTGTCGCTCGCGCCGGCGTTCGCGGCATACGCGCGAGAGAGCCGACACCAGCCGAACTCGACACTGCCGCATCCTTGGCGCAAGGTCGCCCGTCGCGTCCTTGGAGGGTCCTTCGCGTGGAAGAAAGCACGGCTGCCATAACAGTGTCCGGTGTCTCGCGCTGACTCGCACGCCGCCGCAGGTAATTGTCCCCCGACTGCGCCAGGTGCGTCCCCGGGCGCGAACGTGACTCTGGGGTCGCCGCTTCCAGTCGTATCTCCAGTCTGCGCTCCGACTCGTCGCCGCCATGTCCAGACAGACGTCGCGAGGTGTCCGGTTGACAGTCACGGCCGGAGGGGAACGGCGATGAAACAGGCGAAATCGCCTTTTCATTAATTTTTCTTTGGCGCGATATCCCTGGGCCGCACCTGATCGCTTTTGTACCACCAATGGGGGTTGTATTGCCGACCGATTAAACGATCGTTAGCTTTGGCCTGATCTTCGTAACACCGAAAGAGAATGTGAGCCCAGTAAACTACGCAGGAGACGACGTGGGAACGCGTACCGCCTTTGGCATTCACGAGCTGCGGTTACTGAAAGGGCACGAACGAACGAAAGGTGAACATTCTAGAGGTATGATTGTCGTAAAATTCGGTCGACGGAAAGAGAGTGATAGGTGGGCAGTGCATCATTACTGATAGCGCTGTTACATACACTAACCTTCTGGTTATGGTTGCCTACAGGTAAACTACCACAAAAACTAAAGCTGTCATTTTTCACTCCTAGGACAAACAAGCACCTTTCCGTGGTAACGTTTACTTAAGGGCTAAACGATATACGGCTAATCAATGCGTCGAAGTATACTCGGTGATCATTAATAAGATGACAATCTGACTAATATTTTAATGAAACTAAGCCGTATATAACTGGACAAATGGGTTACAGAAAGACTGAGACTTGAATTGTTCGACTGTGGGTGAGCATGACACGCCTCAGCCCGGAGCCAAGGCTCCGAGCTAAGGATTTGGGCTAAGGCTTTTTGTCTCGGCTACTGTTGATGAAATTGAGCCGTATAACTGTCTTTTTTATATTTATTAAAATTAAAGTAAAAGAAAAATATATAGTCACCTTATAATTGTGACGGCTACTGCTTTTCGCATAGCAGAAATAACGTATTCTAAACCGCAACCGGTACTTCATCATTAAGTGAAATGAATATTATAAGAGTGCAATACTCTGTTCTCATTTTACACTGCTGTTATTTCGTTTCGGGAACAGTGAGCGAAACGTATTCGTCAAGACATTAAACATTCAAAAGAAGATACTGCGACAATGCAACCACTTTTCCTATCCACCAGCTTGCCCTTTAAGAAATTTGATATACTGAAAATGAACTATTTATATCTCGACAGGTTGTGAGTACAGTATTTGTTGCCGACGGTCAGCAGTTCCGTAGTTGTCAACATGGTAAACATTCGTCTAAATGAACTAGTGTGCGAAACAAGGAGAGCTGACACATGGGTAATTCTGTATTATGGCATTAATTATGCTATGCAGTTGCTCACAATATCCGTTTATAAACGGATATTCAACGCACATAAATCTGTGCTGAATGAATACAATGCTGTAGGAATTGATACGTCGAAAATAAATTTTAGTGATGCAACATTTAGCGACTGTAATAATACTTCTTTTCTTTAAGCATGGACGTTTGAGCCTTTGCGATGTAACTTGTTTGACATGTTTCATTTTTGTCGTAATGGTCGTGTTGTTGCATTTTCCGCTACTGTCAGCGTAAATGGGAATGAAAGACACCTCATCGGATCATCAAACAGCTTTTTCCTTTGCCTCCTTTCGCATCGTACTGTGACAAACGACAAAGAACCGGAAGAATCAAATCAAGAAGCCGAGTCTAACGCCTCCATCTTCGCCTACAGCTGTTTATTGACTACGCGTGTACGTGCATCCATGTGCGGATGCTTCGCTGCTCTGCTGCAAAAGCTATGGACATTTTATCTCAAAGCATGCGCAACGATTATCTAGCGCCACTCAATCCACGGTATCCAATGGAATGGAGTTGGAAGCTCGTCGAGTCAGCACACGTTTTGCATATGACGTATGAGCTAAAGTAAGCTGTTCAATACGCCTACGATGCGTGATCTAAAAGTTTCCGGACTCAAAGTGCGCTGTCTCGGCGGAGAGTAAAACACTGCTCTACCGCTACAAGGCGCCCATATGGTACGTGTAATGACTTCATCTAGAGGTTGTTGTTGGCAATGATAGCTGTATTTTATTTTCTCTAACAAGTAATGCTCTTTTCAGCCTGATGTGTTTCGCACTTTTGCGCCAGAAATCCTCCAGACCTTCTTTTTTCTTTCTTTCTTTAGTGCACTATATATACGGCCAGGTTTGTTTAGCTTGCCATTACTGTTCGCTAAACCTAAGGCCTCGAGCAGAATACATGCGTCATGGGTTGCTTCTAGATAGACGCTGCGATATGCTAACAAAACGTGCTCAATGAATTCCCTGCTACCTCTGCACACTGCGCATGAACACTCGTCATTAAAAATTTTTTTTGTTTATAACGCCTCAGGCAGCTTGATTTGCTTTTCCCTTTTGAATTCATTATTTTCGCCTGATACAGTTACATAGGGCTTCCTCTCCTTCGCACCTCTGCAGTATTGTCTTCCGCATCTCCTATTAGCTTTTTTTCACCGCCGTTGTCCACGTCGCCCACTTATCCATACTACCCATACAGTTTAGTCCATCTACATTGAAGGCCCTCTGGAACCGAAGCAATGTACCATTAACAGCAGGGCAGCATGATTCCGGGAATATTTGGATCACCCCTCTTTTAAACAAGACACCTCAAGCACACAGAAATGGTGACGGTGGCCCAACTCTTGCACAATTACTCGGCAGTGGCTTAATCGCTTTAATATTTTCATTCTTGTGTAATATTTTCATGGATTACACTCCTAAGAAATCTGCTCAGGTCAAATTCTATGATTCGTTCGTCTGTCAGGCACACAGAACGGAAGCAACAGTTCATATCAAATTCTGTTGCTGCTTGTCCAGGGCAATGCGTCACCGTTTCTATAAAAAAAAGATCCCCGTTGATAAATGAAAAGTTATACACCAAACACATGCGGCAGCCACTGCCATCGCGCTACTGCTGAATTCTGAGTGCTACTCAGTGTTGTCGCGCCGAAAGATGATAGAATACTTAAGGGCGTGTCCGCTCGTTTTTCTCCTTTGTTCGCACTGCTACCACGCGCGAATCGTCGCCGGCCCGTGGCTTGAGCACCGCGAACTGTAACACGCATATCTCTGAAAAATGATACACCCTTCGCCAAAAGATACGAAACCACAGTGCGCATGACCTCAGCTGACTCTGAAACATCTTGCCGGCCGTCTGTTGCATCCACACTGCTCTGGAGTAGTGGAGAGGAAGCGGAACTTTCGTCTTGAGATTGAAGAGCTCAGGCCAGGAATTCAATGAGCGCGTCACGACACAGACAGAACTCAGAAAGGTTCACGCTCCCAGTGGGTTTGTCTCCTTCGACAAGGGCTGTGTACCTCACCTGGTTAATCGCCACCTCGTCGTTATAACAGCGACAGTAGAGCAACCAGCGCACCAACGCCTTCTTGTTATTCTATGACTTGTCCCGTATTCTCCGGTATCGTCGTCCCCGATTTTCATCGTCCCGTCAATGAGGCATTTCCTCCTCATTTACTCTTTTCACCCGCGTAAATCTTCGTGACCTTCTTTGTCAAGGTAATGCTCGTTTCCCTTCATTTACCTGGCCTCAAGATACGTCTTCCCGCTTCAACCTTTACGTTTCTTAGATAAATAGTATAGTTACGAACTACATACTGGGATTCTTTAAGAGTCAACAAGTAAATGTTTTTTTTCCTTGAATAAACCATCCCTCTAGTCACGAAGCCGAGCTCTGAATGGTTGTTCACCGTTTGTGTCTTGGCGTCAGCAACGTAAAGTAGAAGGCCTGACGGATGGTTGCTACAGGTGGTTCTTACTGAATAGCTTCTTAAGCATGGCCCACTGACGAATGTATAGTGAAATTCACTCGAGATAGATGCGTGGGAGAAGGCGGAGAACACCGGAGAGGAGATAAGATTAAATAGCTCAGTACACGGTCGTATATATAGTCAACACTGTGAAATTCACGCACTGCAGTGCCAGCTATTCGCATGCACAGAAACACTCGGTGGCACAGTGATACCCGCACGCTTGAAGATAAACTTCGCAGAAAGAAATCGCGTAGGACACAGCTGACTGGCGAATTGTTTTCGCCAAGCGGTTTGCAGCGTGGGCGAGGCGCGATAGGTGTTGTGCCCTCTACTCCCGGTCGTTCTTCGCTTCGGAACTGCAGCCGCTGCACGGCCGTATAACAATAGCTCGTTGCGCCGCGTACAACGCGAGGGCGACGTGCTGCCTGTCAGCTGGCTTTTATGACCAGGGAGGGTAGCTTTATTGTACGAGCAGTGGCCGAGGGGACTGCGATAGCTCGGACGTAGAAAGTTGTCGGCATGCGTTATCATCGCGGGGCGACTATATGTATGTGCTCTGTGTATGTGTCTGCTCGCATGCGCGCGACGCCCAACACCGGTGTACGGCTTGTCATTGCCGAGCTGGCGACGCGTACGATCTACTGCCGCACTACTCCAGGGGCCGCCAGTGTCTGCCGCGCGGTATATTCGCGCGCCTGTGCGATGACAAGCAGGACGCGCGACTAACGGAGTCGCCGAAAAGAGGTCTCATTAGCTGGCTCCTTCTTTCTTCTTGCGACAGCAAGCGGCGTCAGCGCATTGCAAGGACATACGAACACCTCGAATGCCACACACTGTTTCCAAATGAACGTGCCAAGACTTAAGCAAGAGAAAAAACAAAGAGGTGGGGGGGTTGGGGGGCGTAAACGAGTGAGAACAGTGTTATCAATGAGTCGCACATGAGGAATACGAAAAGCAGAGGTTGCACGGATTTTTTTTATTAACCAGTGTAAATCTCCCCGAAGCTCTGTTATGCGCGAGAAGGTTCAGGAGCGCTGAGAGACTCGATGTTTAGTCAAGAAACTCGCACATCAAGTCCAAGACTGCAGAGCATTTCTAACAAATTACGTTGGCTTTTGTATGGTGTAGGTGCAGTTCTGGTAATGTTATGCGCGTTTGACCTATGTGCTATGCACGTTTCACCCTGTGTAAAAGAGCAAATTGGATGGCGTCTTGCTTAAACACGCGTGTGAAGGAATTGGTTGAAATGCGTTAGCAAAAACAATATTGTAGAATGGAGGAGACTATATAAGTTTAATTACACTTCGAACGAAAACTTACATAGAGTAGAATTGACCGATGAAAAAAAAAAGGAAAAGTGTAATTGCAGTCTATTCTGGCGTTACACAAACACAATTAAACCAACGCCAACGTCTGAGCACCCCATGTACAATTTTTTTTTTTTTTACATGGAACACTTTCATGCGTAAATTTTGTTGCTCATGCTAGAGCATACTAGAGAGCAACTTTCGCAATCATCATCATCATCACCATCAGCCTGGTTACGCCCACTGCAGGGCAAAGGCCTCTTCCATACTTCTCCAACTACCCCGGTCACGTACTAATTGTGGCCGTGTTGACCCTGCAAACTTCTTAATCTCATCCGCCCACCTAACTTTCTACCGTCCCCTGCTACGCTTCCATTCCCTTGGAATCCAGTCCATAACCCTTAATGACCATCGGTTATCTTCCCTCCTCATTACATGTCCTGCCCATACCCATTTCTTTTTTTTTTCTTGATTTCAACTAAGATGTCATTAACTCGCGTTTGTTCCCTCACCCAATCTGCTCTTTTCTTATCCCTTAGCGTTACACCTATCATTCTTCTTTCCATAGCTCGTTGCGTCGTGCTCAATTTAAGTAGAACCCCTTTCGTAAGCCTCCCGGTTTCTGCCCCGTAGGTGAGTACTGGTAAGGCACAGCTGTTATACACTTTTCTCTTTAGGAATAATGGCAACCTGCTCTTCATGATCTGAGAATGCCTGCCAAACGCACCCCAGCCCATTTTATTCTTCTTATTATTTCAGTCTCATGATCCGGATCTGCGGTCACTACCTGTCCTAAGTAGATGTATTCCCTTACCACTTCCAGTGCCTTGCTACCTATCGTAAACTGCTGTTCTCTTCCGAGACTGTCAAACATTGCTTTAGTTTTCTGCAGATTAATTATTAGACCCACCTTTCTTTGCTTTGTTTTGTCTCTCCAGGTCAATGAGCATGCATTGCAATTGTTCTCCTGAGTTACTAAGCCAGGCAATATCATCAGCGAATCGCAAGTTACTAAGATATTCTCCGTTAACTTTTATCCCCAATTCTTCCCAATCCAGGTCTCTGAATACCTCCTGTAAGCACACTGTGATTAGCATTGGAGAGATCGTATCTCCCTGTCTGACGCCTTTCTTTATTGGGATTTTGTTGCTTTCTTTATGGAGGACTACGGTGGCTGTGGAGCCGCTATAGATATCTTTCAGTATTTTTACATACGGTTCGTCTACACCCTGATTCCGCAATGCCTCCATGACTGCTGAGGTTTCGACTGAATCAAACGCTTTCTCGTAATCAATGAAAGCTATATATAAGGGTTGGTTATATTCCGCACATTTCTCTATCACCTCATTGATAGTGTGAATATGGTCTATTGTTGAGTAGCCTTTACGGAATCCTGCCTGGTTTTTTTGTTGACAGAAGTCCAAGGTGTTCCTGATTATATTTGCGATGACCTTAGTAAATACTTTGTAGGCAACTGACAGTAAGCTGATCGGTCTATCATTTTTCAAGTCTTTGGCGTCCCCTTTCTTATGGATTAGGATTATGTTAGCGCTCTACCAAGATTCCGGTACGCTCGAAGTCATGAGGCATTGCGTATAGAGGGTGGCCAGTTTTTCTAGAACAATCTGCCCACCATCCTTCAACAAATCTGCTGTTACCTGATCCTCCCCAGCTGCCTTCCCCCTTTGCATAGCTCCCCAAGGCTTTCTTTACTTCTTCCGGCGTTACCTGTGGGATTTCAAATTCCTCTAGACTATTCTCTCTTCCATTATCGTCCTGGGTGCCACTTCCGCAATAATGTGTCTCATATATATATTAGCGCAGCGATTAGAGCGAACCGACCTCTTTAAATTAACTCTCAACATTTCATTCGCCAGTCGCGCTCGCGCTGTACTTGCACCGTGTTGCCTATTCATTGGCGTTGGCTCTTCTGATGATGAACTGCGCCTACCGCTTCTCTTTTCGCTGCGTGTCTCCTGGGCCGCTATTTTGTAGCGATGCCTTATGCCTTATTCTACGCTATTCTGATCATCCACCACACACGGCCGTGCGATCCCGTTGATAATGTGGGCAGACCGTCGCTCTGACCACTGGCCAAGCGCGAAAAGCGTGTGAAAGCATAGAATCGGAAAAGGCATCGCTGCAAAATACCGGCCCTGAGCTCGACCGAGTTGACGTTTCGCCCCCGCTTAGCACTTCGCGTCGCCAAATAGTACGCATGCGTGGTGCAGGATGGCGCTACAGCCTTTGTCGTTCTACGTTGCGTTCTTCTCAAGCATGACTTCAAGTCGTTATCTCCGAGGGGGCCATTTCGAGTGTTTGCCGAGCAATAACCACCGCGTGTCTCCCAGTTTCCATGCTGCCGTGCAGGACGATGCCCAAGAAAGGCTGCGTGACATCATCAGCATGCGTGAAAACCTTATCTTTGCGCAGAACTGCTGAGGCTCTTTCGGCTCGTAGTAGTAGTAGAAGCGCCCGTAGTAAGCGTATAGTAAAGAGAGACCGGTGAGGTAACGTCCTAGTGAATTGCAAGAAACATTCGTCCTAAGACGGAGGTTCGGAATGGTGCGCTTAGTAGATGCGCTGATTTGTTAATTAATAATCGCACTGGCGATTATCGCGCAAATCTCACTAATTGACATTTTAATTGGTGGTTATATGAGACATGTTGTAATTACGGAATTGAAGTCGCTCGCTACTCGAAGCATAACCTTTTGGTAAAAGCTTTGCCTTGCACCAGTTTCGAGAGATGCGCACACAAAATATGCTGTGAAATGCATTGCTGTTCCAATTAATCGTTACCGTAGTGAATTTTTCCGCATTGCTGCCGTGCATAGCTAGTCAGTCGTTTCGCTGCAGATTTTGAGTGCTTATTTCCCGAAATTGGTGCAAGGCAGATTTTCTAGAAAAAGGTGGTACTTTGAGCATAGAGCAGCTTCAATTTTGCAATTAAAAAATTATGGGTCTTTACATACCAAAAACACGATCTGATTATGAGGCACGCCGTAGTGAGGGACTCCGGAATAATGTGGACCACCCGGGGCACCACGTGCATTTAAATCTAAGCACGTGGGTGTTTTCGCATTTCTCCTCCATCAAAATGCAGCCGCCGTGGCCGGGACTTCATCCCTCGACTTCCTGCGTAGCAGCGCAACAACAAATTTTGCAATTACAACATGCCCCATATAGTCACTATAATGAAAATAACATTTAGCGAAATCTGTTCATTAATAATCGTATCGGCGGGTACCACAGAAATTGTGACGTCTGCCTCGGCTGTGAAGCCTAGTCAGTAAAATTATTTTTCTTTTGTCTCGAATCTCCCATTGTTAATAATCAGCGACAGTCGTTGCACCAGCCGCGGTGCCTCAGTGGCTATGGCGTGGCGCTGCTGGAATGCGAAAAACGCTCGTGTACCGTGCATTCTCCAGGTGGTCAACATTAATCCGGTATACTCCACTACGGCGCGCCACAAGCTCACATCGCAGTTTTGACACGTAAAACACCAAAATTTATGCAGTGCTCGCAGCAATACGCGGTATAGCATAGATTTTTCCAACAGAAATAGAATCAGTTACCTATCGTCGAGCTATAATCAAGCCCAAATCCGAGACGGAGAGAGAGAGAGAGAGAGAGAGAGAGGCACGTTGAGCAGATGTAAGACTGCGCCCGGTAGGGATCACTCGGTGCAGGAACAAGTTTTTTTTTTCGCTGGCATGTTTTAGTAAGCTCTTCATTTTCCGCTGCTCATTCTTTTTTTTTTTAATAAGCTTGTTCGTGCATAGACCGGCATAAAGTAGACTTGACAACAAGGTCTTATGAGCTTTTTTCTGGCTACTTTTAACATATAGTTCGCAACTTTTTCAGGGATTATGTATCGATGATCGTTCTGGACGGATAACTGTATCTAAATGTTTGGCCGATATAGTAAACCGCAGATAAAGAGAAAAGGCCGGAGGGCTGACGTTCGTGTGCGTGTGCGTGTCAGAAATGTGTACGCCAACGATGTTGTAGTCTGTTCATGTGTAATCATAACTTGTTTGTCGCCCAGTCAACCTGCTGAAGATATTATTGCGTCATTCGTTTCATGCCACCATTCCGCCATTTCATACCGCTGCATACATTTTTCAGTGCGCATGGTATATTGCGCTGCATGGTGTATTCAAATACCTGGTGTGCCGCTGAAGGGCGCTATCGGTGAACGCCTTTGAGCTGTGGCAGGTGCGCAGAACTCCAGCAAACAAATACCCGTGCAGGGCTTCTCAAATCGTGGCTGTCCACAAGTTGTGGAACCGGAGTGTCTTTCCAACAGCGTCGGAAGTGGAGCAAGTCTCCACCATCTCATCTGGCGGTCGCCTTACGGGACGCACGGACAGAACGATGGGGGTGGTCAAGTAACCAATGACCCCTTTTGTCGTCATCCGTTCCAACCATGACGACCCCCAGTGTCTCTCCAGTCTATAGTCGCCGTGAATGGTAATTGTCTCAAGTGACTCTGCTGATGTACCCCTCCTGGCTTACCTCCCCGAGAAAATGAGCAGAGCCAGAGAGCAAAGTCCCGTCTCTTCAGAGAGAACCCCCGGCTGGAGTGGCGGCCAGTGGCAGAGCGACGCGAGAAGTGGAAGGCGGGAGGACCCTGGAGTGGATTCTAGCCAAAAAGAAGCGCGCGTTCGCCGAAGCACGTCTGAGGGCCCGTGCTGTGTACACAGGCGTCTTGTGCTCAAGCGGCACCGCTGCTGCTGTGGAGGGCGGCGAGTGGGGAATCCGGAGGGGGGGGCCCCGGCATGGCTTCGCCGTATTTCACCGCACAGAGGCGCCTCCTTCGGATCTCGCTGCGAGCCTCGGGTCAGAACGAGATGCCACCAGCGAAGACGTGCGCTCCCTCTTTCTGCGGTTGGTCACCTTGCGTCTTCGCTCCGGGCCTTTCTTTCTTTTTCGGCAGCAGCACCATTATTATGATTACCGGCGCGGACCGTTCTTTTGAAGCGAACCGCGGTGATACACGTCGCGAGTTCATCAGCCCTATAAACCCATAGAGATAAGCGCGCTGTTTACCTCGCGTGGATTGGGTTCTCGGACGTGTAAGCCGTGCGCTACGCTGGAGGCACAAACACAGCTGCCCGTGTGCCGCCGGCGGAGGACTCCTTCCTTATCGGGGACGGCTGTCAACCACCGAAAACCTCCTTACGCAACCGCCGCCTCCGAAAGCGCGCTGTACAGGAAGAGCGCGCGTTTGCGCGCGCGCCGAGAAAAGGCCTCGACCTCGCGCGCAGGCTGCCCTGCCTCGGTGGGAATGTCGGCCTGGCGAAGAAGGTGCAGCGAGTGAAGCGGCGCTGGAAAAAGCGCGCGCCAGCGCCACTTTCCCCGGCTCGCGCCAGCAAGAGCGACGATGCTGTGGCGCAATATTAATTGAAACGTCTGGCGCGGCGCGGTTCAAAGAGGTCGTCGTGCGCCTTCCGATAAAACGTCGGGAGCAGAGGTTAATAACGGAACAAAAGCCGGAACGGCGCAAGTCCCGCCCCCCCCCCCTCCCGGGAAAAGGAGCGAATAATAAAGAGCGAAGTGCGAAAAAGTGGGAAAAAATAATCATTAGAAGTGCAGCAAAGCGCGCCCTCTTCTCCTCGACATGCTGGTACAGAGTTTTACGAAGCCCTCAGCGACGAAGGCGCGCCAAATGAACAAGAAAAATAAAAACGAGGAGTTCGTTCAAAGAGGGCTCCGTCTACAAGCAGTGAATGTCGGCGAAGTTGCGCCATAGCGTGCCGCGGACAGCGTGGAGAGGAACATTTCTGGCCGTGGCCTTCCGGCTTCAGGCACACATTCAAGCCGAACAGCTGTCAGGGGCGCTTCTAAAACACGCGCGCATGGTTCGTGGGTCGTCTTTATCCACTCTCCCTCATATAGAGCGAACGAAGCTTCGCTTGTATGTCGTCCACCCCTTTCCGATTTCCTTATTTCCCGCAAGTAGCGAAATTCGATAACGTTGGAGGGAAGGAAATAAAGATAAGGGCCCGGCGCTAGCGGCAGGCGAATTGCAAATTCCTCAACCTCGCGCTGTTGCCCAGAAATAATTCACTCCCAAATCAACAGCCCGTTCATTCGGACTTGATTTTCACGCCGAAGAACGCCTTTGAAACATTCCGCATAAGTGCATCGTTTGCCTTGCGCCACGATCTGAAATCAGAGACTCCGGCACCTTGGCAACAAAGTAACAAACAGCAAGCGGCTAATGAAGCGGCCGCTGTCGCACCGCGTATCTGTGCGCTCTCTGGAGTAGGCAAAACAAGAGAGATTATCTCGGAGCCAGGCGCGAACGGAAATGGCCCTCGACTTGCCCCGTGAGGAGTGCCGCTATGGTAACAAGCGGTGAGAATATACGGCTGACAAGTGTGCGCCCGCGGTGCGTCATCTTCCGTGACGCTGCGTTCTCTGGCTAGCCACTCGCTGTAATTTTACCTTTCAGAGAATCTCAGATCGCTTGGACGATAGCGATGCCCGTGATCAATCGAGAGGTTTTATTGTGGAAAATACGACAGTTCCGCATTCGAGCCAGAAAGAGTACAAACAGACCGGAAGAGCGTCGAGTTCCCGTGGAACACTTGATTGACACATGCAGAGCCTGTGTCGTAACGCGCACGAACACGTTGTGACGTAACAGATACGAGAAACCAAGGCAAACGTTTCACTCTGTCGCGAATATGTGTATATTTTGCGGGTAGTTATATTTCTTTTTTCTCTCTCTCTCTGTCATTTATGTAACCTTTTATCTCCCCACTTCCTATTCTCCTCTCCTGACCACCGTTTATGTGGTAGTTTATACGCTGGGCAGTATACGGCGAGCAGGAATTTCCTTATTTCCTATTTTCAGGAAAAAAAATAGACAGCAACTTACTGCTTATGGCTAATAGCAACAGCGCACTTTTGTTATTCGCCATGAACGAATACCAATTCGCCCCCCCCCCCCTTCCAAGTTTACTATACTCTTCACTTACTACTACAGTGCGCCAACAAATGCAAACAGCTTTCATGCCCGAGCAAAGCTGGGTTTCTTGAGTTTATTGGGGCGTTATCCTAGTTATGCGGATGTTAGCTCACTGGAGGTTGCGAGTAAATAACTTCTTTTCAGTGAAGTCGGCATTATGTCTAGCACGCATATTTACGCTTACAATAATTGATCACACAAAGGTGTCTGCTCAGATTCTGGACATGTCCACTGACAGCAGGTCGAGCGTAAACTGTTCGTGCATGTCACTTTATATTCACTGCAAAACTGAGTAGCTCCCAAATCTTTCTTCTAGCCTGATTTTTTTTCTCACGGATATAGAAAGCAGAATGAAGTCATTTTTTTTAGACTACACGGTTTCCCATACGGCGTATTATAATGAAATAAATGCGTGCATTTTTTTTCTTTGTGAATAAGCTACATAAGTTGCCTGTGAGGCTTATCGGGCATAATTAACTGAAGTGACTGTTCGTAGTCTGTCGACCAGTCTGTCCTCATCCTGGCACCTCGAAGCACTTTCTCTCTTGTGGTCTTTGTCCCTGAACACAGCCATTATATGACGACGCAGCGTTGTCAGTTGAGTACGCCATGCGTGACAACATAATATTTCAAGCAGAAGGAAAAGCTGTGCGTTGTCCGGAGCTAGTGCCCGACTTATATCGTAGTGCACCTTCTGTGGTGATCTGATGACAAATCACGGGTGGCGTTAGCTGAACTCGTAAAACTGTTAGGCTTACAGCAACGATGGAATTCCCATGGTTTTTACCAGCTTTCGTTAGACCGGCTAATAATAATGGCTTGCAATCAACCAAATGTCGTTCCCGCGCTGTCGTAAGATATGTCAGCCGTAGCCTATACCCACTAAACGAGATCTTAAAGCGAAGCTGTGTGGTGCAGCGCGAAGGGGGACAAGGAACGCAGGAAAACGAGGACAAAGCTCTTACTGCCTACTGAAATTTTATTGTCTGATATAAGGTTTTATATAGAAAAAAAAACGGAAACCACACAGCCTCATGGGGAACCAACTAGCCCAAACCGTCACCCTTATTAAAGCGAAGCTTTCTTTGCCTTCAATAAATGTTTTGTACTACTACTACTACTACTACTACTACTACTACTACTACTACTACTACTACTACTACTACTACTACTGCCGTCATGTAGCGCAGAAGGGCTTGTGTTGCTTTCTGGGCTGATGAGGTAGTAAGGCCCGCAAGACCTTAGCGTAGGTGAAAGACCGTTCGTCCTAAAGAGTGCATTCTGAAATCCTCGCGGGTCCTTTTTGGGATTCGCTCTCACCTGACGCTATTCTTGTTATAGGCCTACTATAGGTTTCCCTGGATCTGCTACATCTGCTTATATTTCTTTTTTCTTTAAATGAAACTCTTCGTTTCAGCTTCTAGGAGGGGTTGCGCATTTTGGCGTAAAACAGAAGTCAAAGCAAACGTAAAAAAGACAAAAAGAAAAAGAACCAGTCGTGCCAGACAAATAGCGCCATTGCGGAACGGAGAAAAAAGTTCCTGACCGGGCTTTGCACCCAAGCCTTTTGTATTGTGCAACACATTGAACGAAGTACGAAATGTTTGCGTTCACTTCCTTTTTCCTTGTGCACCGGTGGTTTGCCGGAATTTTTGCCAGCGCACGCGTTTCTCCTTATGTCTTAAGTACTCGCAGTGTTCCGCATCGAATCGGTAATTCTGCAGTAAAGAGTAAGGAGTCGGGTTTCTGGAGCCCTCAGTGATTGCTTCAGCGGCGGCGTTGGATATGTGTGCCCGCAAGAAGTAGCTGATCAGGCCTGTAGAAGTGGTCGTTTCGCATTTAATAATACCTACGGGCTTCGAAAGCCACTCAGTGGCTTATGTGTTTTACTTCGGGTGGCAAGAAAAAAAAAATGAAATGTCCAGTTTACCGCGACGAGGAAAGCAGGGCAATCACCTGAGGTTCCTGGAATGTGTACTGAAAATTCATGGGGCGCGCTATAGGCCACTCTTCTGCGTGCCGTGAATTCATTCGCTTCAAGTACCATTCCGCGGGACGTTCACATTGCTGAAGTAGATGATCTGTGTCCTCTCTGCGATGGCGATTCTCTATAGACGCAAGATGAATTCATTTGTTCGAAACCAAAGGCAATTATTTGGCTTATGCGTGGCAACCGTTTTGTGCCTGTCTAATGCACCGGTTTCGAGACTGCTGCAGAGATCCGTGGGAGAGTGCGTGGTCTATATTATACTTGGGCGCCGAACCTCGCTCGGGAGAGAGGATACACAGTGACACCGCTACACGAGCGCATATTGGTTGGCCTATAGCCGACACACTTTCGTCGGTGCATTTCGAGTGACTTGAACCCTATACGGGAGCTTTCGACACCTTCGACTTTGTCCTGTGAATGGGTTCCTCGCGGCCGAAGCGCGGCGCGACCGACCGAGCCGGCGCGTCTCTTTTGTTTCTTGTTTTTTTTTTTTTCGGGCGCTCGGATCGGGAGCTCCGTGGTGGCGGCTCGTCACGGGGCGGGTCCGTACACGGCACAGTTAATCAACCTTTTCGTGGCCGCGGGTCGCCTTCGGCCGGCCGCTGTCAGCCGCGGAATCTTGCCCGGGGGCCAATCGGCTGCAGTCTCCCCGCGCATGCTTTGGCGAAAGCGGCCGAACGCCGTCCATCAGGAGCGCTCCGGATGGCCGCCGTCTGCGGCGCGGGAAAATTCGGGGGCGTCGAGAACAGGCGCCGTGATTGATTCCGGACTCGACCTGTCTTCTGCCGAATCCCCGCTCATGACGTGACGTGACGAGCTGACAAATTCGGCCGACATTTCGCGCAGAAAGCACCGCGAATCCCGCGGCCTGACGCATCCGCCGGCGCCGGACTTGCACCCCGCACGGCGTGCACACCACCCGCGCGGCCGCCCGAGGCGTCGACCGTGCACTGTTGGCGTTACGCCTTCTCGCTCGGCGGCCCAGACTCCTATCGCTCTCGCTCGGCACGAAGAGGCTGCAAAGAGGGGTGGCAACGTTGGCGTCAATTTGAGCCATCGCCATGAGCTGTTTGATAGGCCTGTGCGACGCAGCGTCGACCTTGGTGCACGGGAGCTTAGTCGTCTCAGGCTGCAAAGAAGAAAAAAAAAAGGAAAACTTGGCAAAAAGTTATTTTGTCAGAAATGTCGAAGTTGTCACGGGCACCTAAGCGCAAGGACTATTGTAGGGCGCGCACAATATCGGTATGACCTGTTCTTGTTGATAAACTGGCGTCTGATAAACTAGGTTCTACTGAATCAAGAGCGTTCTCAACAATAATTGGAGCTCTTTATGTTCTGCTTATAAGTAATATTCGCGAACTCGTAGTATTCACCATTCTTCCTGAACTTATCTGCCCTCTGTTTCTCGCATATTAAAATTTGCCGAAATAAATAATTTATAGATTTTTTTTTCGGCGTTGGGCGCAAAGACAAAAGAAAATGCAGGGTGGTTGACGAGAGAATGTCTTCTGTTGGGTGCCCTGCACTGGGGAAAGGGGAAACGGCTCTGGAGAAAGTACAACATATAAGGGCCTACAAGCAACGCCCTCGTGAGCAAATCGTGCTCCTTCCACGATCGTCGTCGTCATGGTCTTCACTTTCGCGGTTGAAGTGCTGACAGGAGCCGGCTTCTTCGTTGGTATACCGGGTGTTTCAGCGAAGACTAAGCAATTCCTAAAGCAGTGCAGTAAAAACGAACGGGCCATTATATATATATATATATATATATATATATATATATATATATATATATACATACATACATATTGGGGGCGGGGGGCGATACATTATTTGCACAGGTGGGCTTAGAGTATATTTGAGTAATGAAATATAAGTTACTAAGTGAGTTCTTGTTATTCACATTAGGGCACGTGCTGCAATTGCGGAATCGAAGCCGGTCATTGTCCAAGGCAGGTCCACGTACATGGCCCTACAGACTAGCACCAGTTTCGAAATATATCCATGCACAAACTCGTGGCAATGTGCACTGGCGCTTCACAGATTATTTTCACAGAAATCTTTAAGCAGTACGGAATTAAATCATGCAGGCGGGAACACCAATGCACCTCGTTGGAGATATTGGGGGCGTATACGTTGAAACTGGTGGTAATCTAAGGGGTAATCGCTGTATGCGGTTATACGTCGAGCACCGAATGGATTCGATTCCACTATTGCAACATGCCCCTTATGGCAATTAATTGAAAAGTTTATTAGTGTATCTAGCTAATCATAGATGTTATCGCTGGTTATCTGATATCCAATTTCTGATGTCCACCGGAACGAAAAGCGAGTCGTGGAAGAAAAAACAGAAACGTATTTACCTCTATATAAGCTGCGCCATTTTTAAGGATTGCGCAATGTTCACTGAAACACTTGGTATAATAGCTCTCTCTCTCTCTCTCTCTCTCTCTCTCTCTCTCTTCGTTTTTTTCTTTTCTGTATTATGTTACATTTTAGTTTTGTAATAAAGTCTACTTACAGTGTATTCTGTTGGGGCTTTGTACGCATATCTTTCTGTGACTTTTTCTGTGTCGCAACACTCTCTGTCATTTCAGCCCGAGTTCGTGTGATTTGTGTGCTGTGTATACAGCCTGCGTGCCTAATTATAGGAGCAGAGTCCTTCGTCAGGCTATTCACTGTAAGATAAATTACACCCTTATTCATTTTTAAGGGTCTCAATTATTTTACAGAGTATAGGTCCTTTACGCTCTGCTCCTGTTCTGTATACAGACAGAACAATAAATTCATTCATGTAATGTGCCTCAGTCACTGTGCATGCCTTTCGCTTTCAATATCTGTGCCCTTGCTCGCCCCCGTAGATTTTCCAACGAAATTAACTGAAGGGAAATCTGGCTCTAGTATCTATGGGAGTTGCAAGCATAATGGTTCAGTCATCATGGGAGTGATGGTACACGGATTCCACCTGAACTTCGTCCTTCTGGCTTCAGACGACTTTCTGACTCTGTGATTGGTCATGTACAATGAAAGACTGCGTTATAAATGCAACGATTCGCGACGTTTCTGCACGTGTGCGCAGTCTTGCTTCCTTACGCGTTGTTGCGGAAAAAGGCTGCTCGCAAATTTCGTCCAGTTACGGCAGGTAAATCGTGATGAACAACGTCACAAGCACGTCCGAAGTCACAAGCGCGAAGATTAGACAAATACATGCGCTAACCGCCATTCCCATGGCGGCTGAACGATCGCAGTGCCAGAGTTTCCTCTAGGAATTTTAGTGCAACAATATGGCTCGCCCTTTGTTTTCGTGCGCCGCGTTGCTGCAGCGCGCATCACGCGGCCGCTTTCCTCCGTTTCAGGTGAAGTGCCAGGGTTTCAACTTCAAGAACAAACACGGAAATCTAGGCAGTGACGTCCAAGGCGGCCGCTCCATCCAGATCGAGCTTGTTCTCTACAACCGGTGCAGCCGCGGCAATATCCAGCTCGAGGGCAAGAAAGTGACCGCCGCCCCGGGAAATTCTTCCAGTAAGTTTGACGGCCGTCACACGATGCTATAGAGTTCTTACGGAGGCCGTCGATGAGCGTGTTGCTTGTTCGCGCTTGTCGACCCTCTCCGGTTCGGGGAAACTGTGAGTAAACGCATTCGCGCGATATCTAACGTTGTTTTCACGTGAATGCATTAGTTAAATAGAATCTACAGTCACCGCGACTCGCCGTCTTGTGTCATAGTCTATGTTGGCGTTCGCACTCCGAAAGAAGCGAAAAAAAGTGACGTCGGAAAACGGCATGCAACCCTACTTGTTAATGCTATAGGAGCTCGTGTTTTCTTTGCCGTGAGCGTCATGGTGGAAACATATTATGATTAGAGAGTCGTAGCTCCAAGCTTAGACTTGGCGTGCGTATCCACAGAAGAGTGTTGCGTAGGTCTGACATCTTGGATGTGTGGTCACCGCTAAAGTATAGAAGTATAGTGTAGTTAGCCTGACTTAGAAACTGCGCTGACACCAGGGGCTTCATAGTCTTCTCGGTCGATCACTTTCGGAAAGGATATATCTTTAAGTGCGCTTGAATTTACTGAGCCAGCGGAAGTGGTCGCAATGAAACAAATGGCACAGCTCCCACCAGCGTTAATTTCACGTCGCATAGGTATCAACTGCTCAAGTTCACTGACAGCGTGCTTGTCACCAAGGCCCATTCTCATGGGTCGCGAAACTTCGAACTCAACTGTCAGCTACATCAAGAGCGTTGCGATTGAATTTCGACTTGCCTCATTGTGATATGTGAACTGTGGATGTATAATGCGTTGTTTGTTATACCATAAGGGACAAATGTGTTACAACTATGCAAGTTTAAAAACTCGAGCTAGTACAATTTCGTGAATTTTTAAAAAAAATATTTTCATATTCTTTCTACTGCGCCGTTTAGTCGATGGCTGGTGTGACGTTCTTACGCAGGGCTAATTAGATCTGAAAAAACGCCCACGCTCGGGACATCTGTTTCTTAAATGGGCTTTCAGAAGCACATGCATTAAGGTGTATCGCGGCTCTTTAGGGAATTTTCACATATGTTTGAGCTAACAATGACTGCTTTTGCGCTTTCCAACGTCATCCCTCTCCACGTGAACGTTGTCAACGCATGAGTTTGTCATCGTTGTCATCGCACGTCCGTCAAGATGGCGTATTGTTTGAGTGTTAAAGACGACGGCTTGCGTCTAATCGGCGGGAAATTCTGAGCTCGTTGACCCTCGGTCAGGTTATAGCTAGTCAATAGCGACAGAAAATCGAACAAGTCCATGGCTTAGCGGCATGAGGGCCAATAGGCTCATGGTCGTATCCTATTTACTGGAGATGCGCTATTTTTATTCTTTTTAAACATAGGAACATGCATATGTGTCAGCGCGTTTGCCTGCATATATATCCGGGCGTTTGTCGTCTGTCGTTATGCGTATTCGCGCGCACGTGCGCGTGCATGTAAGATGTACAGTTATATTATTATATCTATAGTTAGCGCCAAGCAACACGAAAACGTGTTTCTGTTGGTGTTCTTTTTATTCCGTGTGTAAAGTTACACTAGGTTCGTTCCATCAAAAGTGTCTCTCCCTAACCCAGATGGTGCCAGCCTCCATAAATCGCCATGTTTCAAATACGTCGGCTTCCACGGAAACTTCGCTGCGATGGGCCAATTCCAGCAAGGCTAGATCCGCCTGCAGCCAACGTCCTCCTCCTTTTCAGCCAGCGAGAGAGAGAGAGAGAGAGAGAGAGAGAGAGAGAGAGAGAGAGAGGGAAACAGGGAAGTTAATCAAGGTCTCGCCAGGATGGCTACCCTACATGTAGGGAAGGGGAAAGAAAGATAAGAAGGAAGAACGTGCATCTACGATTGCCTGCGCAGTCGCAGATGGACGTTCACTCATGTATATGTTCGCTCACGATGAATGTTCGCTCACAAGCGCTCATCTAGTACAGTTGCCTTCAAAAAGCCAATTAGCGCTTTGGTGGCCTTGTGCACACTAGAGGTCTTCCGCCAGGGTCCCAGAATCTTAGCTTCTGAAAACGGTCTGTCGTCTAAGCGGCGAAGAGTCATAATCTCGCCGAGAGTTGTAGGTTGGAAAATGGCACAGTCTGTGTCCTATGGTCTCACCCCGTCCGGAAGAGTTGCACGCGGCGCTGTTGACCATTTGAATGAGGTCTGAATAAGTGTTTGTGAATGCGACGCATAACCATAGCTGGCACTCTAAAGTTGCTTCACGACGGGAGAATTCGGGTGGCAGGCGACTTCATGACGTTCTACTTGATCCAGCGAGGAGTCGCGTCGGACATTAGGTCAAGCAAAAGTGAAAGTACTCCCAAAGTGATCGGTCGAGAATATGGTCCTAAGCGACGCTTAGTCCGTCTTCCACTTAATCACATGTGAATCGAAGCTGGATTTTCCTTTCGTCTATCCAGTAGCTGAGCTTTGAGCTTTCTGCTGACTGGCTAAGCAGTTTGCGCACACTCAGATGCTCCCACGCTTAGCGGCTGAGCGTAGTCGGAGTATAGTTGGGCTATTCAGAGCGAGCTTGCGCGTAAACTCAGCTGGAACGCATTATTGTTGGCATGACTGACACAACGGTCGTCATTTGCTTTCGTAAGATGAGGAACAATACGGGGCCCTCTACATAAGAGCTCTACGGCCCATTCCAGGCGCAGGTATAGTGAGTGGCGTCACTCACCTTAACGGCCAACTGTAACGAAATTTCAGTTTGGCTAAAAGGATTATAAATTGGTAGCGTATACTACTGATGCATTGTCCAATTTTCTTTTTAAAAGCCTTTAATTAAGCAGCGACGTTGGCACCTGGTGGTTAGCGGATGTGACGCACATCCCAGAACGTGGCCTCCGAGATTTTCAGCGTGCCACGTGTGCCGCTTGATCGCCGAGGTTACGCGCAGGAACTGCGCTGCTTCTCAACGGTCCGGGTTCTGCCTCATTTCCGGCGATCGGTAACGGCGGCGTCTTGTTTTTTTTATCAGTTTCCGCGTCGAAAATGTCTAAATTCGCGAGCTTTCCGCGACGCACCCACTCGTATTTCAAACGTGGAGAGAGAAGTCATAAGGGAAAAGCATGGAGCTTAGCGTAGAGTTTCGCAAGTAGGCTGTTCTGTATCTCCGCTATATGAACCTGGGCTTTTTACGCGGTTCCAAAATTTCGTTGCAGTTCGCCTTTAACCGCTCGCCGCTTTGGCTAAGGTGTCTTGCCATGCTGTCGCCATGCGTCTCCCAAGGGCAGGGCAAGATTACGCTGCGGCCTCTTGTCGGTACAAGCGTGCCGGCAGGTGTGCCCATTCAGATAACACGTGTGCGCGGACAACATAAACTTTCCATTCAGCCTAATCAAGTGTGTTACCGTGATCTGCATGGTGGCTATCTGCACGGTGGTTTGCACGGGCAGAACTAGATAAGGGATCAACAGTCGTCGTTTTACTAGCTGCGGAAGTTCGCCGGGGGTGCCAGAAGATGAAAAAAAAAAAAAATAGAGAGAGAGATAGGGAGAAAAAGAGAAGCTGGTTGGAGGCGATAAGACTCATTTGGACGTCATGATATGTATTGTTTGTCTTTCCGTCTGGCCCTTTATCCTTCGCTCTGAAATATGGGGCAGATTCGTCGAAACATCTAAACGGACGGCGAAGGCGCATCGCGTAGCGTATAAAGGGCGTTCGATACAACGATACGAGCGCGTACTTCAGCGTTATAATATGCGCGCCGATTGTTGTCAAGCTGCGCGATTTCTTTTCCATTTTTTCCTTCTTTCTTTTTTCTTTTTTTGGTAGAAACGCAGTCTGCGTTTGCGACCTGATTAGAATGACGCGCATGCGGGACAATATTATTGTCTGCGTAGCCTGCGCAAAAACAAAAACACCGGCAGTCGGATTCTCGATTACTGACTTCTTTCTGCACCCATTTCAACTGTAGGGGCTTGAAATCCACAATGACAGTAAACATACCCGAGCCTTTCGAGTTGGAATTCTGCAGTTGCACATAAGCAAGCTGTTGAACAAAACTCGAAATTTTCAAGTGAACCTTGAGAACTTCCCATAGAACCAGTAGAATTCGCTCACATATAAGTATGCTCACTTTGGTTGCACCGGCTAGCCGCTTTTGATCCAGTTAACCTCACCAGAACTCACTCACCTCGTCAAGATCCCTGGTGCAACATACACGTAGTGTACACATTACCATAGTGAAGACGGCAATACGTAAAGAATGTCGTGCCCTGGACAAGGTGGAGGAACTGAGACAGGACAGCGCCTGCAGTCCTGTGTGCATTTCTTCTATGTGCGTTGCCATGATATTACGCTGTCGTCATATACGAATAATTCGGGTTTAGGCATTTCTTTATGCCTTGTTCTCTATTTATTTTATTTGGGAGCACACTTGGGGATGCGCATTTCGCGAACGCATTGCGTTGTATCGTAGCATGTTGAGCATTCCTCTAAACAGCTTTCAAGAAAAGTTACGATTAATTTCGAGTACGTTTTGAAGAGTCATCAGGAAGGACAGTTTTTCGGGACAAATGAACTCTTTTTCAGTGTTCGGGAAGCCCCACCTCCAGTTTTTTTTTTATTTCCCAATCCACGAGGCTAAATGTGAATGGATCCTTGAAAACGTGCGTTTATGATGAATAGTCGAACTCGCTCATCGCAGCAGTAAGCAAGCAGCGTCGCTTTACCTGCCTTGTGGCTTAACGTTCTTTTTCAGTGTATGACGCATGCTTTGCCTGTACGCGGCATCGGCGCCGGGGAGGGACGCTGCGGGTCCATGCACCTGGCCGGTTGTCCGCTGTCGAGCCGGGCCGACAGGTGCGAGGAATGGCAGCACAGGCTCGAGCGGGTGCGAGATACGCTCCGAGATATCTCCTCCATCTCTTACGTCTCACAGGCAACAAGTGGTGCTTGATATAAAAACTGTATTGACAGCACGTAATGATACGATTGTTGTCGTGGGTCAAGGTGACGTCGCGCAATCGGCGCTGATACCGTGATCCGAAGTCTTTGTGCTCGTTCACGTGGCGACAGTTTCGTAAAGATAACGTGGACAGGGACGCAGTGTTCGGGGTAACGTCGTCTTAGTGCACCTTTGAAGCTCACGAGCACGCCGCGGGCTGCAACACTATTCTGTGAGCGCTCGGTATAGCAGTTGCAGGCAGTGCGCGTTCTGCGTTCTGCTGCTTTACAAAGCGTTTACCCCGAGGCTTCCTTAGTACCTTTACGGGACAGTCACGGGAGAGCTGAGAAAAAGTATATATATATATATATATATATATATATATATATATATATATATATATATATATATATATATATATATATATATATATATATATATATAGAGAGAGAGAGAGAGAGAGAGAGAGAGCGTAATACAGACAGCGTAAAATTGCGTTGGTTTGCTTTTCACCTGTGTGACCTTGGCAGAGCACAAGCGAAGGCCTACGACCAATCTTGAATGCCCCCTGTCACAGCCCTGCTGCGACATGCATACCGACCAATTCTTGTTCATTTCTTGGCAAAAAGAAAGGAAAACGAGTCGTGACTGATGGGCCCGACGTCAAGCTGGGCAGAGACGCGAGATCGCGTTCTCGCGTTCGGTGGCGGACAAGCGTCGCCGAAAGGTATGGGTCTGATAGAGAAGCCGCCAGGAGAGCCGCGGTGTAGGTGATTAGGAAGTACTGTCACGGGCTGTTTGAAAGGGCCAGGGGGACTGCCCTAGCGTCTAGCGAGTCATTCCGTATATACATTCAGCCTAGTATGTGGCCTGGTTTTTTTCAGGCGATTGGGAATTACGTCTAACTCGGTCGTTGCTTGGCTGCTCGATGCTGAGCACGCGCTTCTGCGTCGAAGAACGTCGCCGTCGGTGTCTATTACTTAGCAGTGGGCTGTTCTGTCGACAGCCGCCGCATCGCGCGTCGAACCGCGCCTCTCTAAGTCGCGTGATTTCTGTTGCGCCGTGCCGCGAAGCGTTCGAGAATGCCTAAATGTGGAGGACCGCCGGGTTTCTGCTCACGGTGCCAAAAACTTATTTCCAAATATCTCGCATTCCTCGGGCATCTATCGTGCTTGCAGTAGCAAACGAAATCGGTCCGCGCTCGAGGCGAACGCCTTCACAACATCCTGTGAGCCAGAGAAAACGGGAAAAAAAATGTTCTGAAAAAATGTACAGATTAAATTTGTTTTCACACGTTCCTTGGAACACCAAATAGTTTGCTCATATACTGATGCAGTTGTGAGAAGTGCAGCTACTTCAAAACAGGAAGTTGCGCCGAAGAAGCCATACTTCTTTTTCGTATTTATTGATTATACGCGCTCAGAAATGAACATCGGAATGAACAAAGAAACAGAAGTTTTCTTAAAATTGCCACCTTTGAAAAGACATTTGTTTGTTTGTCTGTTTTTTGTCTTTAAAGTAAGATTACGTGTGTTATTTTTCTTTTAAGAACAAACAGAAGTTATCCTAAAACGTTTGTTTGTTTTTTTGTTCTTAAAGAACAAACGAGAAAAACATTGAGAGAAGTACGTGTTTACATGCATGGAAGCTTTAGCTCATGTTTAAAATATTATATTAAAGCGAAGCTCTTAGCCTATAGTTGGTAGAGATTTTTCGGGTCCCTGTGCGCAGTGCTCACACAGAAATGTGGGCCTATCCCGGAGACATCGCGAAGAAGCGGCAAGCGCACAGTGCACTGCCTCTCCAAGAGGCACCGCATGACGTCATCAGGTGACATCATCACTTGACGAAGGCGCCATCGCGAGACGTCACGTTTGACGTGATGGCGTCATCAGATTGCGTCATCAGGCGATATCGTCACGTGACAATGCCGTTATTCTCTCGTATCTCCGAATTACAATCGGAAGCTACCATGTCTGCAGCTTATGTCTAAGTCGTACTCTACGAATTCTCTGGCGCAATTTACTTTGAAAAATTGAATTGCTTCAATCGGGCACGTGCGCTTGGCGGGAGGGCCTTGAGGAATGAGCGTGTATGCTGCACTTCCACACACGTACGTGCGCGGGTGACGTACGTCGCTTGTGGTGCTTTTCAAACGTCGGCAACAGCTTCGCTGTGCATCCACTTTCACAGGGTGCAATGGAGGCGAATATATTTGTTTTTTTCGCTGCACCATTTGTGGAAATGAATGTAGGCGTGCGTCCTATGCTTAACTCGCTAGTTTAAATGCGTACTCACGGTTTTACTACATCCATGTGGACTGTAGTAAAATTTTCCAACTGTATGTACTGAATAAGCCGAAGCTGAGCAAAAGTATGTAAGCCATAACAACTGTACCAAACAGCAAAGCACGGCTGTACTGCAATACATGCTTGTGATGAGGCGTAGTAAACTGATCGGAGAAAGAATTGCTGGAGGTGTTTTGTACGGTGCTGCTACACTTATTATCCATGAGGAGCACTGTTATACACGACCACACCGTCCACCGTCACTTGCATCGGTGCAGCAAACTGTTTTGCAGCGTCTTCCTAGTAAGGTTTCACTTCATGGCTGCAATTCGAGGTATGTTAAACACCAGCAAAAGGCAGCTCTCAAAAAAATGTCGCGCACATTTCAGTTCACGTACAAACTGGTAAGATGCGCTCGAGCGCCGTATATGAAGGGCGGTTGGCGCACAGAAATTAACGTACGTATAACAGCTTCTGAATTTCTCGAAGGCAGGAGTCGGAGGCACATGCTTCTCTCCTTCCAGCGCGAGCTATGATGTGATGTGGCGAGATTGTTGTGTTCAGATTCGAGGCGCGCCACTCGGTGCACCTGCGTGTCGTACGCAGTCTGCTCTGCTGTGGTGTTGGTCGGCTGTGAGCACCTTTCGTCAGCGCCGGTCCGGCTGGCAGCAGAATAAACTAAGCTGGGCGTATGCACGGGAGACCGTTCTCGTCACGGCTGCAAAACAGCCATTTTGTGGTGAGCGAGCACGCGATCTTTGCTTCGCTGTGGTAACTTTCCGCACGAGACGCCGTCTGCTGCTGATGCAGGCGTGTGCGCGGATCAGGCGCGAGCTGTTGTTGCGACACCGCGCACAGACGGCACGGGGGGTCGTGGCAAAAAAGCTCACGCGCCCGCTCGCTGACACCCGATTCGGTTACGCAGCCAGGCGTACGAGTGCGCCGAGTCAAAGGTGCTCTCGCGTGCGTGGAGGGCTCGCGATTCGCACGTGCCGCGCAGGAAGTTTGGCAGACGCGTGCCACTCGTGTTCCGAACGCGAGCCTTGCTCAAGAGTACCGCCACCCGGGATTTAAAAATTTCAAAAAGAAAGAACCCGTAAACGAACGCCTCTCCAGTCCTTCATTGTGTGCGCCAAACGGGAAAAGGCTTAGTATGATGTTGTGGCATAGTGCGCAGTCTGTCGAGGTCGCGCTGACCTTGTGCGCAGTTTAAAGCGAGCGCATTGCCCCACCAAGTGCTGCTACACGAAATTGGCGCTGAGGAGTGCGTCTGGGCAACAACTGCACACGCGTACACTGCGGACACAGCCGCCGTGCCTCTCTATATAGCACCATTCTGAAGATTCTGCCAGCTTCCAAACGAGTTTTCCCCCTATACCGAGAACCTGCCCCTAACTCGGCGACAAGATTTTAACCTCGGGCATTCGTTTTCGCCACACGATGAGGAGCTTGCGCGCGTGTGCCGCGAAAGAATGCGCTGAACTTGTGGCGGCAGAAAATTAGTTTGCGCGTTCCGTCCGAGGTTTCTTATTGAAACATTGAGCACATATATTGTGCGTGAAAATGACAAGAAGGCGACAAGCACTGCACGAGCGCATATCAACTGCTCCAGCTGCAAATGTTATCGCTCACGCGCAAAATGAACGAGCGCGCTGTAAACATATCTGGCATGTGCTTTAGGGCCTATCTGTCAAATATATTCGCGGCCGCTGCATGCCTCGCGCTGCGTGCCGCCCTTGACCTGTTCGCTGCGACCGCCCTGTCCGAGGCAAGGCCCCTCGCGCTTGCATGCCGGTGTTCGTATCGCTCGATGTGGGAGACAGGAGCCTGTCAGGCTGCGGAATCAGGCATAGCGGCATCGTTCTGCAACGCTCTTTTTAGTTTTCGCGAAGCGAACCGTCATGGCGAGCGCCATGTTTAGCCTTCGTCCTTGCCCGCATATATATATATATATATATATATATATATATATATATATATATATATATATATATATATATATATATATATATTTTGTCTGCCGCGTGCACCAGAAACTGCCAGACAAGTATATACAGAAGCCGGCAACGCGGGCGTGAATAATCGTTCCTTCTCGGTGCTTTATCAACGTCTTTACGACCTGTTTGAATTCGCCCTCTCTTAAAAACCTATCATCTCAATCAAGCTTGTCAGCGGCGAAGATCGCCAGGCGGCGCTCGTTGTGCCCGCTCCGACTCAGCAGAGGTGTCGGCTGTGCGTGGAAAAAGAGAGAAAGCGCTAAAGACGATATTGAGGCGGCACGTGTTCTATATGTGCTCGGTCTTCGACAATAGCCCGCCTGTTAACGCGGAATCCTTAATCTCTCGCGCATCTTTTGTTACGTCCGTATATGCCCTGCAGAAAGTCGTACCCACGGGGCGCTTTACGTGCACAGAGAGAGAGCGCGAGAGAGAGCGAGCGCGAGAGATGGATGCACTTGAACTTGTACGCCGCGACTCTGACCTACAAATTGCCTTTCTCTTTTTGAATGCGGGGAAAAGAAGAAAAAAAAATATATATCGTTTCGGCGGCAAAACCATACTATGTGGGTAGCCGCTGCGAGTTGTTTATTGGTGCGATATCTGGCCCGCAGTGATAACTCGGTATTTCCAGCCTCGTTCGCGTTGCTCGTTAGTCTTGAGCCAACGTCGGACCATATATATATATATATAAATATAAATGCCCGCTGAAGCTCATGCTGGCTTCTTCCACCTGACGAGATACGTCGGTCTTGCAACATTTACAGAAGGTGACGTGGAAAAGGCCGAGACCGCTGCGACGGGGCCAGCGGGCGCTTGCAATCACGCAGGCCCCGTTGCACACGGAGCACATAACTCTGCCTTGCCGCTGAGGAACTTAGCTAACTGTGGCAGCCCGCCAGGGCGCGCGGTTCACCATGATCCGCGCGGGGCTGTTAAACGAGATTAGCGCTGTATTACTGCCGTCAGCATATCTTCCGTGCTTCCACGAGCTCGCTGCAGTCGTAATGGCGTTTGGCTGCGGGCATCTCCCCTTCAGCGGTTTTGTATAGCAGGTGTACCCGTGTTCTCGTTCGGCTGCTTTGCGTGTGGTTGCTAGACAGAGGTACAAGCTGCCGCATTTACTTGGGGTCCTCTGCACCGACTCGAGGACCTGAATCCCACCGTCGGCCGCAAGGAAGTCCCAGTGCCATCGCACGGCACGTCGCTGAAATGTTACTACACGGGCGTTTCTTGTATTATGCCCTCATCGCTATGCGGCCGCCGCGGTCAAGCGCCGCGCTCGCGACCTCGTGCTCGCTGCAGCAGAACGCCACAGCCGCCGAGCCACCGGATAACTTGCGCGTCTGGATTAACTGTGTGTGCGTATTCATGCGCATATGTATGTGACTGTATGCGTGCATATATGAGCTTGTGTGGCGTGGCTTTACGTTTTCTCTCCCTCTTTCTTATGTGTCTCTGCATGCGATAGCACCCATTCAGATATTTGTAATCGTTCGGCAGTCGTGCCCAATGCGAACGGCGCTTATACGATCAGATACAGCTTATGAGCTAATCTTGGCCATCTGAATGGGAGTCCTTCTTCGGCACTGACTGAGCGTGCAGTGACGCTTGCTTTGGGATGTGTGGCGTTTGAGCTGAGATCTCATTACTGCCGATGCTCTAACTTTGGTGGCGCTGACGTCACACGCAGTATCTAAAGAGATAACGAGATCATTAGTTACGACGCACGAAATAAACAAAAAATATTAGTGTTTTCTTTATTAGTATCAGATTTAAACAACAGTGAGAGTTTTCGTTATTCCCATTCATGGTAGAGATGATTTACTGATAGGGAACGCGGAGAGGTCGGCCGGGAGACCATATTTCTGTCTACACCACAGGGCCGTATGCGGAAGGGAAGGGACAGGGAAAGAAAGAGAGCGAAATGAGGTTATTGCAATTTTACAATGAGTGCTAGTGATACGTCCAGTACGCGTCAACGATATTGTACACAGTCCATATACAGCTGAATCATCATATATTCATACAAGCACATGACAGTATCCCAAGCTATGTGCAGCGTTTGTACGTCGCAGATGTACAACGAGTACTGAATTCCCATAAATTTTTGCGGAATGTCGCTCCTAAAAGCATGCACTACGAAATTGCACGCTTACTTATTTGAAACGGAGACGTGCTTTACTGGAGAGAAGTCAGTGCAAGCAACGGCGCAGTATAGGCCGCAAAAGCAGACGCATGTAATGGGCTCAGAACCGAGCGCATCTCTAGGCAGTTGCCCCATACTCAGAAAAAAAACGGCCGTGTCTGCTTTCTCACCGACGCTGACAAAAACAGAGCCGAAGATAATATGGAGCGTGAAGGCCCAACTTGACGAAAACAAGCCTCAATGCACGCGTGCGCGCTAGCTGTTTGCCTTTCGTCGGGCTTGTTTGCGAAGCGCGCCAGGCTCCATCCATGGGATTTCCTCGTTACACCAGCCTATACGTCCGCTCTTTCACCTCGTGTTCTTGCGGCGAGGCGACCGGGGCCGCTCAAGCACTGGAAATTGTTCGAGCGATTGCGTAAAGGACAAACAGCGCTGAAATAGCGCCTATACGTTCACGCGTGACGAGCGCGTGCAGTTTCTCTGGGCTGAAAGCACTTCCCAAGCTGCAGTCTGCAGCCAGCTTTGCATGATGGATAGGAGTTTGTTTGGTTTGCTGAACCGGACTTAATCGACCCCGTGCTTTTCTAGCATGTATGGCGTCAATAATAATGTTTCATGTATGCGCGCATAATGGAGCTGCCGGATTCCTAATGGAAGATGGCGTGCTACCGCGCGGCGTCCATATGCATGTGTAGACCGGCGCATCCTCGCCGGCACCCAATTTGCATGTTGCCGCGGCATGCGAGCGTCGCAACAACCGTCGCGAAGCGCAGACATGGCGACAAAGTCGCGCTGTAAGCCGCCATCTCTGCATCACACCGCGCTTCGGTGCAGCCGAGGGCGATTAGGAATTCTCGCGGGCGCGTGGGTATATTTTACGGGCGCGGAGCCAGAGCTCCTGTGGGCCCTCTCGGAATCAAAGCGGCAGCCGGTTTGTAATTGCCCGCTGCAGAATTGCGGCGTCCGTCCAACGTCTGCTGTCCCTTCTCTCGTGCAGGCAAACTGGTGCTGTCGTCGGTCGGCATGGGTTCCAAGCTCACCATTCATTCCAACGGCACCTTCCTATGTTTCAACAAGGGCGGCAGGCTCGTCAACAAGGTAAGACCTGTCACTCGGGGCTCTATTAAGACATCTCGCCGAGCCCGCCCCCTTCATTAGGGCTCATTAAGGCGCCGCTATTAGGCTAAATACTTGGCTTAGGTCAACCCTGCTGGCCGGCCCCCAAGGCACTCGAGCGCTGGGCGCCACTTACGCCGTAACAAACGACGTCGGCTTCGTCACCGCGGCCTCCCTGTGGGGGGAAAAAAAGGAAGAGAAAGAAACGCGTAGATTTACTGCCGCATCTTTTCCCGTATCCCATGGCGCGGAGGCAGCGCGTTTCCGCCGGCAGAAATGCCAGACTCATGGGGGCGCCATCGTGAGCTCATTGTTGGAAAACGAACGGCCGGAGGAGAGGGCAGCGGGTGGCAATTTGCGAAATCGAAGGGGACGACGTCTTCGTTAAGGCCACCGCGCGAGTGCGTGCGCGCGCGGCGAACGAGTTTCACGGTAGCTACCTGTAATGGCTGCGCAGTGCCCGCAGATTTCCTCGGCGGCACTGTCCCTGTAGCCGCTTTGTGCTTGCGCGCGCCTGGTTCCGGTGGTGTGCACGCGCAGGGGAGCGGCGGGCACGTGGGCTTCTTGGAAAGTGGGCCGTTACTCTTGCGTGTCACTTCGCCACTCGTGGGTGGTGCGTTCCCCAGTGCCGTCCCTCCGGGTGGACAGGCACCATCGCGAGAGCATCCCCTCGTTTTGCTGACCGCCGCGCGTGCGCAACTCAGTCTCTGCTTGAACGTGCTTCGTTCAAGCAGTATTTGAGGTACAATATATTATCGGCAGGCCGTATTTGACGCACAGGAACGAGATGAGGCAGGAATCCGCAAAAGAGCAGGTCACATAGCTCAGGACAATCGGACGAACCGCTTCCGTTTGCGCTCGTTTATCCGCACAGTTTCCAACTAAAATTGCTAGAGGGAACTGCCATGGGAATGATGGCTACCATGGTAATGATGGGCTCTACATGAGTTTGTTTGATATTCGCTTTATTTACTACGCTTTATCTGCCCTTATTTGCCAAAATTTCGGAACAGTATATACTTTACTTAATGTAGAAGAGAGTAAGATTCTGCGCACATGCATAATCACTGCGAATTGTGGCATTTGGCAAATGATCAGTTCGGAAATTCATAAAGCCGTTCGAAGTCAGAAGGACAAAGTTCAGGCAAATCCATGCATTTCCCATCATTCTCATGCTGCGCTGAACGTATAAATTGCAGCTCTTGTAGACACTAGCGCCAGGGAAGTTTCCTCTATAGTAATTTTTGTAGGAAACTCTATATTTATCCGCACATCGCTCCATCTGGTGTTTACTATCTAAGTTACATTCCATGCGGATGCATCGTTACATTTTGAACGGCGAACTACTAGCCAGACAAGCGGCATATTGGGAGGCTTGTTCTAGATCCGACAACTTGTTGCTATACCCGTTGAAGAGTAAAACAACCAACTTAAATTTAAAAATACTGTAGTAGCGTGCTCGGCAGGTCGACAGACGGAATTCTCCAGTTTTTATTGTTATTATTATTAAGAGGCCACCCTCTTTCTTTCTTTCTCTCTTTCTCTCTCTGTCATGAAAATTCGTTGCTGCATGGCGGAGCAAGCCCTTGACTCTGGTAACAGTGGTCCGAGGTGTCGCTATCGCAATGCTTTCTCAAGTCGCAGCTGTATTCGCCATGGCTTCTGAGGGAAAGCTCGAACGCTTTAGGTACGTACCTGTCTGGTACCTACCACACTTAGAACGTTAAACGCAAATAAAACTTGATGCAGATTTCGAAATCCTGCGATTATTGCAACCACCCGTGTTCTTTTGTCAAGAAAGACTGAGTGCATTGGAGGGAAGTCATCGGCAAACACGCTTGTCCACCGCCGCGTTGACGCTAAAGCCGCGTGTGACTTTCTCACTGGCAAGAACATAGCGACGTTAGCGAGGCACATAAAGAGAGCACAGATGGCAGGACTGGACGAGGGAACGTTGTTTCAAAGAAGCTAGCACAACGTAGAAGTATACCAATTGGAGAATCATGTGGCCTATTAAAGGAGGAGTGGGCCAAGTTCGGAGAAAAGCACACTTGGGGCATACAGGACAAGCCGCAGAGGCGCGAACCCTGTCGACCTGCCTTTCTCTATAGCCCTGCTTTTCTTGCGCTGTGCTTAAGAGCGGAATTAACAAAACGCCCTATCGTCACCTTGCTGGCTTTAGGAGCACCTATAGTCGTGAAAAAGTTTATTGGCTGTTCACGTAACCCCGATCTCATTTTTTTTTTATTCCCCTCGCGTATATAGTATACGTATTTTTATGTTGCGCCACGAACGTGATCCCCGTGCGAAGATTCTTGTTTTTCACTGAGCGCTCGACTTTCAAACGCCACGCAGGAAAAAAAAAAAAAAAAGAAAAACCGTGCTCCTTCATTTCTTTTCCTTCCACCTCGTCCTCCTCCACGCGTGTTTCGACAACATTTCATTCTCCTCGCCAGTATAACCTGCGCTCTCCGCACTTTTTGCATCTCTCTTGGCGCCGCCCTTCTCCTTCGGAGGCCCTCCGGGAACCCAGCGAGTTCCGTGCCGCAGATTGCGTTTGGTTGGCTGCTTATTTGGCGCCGCCGCTAGTACCGCGCGATATCGGCCGACAGCCAAGTAAACACAAGCGCCGCCAGCTGAGAAACCACCGCCCGATCCGTGGCGTCGCTCCCGGCGGGGCCGCGGCTTCACTGTGGTTAGCCGCGCGCGCCTCACGCCGCAGTCGGGTGACGTGCGCGCTCCGGCCGAAAAGATAAATGCGGCGCTATTTGAGGCAGTTTCGCGCTTCGCATCCGCGTTTTCTCCGCCGCTGCTCACGCATGTCCGCCGCGATGAGAATCGTCCCTCTTTGCCGATATTTTCCCCGCTACTCTGGTTCTTGCTCTTCTGTTCTCTTTACTTTCTTTTCGGTCATGATGCCAGGGTGCCTCCTGTGATCGCCAGCTTCTCTCCCCCCACTTTGAGGCTTTTTTTTCTTTTTAGTCGCCCTGCGGTCGTTTCTCCTACACCACACACCTATAGCAACGCCACCGCTGATATCCTTTGCCAAACTTCCGAAGCATTACTACCACTAGCCTTTTTCTTCCCCCCACCCCCTTCACGCTCCTTTTCACCCGATAATGCGAGTGACGGTATGCGAATAGAGAAAACGTGCGGATAGCGAGGAAAATGAAGTCCAATTACTCGCACTTGGATGAGCGCCGAATTCACATAACTTGTTCTCTTTGAATTGTGCCACGACCACCATTTGGGTCCCTTTAGAAAGAGAAAGTACATCGATTTCCTAACCCGGGTTGTGCGCACCCGTGCAGCATCCTCACAGGCGTCGCCAGCAACGCTTCCTTGGCATAGCATCAAGAATACGCCTGTTAGTGGAAGAAGCTGTGCAGCAAAACCCATTGCATTATAACTTGTTCCGGATTCAGGCACGTCATATTTACTTGTATTATATTCGAGTACTAAACAAAGCCTTTAGGTTTTGAAGTGTTCTTTGGAAACATGTGACCAAAACAAATCTTATTATCGTATTATGACACGCATGATATATACTGTGGCTTAGACCACGAGTGATTAGCTATAACAGAACACATTTAAGGAGACAAAAGGTGCCCAATGGCTTCCCTAATTTGTGCATCATCGTCGCCGCTGGGCTGACGCCTTCCTCAGTCAGTCAGTTAGCTTGTTGCCCCATGGCAGTATTTTTACAGCGAAGCTGTCCATGGCTAGAATTTCGGGATTTCTTCGTGGCGCAACGTCGACAGAAAACTATCATCATCTATGGCTCATACCCCCCTAAGGCAGAGGCTACAAGCCCTCAACAAAGTGAAGCGAACGGTGCATGCATTCTGTGGAATCACGCATCAACATACAGAACAGCATACATTTCAATAAAGAACAAGCCCAAAACAAGCATCTCATCCACATAACTGATGATAAGGCGCTCCTGCGCCTACATACAGTGCAAAGCACGTAGCGCTTCCCGCATGCGTTTACCGGTTAGGTTTACTGCTACGCAAGCTGCAGCGGCGACGGCAGCTTGACGGTAGCATACGAAGCAGGGAGCGACGTAACTACACTTTCATGCGTAAAAGAAGAACCCGCCTGGCAACTGATTTGTGTTGTGACAGTGCTATAGGGGGAGGCCACGTATAGTGAGGACTCCTGTGGAGCAGCGTGCATACGAGGCGCGGCGAATTTTTCTTCTTTCTGGTCCACTCTTCGTAGGTGCACGAAGTAGCGCTGCAAGCCGAGTCGCAGGCCGTCGGAATGTTTTAGGCTAATAATTAAGCAAAGTGCATGTGAATGTCGCCACCTGAATAACTTCCACCTACGTCGCAATGGGTACTCGTTCTAGCCGTCGTTTACAGCTTCGCTGTCCAACCACCTTCACAGCGTGGATTGGAGACCATTTTTGTAACTTTGCGGCCCAGGAATTGCCCGTCGTGTTATGCTGGCCTCAGTATCATATGCGAGAATTTACTGTATTCTATTCTCGAAAGAAAGAATAAAACAGTTCAATACCTATTTTCTTAATCAAGCCACGTAAGCGTAACGGCTAGCACGTTTCAGGAGAACTTCCATTTGGATAGTGCCATATTAGCGTGCCTGCACTTCGCTTCCCGCTCACGTGGCAACAACCATACCCATCCTAATCTCTCGCGCCGATTGCTGAACGGGAAGAAAAAAAAAGTACGTTGTGAGGCGCCCTGTTAGGACCGACCGACAGTGCTTGAATGAATCGTTGGTAAGCGTGTCGCACACAGTGCACGGCGTGACACCACTTTTGGCGCCTGCATGCTGACGGGTCTCTTTTTCTCCTTTCCGCAGAGGCGGCGCAGCCGGCGCAAGAGCCTGTGCGAGTTCCGCGAGATCATGCGGGACAACTACTCCACCTTCCAGTCGGTGTACAACGACAACTGGTACATCGGCTTCAACAGCACGGGCAAGCCGATGCGGGGCCGCAAGGTGCGCCCGCGCAGGTGGTTCCCGTTCATGTTCCTCAAGCGCCGATGCAAGGACGGCCCGCTGTCGCCTTTCGACAAGGTGCCGCAGGACGAGTGGCTCAAGTTGCTCAACGAGACGAGAACCGACAAGAGCTGACGCCGGCAGGCCGCGCCACGGTTTCCCTTCTGGTCCACGCCGCTCTCTCCGGCCTGAACTCGGACAAACCATCATCGACCTGTATATACGCATCCCTCCTTCAGTGTCCAACGATCCTTTCGTGCTGAGTCCGACTTTTTTTTTGCTAGCATTTTTTTTTCTTTTATTATTATTATTAATATTATTATTATTACGGCGCTGATGAATTAAGCGCGCGCTGTGTCCGCTGCGTGCCGTGCAACGCAGCTGCACGAATCCTGTGGATGTCACTCGCCTCTGAGCGAGCGGCTCTCCGCTCTCCCTTGGCCTAGTTGATGTGACCCACCACGTTGTTGCTAGTAGGAACGTTGCGCGCATACGAGGAACGAGTGGCATCATCTTCTCATGTCCCGATCAACTCCCGTGTTGGGTGCGCGCTCGCACGACGCGGTTTGCGCCGGGCCCCCTCTGAGCGATTTCAGACGAGAGCGATTTCACTCTCGCGCTCGTCGTCCCAGTCACGCCTGCGCATGCGCGAGCTGCGCGCATACTAATGCTGCGTGCGGCGGGAAAATGAACTTCCACCAGGTGCTGCGGTCGCTACGACGCTGACACTTCGCATGTCGCTTCCTCACCAAAGAGAGCGAACAGGTCGCAGCACTTGCATAGAGCCCGTTCTCTATACTGTATACGGCGAATACGGAGCGAAGAAATGAAAGCAAAAAAAATTTTCGCCCGAGGCTCGCGAGTTCCAGGGACGGCCAAACAACTTCGTGCGAGCGAGAGCCCCCTCCCTCGCTTATTAGTGCAAGGCATACGCGTACTCTTCTTTTATTTATAATTTCAGTGAAGGATGTTCTGCACAAAGAAAGAGAATGGCACGTTTTTGGCGTGTCCTGTTCTCTGGTGTTGAAGTTGTCGCTACACACGGCACCAATCATACGTTGTCAAGAGCACAATTTCGATGCACACGTGTCTTCTCTCGGCCTTTGTCGGCTCGTCACGAGCCTCTTGTTTCGCTCGCGTGGGGTTCGCATTTCGTCGTGCGTGAACGATTTCGGTCCGCGCTTGGAACGAGAGTCGTTCTACGATTTCCAGAATTGGCCACTGAGTAACAATTAGTGCACTGGACGACTGTGATTGGGACATGCAAACTCGCAATGTTTTCGAGCGAGGTGTGCGTGCATGTAGTTATACATAAGGACGTCTATCGCCTGGCCCATCGGTAGGTTTCTCGCTTCCTTGTTTCGCCTTCGTTGGGGCCTTAGTTCTGCTTGGTGCAGCTCACGACCAAATTTTTGTTCCACATTTTTTTTTTTTCGCAACGGGTTTTCCAGGGTTGCCGCGTGCGCGCTGGTGTCAATCATTCCCTTCACCTCAGGTGCTTTTCAGAATACTAATGAATTGTATATATGTACACATACGCAGTATTTATTTCGAGTACATTGTAAAAAGAAAATGTATGTGAAGGAAGAGACATACTGCCGCAGCAGTTTGCTGGCTTTTCTTTAGGTTGTCGTTGTTGTGTTTGACCACGTTGCATTTTTTTTCTCTCTTATTAGCGTTGTTGTTTCATTGTATGCCGCTCTTTATTTCTTCGCATTCTTGAACATTTTTTAAAATCAAATCAAAGCCATATGTGAACATTTTTGTGGCCATACGCGTCTCTGACATTTTTTTGCCATTCCTTTATACGTAACCAAACTCGAGTTTGGTTCATTCATACGAAGATTGTGTTAGACTTGTTCTTATTGATGTTGCTCTAATCACTGTAGCAAAATTCATCTTCAGACTTTGTTGCTTGCTATGAATAACATTTTTTACACTACACATCACATTTCGTATCCGAATTTCTTTCAATAGTGCACGCAACCAACGGAAGGAAAAAAATATGTAGAAAAAGCGGACGATGCTTCTAGTTTAATCGTTATTTTACTTGCTTACGAAAAAAAAACGTTGTTCTGCATTTAATATGCAGCTTTTAATTGGCTTTGTATTAAGCTTTTTTGTATTCAGTACAACTGCGGCTCGTTCATTGCTTGTCTTTTGTGCTCCGAGCTCAATTCTGTCTATTTTTTTTTTTTTTTTTACCGTTTCGCTCTGGCTTGCTGCCTCTGATTTTAGTTTGAACGCCATCGTCACTTCTTGTCATTACTCATCGTCTTCTCTCCTCCGTGGGTTTCTCGCAGACGGGGCATCAATAATAGTGCGGATCGTCGCTGCTGCATTGAAACATGCTCTTTAAAACGCCGCACTTCGCGGTATCACAGGATCGCCAACACAACGCATCGCTTGCAGCTTTCCATACGAGGAGCCGGCCTTGCGGTTGCAAGCGCGGCACTGTGTGTACTCAACGTATCAAAGTGCCATCATGTCACTGTACGCCATCCACTTCAACCGCATCGCGCTCATAACTCTCTGAGCTGGGCTCGTTACTGTAAGAACTGCCGGGCTCCTCCTGTTTGTCCCTTACGCGGGTCCAAACGCAAAAGGAACACATTTTTCTCGTCGTCTTTCTTGGGCGCTTGAAAGTTATGATGGCGGCTATTCATTTGATCGCCGCAGAATTTTGGCCAGATGGTTTCAATTTATACACACAGAATGCTCTTGCGCCGGTAGCTTGCTTATACTGACAGAGCCAGTGCATATGGTCGTAAATTTGCTGCCGACCTTTTCTTTTTTCTTTCTTTCTTTACAACCGTTTTCTTGATTATGCTTTGCTATGCACTTCTTTTTTCTACTGCATTTTAAGGTAAGGCCTCTTAGATAACGGCAAGCCTCCTCCCTCTGACAGTGACGTCAACTGGGATGGCCCCGTCGCTCCCATTGACGACCTCGGTTTCATATAGTCTGCGTAACCTATCGAAATGTATGGGCTGTCGGCCCAACCACGTGACGTCACGGCTCAAAGTGCGTATGCCTTCTGCTATTCAAGATGTGCTGCCCTCCAGACCATCCCAAGCTGTGATGAGCAAAGCAAGCACCGCACCTGCGCCGTCTAACCAGAGCAGGATTCGTAAAAACTGAAAGCCCAGATCGCAGTTTTCTACTCGCCCGTACGTGCACCGTTTGCTGCGGGACTTAATTACCCGTGATGCGCGAAAGATATATTTTTTCCCCTCTGAACATATCATCTACTGTTGACACGTCGCTACCCGAAAACGTGTTCGCGCAAAACATCAGATGACGGTAAATCAACGCCATCGTCAAGCTTCCACAGCTGGGAGGAACCCCCCCAAACGAATATACAACCGCCGTTGCACTTGTCTGTGCCATCCACATTCCAACACGCCCCTGACTGCTTTCGTGAAAGCGCCATCGCACATTAATTACCTTTACTGTGTCAGTGTGCCTATTTAAATTGCGGCCGATGATGAACACGTCGACGCTGTGCTGGTCTCTTACCTAGCCGTGCCACACGTATCCCGTTTCACAGCTGCCGTGTTCCCACTAGTTCCGCTCTACACCGCCGATCCGTATATGCCTACCGTGTCGTTCCACTATCTTCGCGCAGCATCGGAGCTTTAAGTCTTTCATCGGTAACTACCTTAAGGCCAAAGCAAATTCGCTCTCCACCTGTATGGTTGCTTGCAGCCCCGTTTGTCGAAAGTATTTTGAAAGCTAAACGTTAAGGCCGCCCCACATTCAGCGTTTCTACCGGCGTTTTTTGGCGTTGCGTCTCCCGGCGTGGTCGCATGAACGGCGCCAGAGAGGGCGTCCAGCCACACGAGCGGCACGCGGACCAGCGCCAGCGCAGCGTCGCACAATGTGACCAGATTTATTTTACCAGATACCTCCTAAGCTAATTGTGTAATATCAATGAAAAGAGCTGTCATAAGTATTCTTCAATGCAATACTTATGCCTTTTGCATAGTTTTACGCTAAATAAAATATTCAGGGCTGTGTAGAAAAATTACACAAGGCTAAGCTTCAGAAAACTGGCAGCAATATCGGCGTGAACATCTCGAGCGGTCGGCGCGTCGGCGTGCGAAGCTAAGCATCGAGGGTTCTTTATTCTATGATAGAGGGGGAAGTAGGTGCTTTCTATTGCTAGACGCCATACGCCACATCATGGAAAGAAGGCAGCAGCTTTTGCTGCTAAAAAAGAAGCTCCTGCTTCTCATTTGGTACACCCAGCAGGACGATGGCGGCGACTTCAATCCACAAAACGTTTTTTTTTAACACGATTCTTGTGTTCCTTGTGTTTGGTCTGCCACAATATCGGCCTTGCTTCTACAATGGCTATAAGAAGCTCGTTATCGATGTTCGCCGGTAGCATGATTGAAGCAACCAAACAAACAGCAATGGCGGCGCGAACTGCGAATCTGCGGAAGTTTCTTGCAAGAGTTGCCAGCAGCGCGGCCACGCCCTGCCACGCGCTGATTGGTCGGCGCTGTCGAGCCGCTTCCGATGGCGGCGGCGAGATCTGGTGTCCCTTGAGCACGACGTTTTGGCTTGGCGCCAGCCTCAGCGTCGACGCCGAGCGACGCCGGGTGACAAAACGCCAGAAAACGCCGGGAAAACGCTGAATGTGGGGCGGCCTTTACACAGGTGGGCGCTGCGTGGAGCTTTCACGCGCTACCCGAGAGGCGCTGCGCGCGGACTCTATTTGCCTATTTTGTTATCCTCTGGACGCCCGGGTGTTAAAAAAAAAAAACGTATATACTTTTACGTATATATAGGGATACTGCACTGGTTCGTGATATCGCCATTCCACAGTCATTAATCATTTCAGGAAGCTGCCTAAATTACGACTTCGCGCGCGTGTTATGTCTGCTGGTGAGTGTTGCCTTCGTAAGCTCCCACGTGAGCGCCTAGCACAGTGCTCTTCAGCGGGAGCCAGACGTAACTTCGTGTATTGGACGCGCACCTTTTTTTCTTTTCTTTTCCTCTCGCCTCTTTCTCCCTGATATGTTACCGTGCGCCATTCTCCTTATTATCAAACAAGCCAAGCGATTTACTTGCATGTCCAGGGTCTAAAATTGCTTCGCGCACTTGAGTTATCCGACACTGCTCGATTTATTTTTACCTTCTCTTCCTCGCAATTTTAGTGCTGCGTCGGTTCCCTTCATTCGCGAAAGGACCTCGACTCCACGCTGACGTCAACTTAATAAATCCTTTTTTTGTTTTTGTTGTTAAAAGAATAAAGTAAATATGAACAACGGCCTCGAGGAGCAGTATAGCACTTGTTTCCTTTCCTTTCTGTTTTTTCACTAACTCTCGCTCCTCTCGCTATTAGCTCCTTCGAGCGCATTATGTCGGCGCGACTCGGCAGCCGGCAGTCTGCGGTTTATTTAAGCAGACTTCTCGAGTTTGCCGTATCACGCGCTTCACGTGAATCTAAAAAAAAAAAAGGAAGAAAGAAAGCGAAATGAATGCGGTCGTTATTTAAAAGCTCGTAGTTTTCAATTCCGGTTTTACTTGCGCAGTTTCCTCGCTATTCTTTTGTTGTTTTTTTTTTTCTTTCGAAGGGGGGGGGGGTAATTTAGGCGCATAACCTTCTGGGGCAGTGCAAAGTTCAACTTCTTCGCTGTTTGGACGCAGAATTTAACTCTCCCTAAAGTTTTTACCTTTCAAAACATATAACGCTCGTTTCGTAGTTCTTCCCCTCTCTCTCTCTTCTTTTTTTCGTATTTCATTTTGAGCTGTCAGTGAATATAGTAGGCAGACTGCGCAGCTGTAGAACAGAAAGTAGATTAAGGTTTTGTTTTTTTTTCATTTTTTTTCCGAAGCTTGACCATTTTGTCGGCGCCTTGTCCCTTCATGTAACCCTCCTTTAGAGCATTAGGAAACAAACACATGGGCGCGACTGAATAACTGCTCTTTTATTTTTATTCTTTTGTGTGTCCCCGTGCCCTATATTAACTACCCCCAATGGCTGTCGCCTGTACTCTTGGAATAAAGACATTATCATTTTAAGACATTATCGCTCACATCTGTCATTTTCGCTAGCTGGTTACACTTGGGTGCACGAATACATTCGAGAAACCGTGACGAAGCGCCTTTGGAGCTCTGGACGCCTTAAATGTTTTTTAACCTTTCTCTCGTGTTTAACGGTTTTGTCATAACGTAAGCGTCGGGGTGAATAGTGGAATCCGTGCTCTGTTATACGCTTCATAAATTTCGAGTGCACAACAGATTTCGCACTGCCCGTAAACTTCACCCCAGCGTTGGCATCACTTCCAATCGATTATGGCGCGCATACACTTCGGCTCTTGCAGGTTGCTCCGGAGCGTTCCACCTGTGCGCACCGTCTTTCTTTCCCGTTCTCTTTCTCAGTTTCTTTCACGGGCTCAAATAAGGAAGCACCGCATTGGTTGGAAGTTCGGCATCCACCGCTACATCCGTCAGTTCACTGCCATTTTCCGCGGCACACGGCTGCGTGCGCTGCAACGCCGGCGAAGAATGGTGGTTGTGCGGCTCCGGATGGTGGTTGCAGCACGTGGAAACAGTCGCGATCTGTAGCAGGCAAGTGGCATGGGTGCTGCAGCCGCAAGCACTCATGAGTCTGGGTGCATAAAACGCGCTGACCGAAGCGAAACGGAGATGTCAGTGGAAACAGTCACTGCTCTTTCCAACACATCGTTGTTTGTATCCGCGGAAGCGCGCCATTTCGGAAACGATCGAGCCATTCATACGGTTTGTTTACCCTCCACCCCTGCTACGCCCATAAGCGCTGAGTGAAATCGTCTGTACGACCATGTTCCTGATTGCGTAACACCGTGTTGTGCCGCTCTACTAGTTAGAAAGCTTCCCTAATAACAACCACCGATGACGGCACCACCGAGTGCCCTCCATTTGAATCGTGTGCGTGGAGAGCGCAGAACCCGCATCATTTCGTGTGCGTGATCAATATCTGAGGCGGAACGCATCATGCCGCGCCTCCGAACCCGCCTCGTGTGTGCGCGAGCCGTAGGAGCTTCTATGGTCACGAAGGATAATTGATTACATCCGCGGCGTCGAACACGCAAGACGGCCGTAAATATAAAGAGAGAAAGAAAACCTGATTGAAAGAAAGCTGACGTGCATGCACGTATAACTGGGTGTGTTTTTATCTGGAAAGCTACTGTACCGTGTCTTCTCCTTTCTTCTTTTTTACCTGCAATGTTTCGCTTCCCACCGAAAGTGAGCAAATGGCAACCGATTCTTACTTTCCCGAACCTTTTAACTCAGGTTCACCTGAAGTGGCATTTTTAGCAAAAGGACGAGTGTACGCGCTTATGTGGCCATTCATACCTCTAGACCAGTGAAGTGTGCTTTTGAAGTTGTCTGTTGAACTGTATGAGTGGCAGCACTATCGTAGATGAACAAAAAAATCATATAGCGCTGCGGTTTGCCAATGCCGAGCGCGGAGGTATTTTGTGTTCCACCTTGTATGAAGTTCCTATGTTGAAAACGTGCCATATAAGAGAGATATGTCTGTGGCAGATGAGTCTCAATGTAAGACTGCATATTAATGTATGTGCTGTTGTATGTCTGAATGTGTTCGGAAATAAATCTGTGCATCTGCCCACACTGTCTCATCTCACTTGTGTGTTCGTATAACTCAAAGGGCTCGCCCCATAGGGCTGATCGGGCCCGTCACCCCGTTCTCAAGACTGCGTATTCGAAACTTCGATATACGAAACGCCTAAAAATTATTGGCCGCAACTAAATTGCCCCTGTAAATTGACATGTTATCATCATCAGCAGCAGCAGCAGTAGCAGCCTATTTTTATGTCCACTGCATAACGGAGGCCTCTCCCTGCGATCTCCAATAACCACCGTCTTGCGCTAGCTGATACCAACTTGCGCATGGAAATTTTCTAATTTCATCACCCCACTTAGTTTTCTGCCGTCCTGGACTGTGCTTTCGTTCCTTTGGCACCCATCCGTTAGCTCTAGTGGTACACCGGTTATCTACACTGCGCGTTACATGGCCTGCTCAGCTCAATTTTTTTTCTCTTAAATGTCAACTAGAATATCGGCTATCCCTGTTTGCTCTCTGATCCACACCGCTCTCTTAACTAGAATATCGGCTATCCCTGTTTGCTCTCTGATCCACACCGCTCTCTTCCTATCTGTTAACATTACACCTAACATTTTTCGTTCCATCGCTCTTTGCGCGGTCCTTAACTTTTCTCGAGCTTCTTTGTTAACCTCCAAGTTCCTGCTCCATATCTTAGGAATGATTGTGCACTTTTCTTTTCCACGACAGGGGTAAGCTCCCAGTCAGGATCAGGCAATGCCTGCCGTATGCACTCCAACCCAACGCTGTTGTACCGCATCAGAACCCATTCCGCGTGCACCCCGGCTTGCTTATTCAAGACTAGACGATGCGCTACCCCATTCTGTGCGTTCTGTGGCGATATCGGCGACATCGAACATTTCATTTGGCTATGCCGGCAGTTCGACACAGAAAAAAAAGCGACCGTTGACAGCCTGTTGAAAGAATGGTCTTTCGCACAGTACCTTTGATGACGTCGTTTTCCTCGGAGGGCCCGCGGCAATCGGAAAGAGAGTACAACGACTGCTGATTGCCTTCATGTGACACACGGGGCTCTTCGACACCTGGTGACACGCATAGTGACACTCATAGGAGTCTCAGGCGGAACAATTGCCAGCTATGTATGCCAAGCAAACCCCGCCTGATGCAACGCATTTGACAAAACTGGTAGACTGTAACGTAGGAGTCCGAGAAACAGTACCCTATACAGCCGCAACATAGAATGTACTGGTGTACCCCCGTTTTTCCGCGCAGAATGTACTGGTGTACCCCAGTTTTTCCGCGCAGAGAAATTTGAAGACCTGAGCAATGGCAACTAACTTCTTCAGATAGACGCAGTGAGGGTAGCACGAGAGGCTGCGGTCAGTAGGACATAGGACACAGCGTGACCATTAATTGAAACGGGATAGAATGACATTTGTTTACGCGTAAAGCCAACCAATGCGCACTTTTCGGTAGACACACTGAGGCCTTGTTCTCGGAGATAAGACGCCGTCATGGTTGCCGCCCGATGAAGCCTAGCCCGTACCTGAGGGTGAGTCACCGCAGAGACCCAGATGCAAATGTCGTCGGCGTATATTGAGACATGAACTGTCTGCGGTAAGTACTCCGCTAGTCCTACCAGGACGAGGTTGCACAATATGAGGCGTAACACTCCACCCTGCAGCACACCACGGCAGATGTAATGTTCCGAAGTTGGGCCGTATTCGGTCTGTAAGGAAAAGCACCTCTCAGTCAAATAGCCACGAATCCATTGATACATCCGGCCAGCAACTCCCACAGCCTGAAGTGAGTTCAGTATGGCCTCATGGGCGATGTTGTGATATGCTCCTTTGAAATCTAAATAAAAGTGCCACTGATAGGCGCTTGAGGCTTTTTTGTTCTTGGACCCAGGTAACGATGTCAATGACAATGTCGATGAACGAGCGACCTCGACGAAATCCCACCATGGCGTCCGGATAGATGTCGAATCGCTCGAAGTACCATTACAAGCGAGCAAGAATCATTCTTTCCATCACTTTGCTTACGCAGCTCGAAAGCGCAATCGGACGATATGTTGATAGATCAAGCGGAGACTTTCCAGATTTCAGAATGAGGATCAAGCGGCTCGATTTCCATTGTTCAGGAACGGCGCCGTTGTGCCAAGACTCATTGTAGTAGTTGAGCAGCTCACCACGTGCGTCATGTCCAAGGTGGCATAGGGCAGCGTACGTGATGCCATCTAGTCCTGGTGACGAAGAACGCCTGCAGGTCGCCAACGCAGCGTCGAGCTTTTCGAGGGAAAATAGCATAGCATGTTCATTTCTGGTACATGTGCCTCAGGGATTTTAAACAAGTGGTTAACCTCAGCTGAATGAAACCAACGACATATGGTTTGCCGTCATGTGGCTCTCCTTAGAGTTTTTTTTTATAGTTACTGTAAGCGAAAGAACCGTTCGCGCGGACCGTGGCGAAGTGAGCGGCCGCGGCTCTAGGCATCGGCTTCAGTGCGTCAGCATGTTTGAAGGTGGTACACGGAAATGAAGCGCCGGCATCTATGATAAGCGATAGGCTCAAAGCACGGGTGGATGGATGGATGGAATAACTTTAATGAAAGGTCCTGCGAGCTACGGGGCGCAAGGTCCCATAGAACAGGCTACTCCCACGTTGGGACCGAGAGTTGTAACTCCCTCGCCGCATCGTGGGCTCGCTGGACGGCCCAGAGCTGCTCCGCCAGGTCCGTGCTGCGCAATGCTTCTTGTAGCCTGGCGGACTCTTGATTCTTGTTTGCGTGGGTTCGACCACACGGCCAGAGCAAATGATATACGTCTAGTGTGCTATGGCAATTTTCGCAATATGATGTTGTGTATAGGTCAGGCATGTAGGGATGCAGTCTGTTCTGTGTGGGGTACGTGTTTGAAGCATTCTCAACGTGAGGGCTTGAGGCCTGGTGAGCTTATTGTGAGGTGTGCAGTATATTCTGCGGTCTAAATAAAAGTGCTTTGTGATCTCGTTATATGTGGAGGGAGGGTTCCGATTCTCGCTGGGATGGTCACGACCAGAATAGGTGGCGTCGCGGAGGGTTAGGTCTCGCGCGCTGCTGTAAGCCATCTCATTGAGATTGGGAGGGGCGTCCTCGATCTCTCCGAGGTGTGCCGGGCACCAGCAGATGGTGTGATGCTGCAGCGGTGCGAATCTTTTGATTATTTGTAGTGCTTGGCTTGCAATGGCTCCTTTCTGAAAGGCTTTGACGGCCGAGCGTGAATCGCTGTAGACGTGGGTGGTGGTCGGGTCTGTGAGCGCCAGTGCGATGGCGACCTGTTCTGCTATCTCGGGCTTGTGTGTCTTGACTGTGAGAGCGTTTGTGACTTGACCTTGCTTATTGATCGTGGTGGCAACGAAGGCCTTCCTGGACGGGTACTGTGCCGCGTCCACGAAACAGGCTAGGATCTTCTTATCACGTATTTCGCGCAGGATGAACGATCCGCGTGCCAGCCTTCTGGGTTGATGGTGCGCGGGGTTCATGTTCCGCGGGAGTGGGCAAACCGTGTAGGTGTTGCGTGTGTCCGTCGGAACGCTTTGATATAGATTCTCGATTACTGTGGTGTCATGACTTAGTTTGGCTGGGATTTCTCTACCCGGTTTGGTTCCAGAGAGTCTGGTCCATTGAGCCCGTTCTTGAGCTTCGGCAATTTCTTCAAGTGTATTGTCTACCCCCAGTTGCAACAGGAGCTCTGTCTCGGTGTTCTTGGTGATTCCCAGTGCTAGTTTGACTAGCTTCCTCAGTTGTACATTGAGTTTGTCCTTCTCCGCTACCTTCCATCTGTGCATGGGCGCCTGGTACGTGAAGTGGCATAGCGCAAAGGCGCGTGTTAGCTTGAGGAGACTTTCTTCCTTAAGGCCCTGTTGCCTGTTTGCTACGCATCGTATGAAATTCAAGGCATTATTCGACTTTGTCCCGATCTTCTCCACTGCCGCGGCGTTAGAGCCGTTGCTCTCAATGAGCATCCCGAGGACTCTGATTTTGCTGACGTAGGGAATGGTTCCTCCGTCTTTTGTTCTGAGAAATATGGCGTGTGTGTCTCTGATTTCGCTCTTTGGCTTGGGACCGCTTCTCGATGGTTTGTAGATGAGGAGCTCCTACTTCGCAGGCGAACATCGCATGCCCGTGGGAGCGAGGTATTCCTCGATCGCGTCGATCGCTTGCTGTAGAGCGTCCTCAATTGATCCCAGGCTACCTCCGGGTATCCAGAACGTTACGTCATCTGCGTATATGGTGTATTTGACGTTCTCGATTTGATCCAGTTTCTTGTCTAGGCCAGCTAGCGCAAGGTTAAAAAGCGTCGGAGAGACGGCAGAACCCTTCGGGGTGCCCTTGCCGCCGAGTTTGTATTTCTGGGACTTGATTTCCCCTAGACGCAGGGTGGCCGTTCTGTCGCTCAGGAACGATTTTATAGGAGCGTAGAGTCTCGTGCCGAGGTCGAAGTTGGAGATTGTGTCTAGTATGTAGTCATGTGATAAGTTATCGAAGGCCTTTTCCAGGTCTAGCCCTATAGGATTACTCTCGCGTCTCTCGTGTCTGCGTCAATGATCTCATGTTTGAGGAGCTTCATGGCGTCTTGGGTGGATAGCCCGGGTCTAAAGCCGACCATTGTTGCGGGGTAGATATCTTTTTCTTCGAGATGTTTCGAGAGCCTGTTTAGGACCGCGTGCTCGGCCACCTTGCCGACGCAAGACGTCAGCGAGATAGGTCTGAGGTTATTGATGTTGGGCGCCTTGCCAGGCTTTGGGATGAACACGATGAGGGCCGTTTTCCAGTCTTCGGGTAGTGCTCCGTTCCTCCAGATTTTGTTGATTTCCTCTGTGAGGGTTTCGATGGAGGTTTCGTCTAGGTTTTTAAGTGCCTTGTTAGTTAGGCCGTCCGGCCCCGGCGCTGACTTGCTGTTTAGGTTCTGAAGCGCCGTGCGTATCTCCTCGGTTGAGAAGTCCCGATCTAGCTCTGGGTTGGTCCTGCCGCGATATGCTTTGGCGGTCGTGCCTCTAGCATTTTTGGCCAGCGGGAGGTACTTATCGGCGAGGCGGTCAATGAGCTCATTTTCTGTGGTAATCCTGAGTTCCTCGTGCAAGATCCTGTTCAGCGTGCGACCCTGGTCCGCTTTGGTTCTGGTTCTGTCTAAAAGATGCTTGAGCAGGTGCCACGTCGTCCCGCTGTTGATATGGCCGTCCGCGGCGTCGCATACTTCGTTCCATTGCTGGTTAGATAATTGCGTGCAATATTCTGCAATGAGCCGGTTGAGGGAAGAAATTCTTTTCCTCAGCCGTCGATTGTGTCTTTGTTCTTTCCATCTCCTGGTGAGCGATTGTTTGGCTTCGAGCATGTGAGCCAGTCGGCTGTCCATGCTTTGAACGGGAAGATCTGTCTCTATTTCCTTCGTGGCCGCCTTAATGTCGGCCTTTAGTTGCGACGTTCATTGCTCCATTGATTCTTTGCCTGTGCGGCATTCGTGTCTGAACTCGCGGAACTTGTCAAAGTCGACGTAGGTCATTTTTCTGGGTTCTCTGGATGGGGTGTCAATCGTTGTCTCAACAATGTGATGATCGCTGCCCAGATCCTCGAAGAAGTTGTTCCACTGATAGTTTGGAACGTTGTGGACGACAGTGAGATCTGGCGTTGTGTCGCGGTTGACCGAGTTACCCGTTCTTGTGGGGTATGCGGCGCTCGTGATCAGCGTTAGGTCAAGTTCATCGGCGTCGTTTTGTAAGTCCTTGCCCTTGACTCTGCTGGCGACGTATCCCCAGGCCGTGTTAGAGGCGTTGAAGTCCCCGGCCACGATCATGGGGTTGTCGTCGGCACGGTGGCGGGCGAGCTGGAATATTTGCCTAAATTTTTGTGCTCTGTGCTTGGGGCTGCTGTAAACGTTTAGGATGAATATGCTGTTGGCGTTCTTGGCTCTAGGGAAGACTTCCGTGAGAATTAATTCGCAATTGCTGCGGTCGTGATTAATGTCATCATACCTTGCTGCTGAAGCAGCGCACTGACACGGACACAGTGAAGACACACAAGAAAAGACGACACTCGCTGCACTCGTAACTATTTTATTTCAGAACACATACTTCATATTTATATACCTGCGCACCCTCAGGCATCAAAGAAAATCAAGGCAAGATTAAAGGCATTTTTTTAAAAATCATTTGCCCCCGCATACTTGGGCGTCAAAGATATGGCACCTATCTATCATGGTGTGCAATCCTATCGTATTTGTTGCAACCCTAACAACCATTTTTATTACACAATTATTATTTTTCTTTTAGTGTACTTCCAAAAAGGCAACCTCACCATGGCTTAGATGTACAGATGGCTGACTGATACAACCCTCTCCCCTCTTGTGAATATGAAAGGCTTCGATTATTTCCCTGGTTAGCTGATCCTTATGGTGCGATAAAACTGTGGTATCATTGTAAAGCGGCCAGCACCCATGTTGTTAGTAGTGCCCCTTAATGTGGGAATAAATGTTTCCCCCCAGTGACCTTTTGTGCTACAAAAGTCTTGCGTTTACACACCGACCCGTTTGGCCGATGTATACTTTTCCACACGATATGGGCAAACAGTAGACTACGGATGATCTGCACTCGACAAGTTTTTCTTTATGCTTGACCGTGCACTTACGACCATTTACTTTTATTTTTGTTGAAACTGTACTATCCAGTCTGGCACATATCTTTACGAGTTTGTTAGGCGCTGAAACAACTACTCGTAGACTATATCTGCCACCTACGTTTTTTAAGTTATGCGCAATTTTGTGTGCATATGGTATTGACACAATTTTTTTGCTGTCAATCTCTTTTCTGTTGCGTTGTTTTTGATAGCCATCGCGCACATAACGAATCAACTTATAGGCTGATGTACACAGTACATGTTTTTCATATCCTGCATTCTTTAGTCTGATAACTTGTTGGTTGAAAGTCTCTTTTATTTTTTCCAGGCAAGACTTACTTATGGCCGCTCTCAGGCACGAGAAAGCTATGCCACTTTTTACGATTTTTGAGTGTCCCGAATTATAGCTAAGCAAGGGTTTTTCTGATCGTGGATTGTATGACCAGCAAACGTGGTCCGGTGTGGTAGTTAAAGCCAAATCTAAAAACTGTAGCTTGCCATTCTTCGGCAGTTCAACAGTGAAAGCCAGTCCTTGGCTGTTGTCCTTGAACACTTTCAAGACTTCATTCACTCTTATGTCCAAAACACCATGTTCGACTATAACCAAAAAACGTCCACAAAACGGAACGCTTTTACCGCAAGGCCTTTAAGGTTTGCACCAATCGCTTTGTCTATGCTACCTAAAAAAATTGTGCTAAGTACCGGAGCTACTTTTGAGCCTATACATATACCGGACTTTTGTCTGTACATAACATTATTCCACAGTACAAAGGTGGACTCAAGGTAAAAGGTTAATAGTTCAAGAAATGTATTAACTGATACGCCACATTTGCTGACAAATTCCATCTCGTCGTTGTCTTCCGTTATACAATACCTAACACTCGATAATAAGGGACCATGCGGAATATTGTAATACAGATCCTGTACATCTATGCTGAAGAATTCACATCTTCCAGGGTTAGACATGCTTAAGTACGTTACTAACGTTTCAGAGTTTGGTAAAACGAACGGATCGGTAACTATCAAGCCATTAAGGTGGTTTTGAAGAAATAAAGAGACAACCAACTGCCACGAGTCCCTTTCTGATACTATGGCTCTGAACGGAACGCCAACCTTATGCGTTTTTGCCATGAAAAACAATTTCGAGGTGTAGGTTGCACGAGCGCTTAACTGCTGAAGCAAGTCGCTCAAAATTGTTGCTTGCCAGTAATGTGACTGCTTTATCCCTCACGTTTTTAGCTTTTACGTCGACACGTACGAAATTCTTTCTGACCGCTTTCATCGCCTTTTCTTGGAAGAGACCTTCAGGCACGACTACAAAACAACCTTCCTTATCAGAAGTCAGAAACCGTAAATCGTTCTTCACGCCAAAGTTCACTAGATTCCTTACGTGTTGCTCTTTTCTGTCGGCGGTCATTGTCCTGGAAAGCACATCCATACACTCTGGGATGAAACGTGGACGCTCTTCTTCGGCCACACGACGCGCCATGGACTTGGTCAGTGCTACTTTTTCTGGTGGAGTGAAGGCCGGCTCGAAGCAGAGCTTCGGACCGAGTCCAAGAATCCTTTTGTAGTTCTCGGGAACGGTGGTGTCCCCTAAGGTGACCACCCTGCCTTCCGGTGGTCTGTGCTTCTTTGGTCTAGGTAAGTGTGGTCTCGTGGTCTCTCACAACCACTCTGCCAAACTTTCGGACGTCCTACACCATTCCCTGAAGCGTCTGTTGTGCTCTCGACCGTGAAGCAAGGCGCACGTCACTCTCAGGGAATCCTTGAAATGTCCTGCTTGTCTCCATAATTCGGCTTTCACAATCCTACAAATTCGTTTTGAGTGTGTTCAAGATGGCTGAAGGAAACCGCACATGGTTTCGAGTTCCTGGGGGCACAGGTTGTACCTTACATGCCAAGATGCCACTCTTGCCTTGCAGACGCATATCGCCATAACTGTAGCCAGGGTGCTAGGGTCATATTGCTTGAAGTTGTTCGAACATATAAAAGGGCCCGTTGTAATGGAAATGAAGTTCAGTAAAGTGGAAAGTTAGGCTAGTTGGTGAGTTGGTCAAGTTGGTCAAGGACAACAGCCAAGGACTGGCTTTCACTGTTGAGTTGCCGAAGAATGGCAAGCTACAGTTTTTAGATTTGGCGTTAACTACCACACCGGACCACGTTTGCTGGTCATACAATCCACGATCAGAAAAACCCTTGCTTAGCTATAATTCGGGACACTCAAAAATCGTAAAAAGTGGCATAGCTTTCTCGTGCCTGAGAGCGGCCATAACTAAGTCTTGCCTGGAAAAAATAAAAGAGACTTTAGGCCAACAAGTTATCAGACTAAAGAATGCAGGATATGAAAAACATGTACTGTGTACATCAGCCTATAAGTTGATTCGTTATGTGCGCAATGGCTATCAAAAACAGCCCAACAGAAAAGAGATTGACAGCAAAAAAATTGTGTCAATACCATATGCACGCAAAATTGCGCATAACTTAAAAAAACGTAGGTGGCAGATATGGTCTACGAGTAGTTGTTTCAGCGCCTAACAAACTCGTAAAGATATGTGCCAGACTGGATAGTACAGTTTCAACAAAAATAAAAGTAAATGGTCGTAAGTGCACGGTCAAGCATAAAGAAAAACTTGTCGAGTGCAGATCATCCGTAGTCTACTGTTTGCCCATATCGTGTGGAAAAGTATACATCGGCCAAACGGGTCGGTGTGTAAACGCAAGACTTTTGTAGCACAAAAGGTCACTGGGGGGAAACATTTATTCCCACATTAAGGGGCACTACTAACAACATGGGTGCTGGCCGCTTTACAATGATACCACAGTTTTATCGCACCATAAGGATCAGCTAACCAGGGAAATAATCGAAGCCTTTCATATTCACAAGAGGGGAGAGGGTTGTATCAGTCAGCCATCTGTACATCTAAGCCATGGTGAGGTTGCCTTTTTGGAAGTACACTAAAAGAAAAATAATAATTGTGTAATAAAAATGGTTGTTAGGGTTGCAACAAATACGATAGGATTGCACACCATGATAGATAGGTGCCATATCTTTGACGCCCAAGTATGCGGGGGCAAATGATTTTTAAAAAAATGCCTTTAATCTTGCCTTGATTTTCTTTGATGCCTGAGGGTGCGCAGGTATATAAATATGAAGTATGTGTTCTGAAATAAAATAGTTACGAGTGCAGCGAGTGTCGTCTTTTCTTGTGTGTCTTCACTGTGTCCGTGTCAGTGCGCTGCTTCACTGCGGCAACGTATGATGTTTACCCACCAACTAGCCCAACTTTCCACTTTAGTGATTAATGTTGTGTGTCGTGTGGGCTAGCTTGTTGCTGACCAACGTGGCGATACCTCTGCATTTGTGTTTCCGTGTCTTAGCGGTCACGTCATAGCCGGATAGCGAGGGTGTAGCGGTATTTGTTTCTTGTAGGAGAATGACTTAGGGTTTGTCTTTTTTGGCTCGAATGTACTGTTGCAGGGGGGCCTTTTTGCGGACGTAGCCCCTACAATTAATTTCCAAAGGCGAAACGGTCCAGTTTGCACAGCCATCTTTGTTGTTGGCGTTGGGCGCCCTTTGTGAGGCCACGTTGTTGCTTTGTCTATCGAGCGATAACGCCCGAGGGAGCTTAGTGATAGTAGACTTTGACATCACAGACAGGTGGTCTGCAATTTCTAGCGCGTTGAGCCTTGCCCCGTGGCAGTTGATCATCTCCATCATGTGGCTGATTTGTAGCGTTATCATGTCGTAACCTTCCTTGAGGGTCCCTGCAGTCGTCACAAGTTTGTCTTGCCCTTCCTTCAGTGACGCGACGGTAGTTGCAAGCCTGCCGAGCAGTTCCTTGATTTCCTTAATGTCGCTGTCCGTGCTCGACGGATGTGTGTTTGTCACGGCTTTTCTCTTATGCGGATTGCGCGTGGATTCCGCGACCGGTACTTCCACTGTATATCATGCGTTCTGGTGTGGTTTCGGTTTGATTAGAAGCGGAGGGTGTTGGCATTTTGAGTTGTCTGATTTCCTCGACAAGTTGTGTGATTGTTTGCCTTAACTCTTTGTTTTCGTGTTCTAGTCTTTTAATCGTATTTGCTATTTCTACTTGCTCTGGCCGTGCCATCGGACTCACCTGGCTGGCGGCCTGCTGTTGGTGCTGCTGTTCTTGTCGCTCCTGTTGTTGGTGCTGCTGAACTCGTTGGGCCCACGTCAACCGGTCATCACCGCCAACTCGTGGGCTGGGGCCGAATCGGATCCTTGACGTGGATCTCTGGCTCTGGTTCCTGGAGCGTCCTCCGGACCGTGACGACGAGGGACCGCGGTCCCTCGATCTCGAGCGCCCCCGCTCGCCGGACAAGCGAGTATCTGCGTTGGCGGCCACGTTGTCGTTGATGGCGCTACAATCGGCGTTCTTGAGCGGCGGGTAGTCTTGCTGTCTCAGGGCGATTGGTCCTGATCTCGTGGTGCTTTTGCTTGCGTTTGCTGCGATTCTTCTTTCAACTCGTCTTCTTCGGACGACGTAGCGGAGTTGGAAGCGGTTCATGCATTCCTTGCTGGCCGTGACGTGATTTCCCTCACAGAGCGCACACTTGATCGAGGTGCACACATGGTGTGCGTTAGGGTTAGCTAGTCCACAGCCTTTGCAAATGGCGTCGTCGGGCGAGGGGCATACGTCGGCACGATGGCCGAGTCTGCCGGCGCACATGGCACATGGCGATCTGCTTGCGGTAAAGAGAACACTTGATCAGGGCGTTGTCGTATCTGACATAGTTCGGGACTCGAAAGCCGACGAAGGCGATGATGACCGTGCCAGTTTCCTTTATTATCTTTGCCACCAGAGCGAGCGGGTTGCGTGGGTTGACGGTCTTGCGGTTTATGGAGTCCTGCGTCTCATCGAGCGGAACCACTCTGATAACGCCTCTGCACGTTTCGTGCGGCGTTAGCACTTCAATACGAGAGCGCATGGGTGGTTTTATTTCGCTTGCTTTCTTTAAAAGCCGGAAGATCACCACGCAGCATGTATGTTGCCATAAAAACTTGGATCGGTCGTTTCTGAAGCCCCTCTACAACGTAACGAAACGCACTTGACCCCAAAGTGAATATTAGCGTTTTTGAATAATTGATCCCGTCTAATTAACTAATTAAGCGGAATATAGGAATAGCTTGAGGAGCGCCACATGACGGCAAACCATATGTCGTTGATTTCACCCAGCTGCGTTCAACCACTCTTTTTTTAATGGTTCGTTCAGGTTACGCGAAGCACCCTGTAGAAGAAGCCTCTATCGTGTTCATCACTACTTCGAATGAAGGTGGTGTGGCTGCTCTTGGTACTGTACAGGTCAGTATAGCATCATCCTGCTGCTTTTACTATATCATCGAAATTGCTGATGACATCACCCTGCTTATCTTTGAGTGCATACGTCTTGCCTTGTCCTATGCCATGCTTTCTTCTCACTGATTTCATGCTGCGGTCATTTTTTTGCTGCTTCCTAAGCCTTTCCCACAGTACAATTTCGAATATACCTTACTTTCTTCTTGTTGATCAGTTTTTACAGTTCAGCGAATTGTATCTAATATCTTGAGTTAGACACTTTCATGCATTGTCATTGATTTATTAGGAATTTTGTTACTTGGGAGAGCTTACCCACGGGTTGTCTTGATGCCTTACCTCCCACTTCAATTTAAGCTCCTGAAATCAGCCTAATTACGGTTTCATTCATTACCTTTATGTTATCTTCATATTTCTGTTCTGAAGCTGCCTATTTGTTTGCGTGCACCAGCCTAAATTCATCTGCTTTTACCCTTACTGCCTATAGGTTGACCTGTTTCTTCTTGACTACTTTTACTCTTTCTCTATTAAAATTGAGAAAAATCCTAGACCTCACTAACCTATGGTAACTTAGCTTTACCCTACCTAACACTTCTACATTTTGCACTATGCTCGATCAGCAGAGAGTATGAAATCTATTTCATTTCTTGTTTCACCATTAGCGCTTTTCCAGGTCCACTTCCTGTTGCTGCGTTTCATGAAGAAGGTATTCATTATTCGGAGCCTATTTATTTCCGCGAATCCTACCAACATCTCTCCTCTGGTGCTCCTATAGAATCGATGCCGTAGTTGCCAACTGCTTGTTCTCCAGCGTGCTTTTTCTACACTTTTGCATTGAAGTCGCCCATGACTACACTATACTGAGTTTTCACCTTTCTAGTGGTTAATTGAACAACTTCATAAAACTGTTCTATTTCTTCGCCACCGTGACTGGAGGTTGGAGCGTAGGCTTGTACTACCTTTATCCTACACCTCCTATTCAGCTTTATTACGACGACTGCCACCCTCTCATGAATGCTGTAGAGTTCATCAATGTTGCCTGCTATGTCCTTATGTATCATACACGTCCTACCCTGTATTCTCCCTTATTTGAAAGACCTCTGTAGCAGAGGACGTGGCCGGTGTGACTTCACTAGCTTAAACAACACAAAAAGGAAAAAAAGGCGATGTTATTTACTCCTTATCTAGCTAAAGAATCCCAAACATTTTGACAACTGGTACCCCAGCAGCTTATAATAACTTCAGAATTGTAATAAACGTGACCTTCCGGCTTGTAATAAACGTGAACGGAATGACAACACAACACCTCTTGCGCATATCTTTTCTACTGTCCTCCGAGCTCCATTCCTATGTTCGGGCTATTTTTTGGCGAATTTCGTCAACTTCATGGCATCAGACACCCATTCCTTTTGCATTGTCTTAGTGTTGAATTCTTCGTTAATATGGCCTGCCGACCTCTTTTTATGGCCGACCCAGTTTGCTCTCGCTACCTTCTTGCCGAATAGCTCATTACGGAATAAAGCAATCTGTCTTCACATTTCCAGCCTTTGCTTCGACTGTTCCTCGGATGTAGTCGTTCCGAAATTTCTTGTCATTCCACACATCCACGTTAGCATCCCCTTTTCAGCCTTTGCAACTCCTGAATTCGACATCGCCGGGATTTCTACGACTTCGTGCAACACTGCTGGTCGTACTTGCGCTTTCAATTTGGCTGCTATTTCCTTTCTGCACACAGCTCCTGAAACAGCCCTTTTTCTACCCTTTCTGGATTATCCTCGTAACTTATTTTTGCACGTTCTTCATTTATTTTCGAACCAAGGTACTTAATACCAGATGTCCTCTAGATTATAGAGTTGTCACACTCCTGGACCTGCAGGCAATCTATACTCTCGTTTGCTCCGAACCTGCAAATCTCGTTTTTCTAAATCTTTCGTCCGGTGCTTCAACCACGCTTCAGCACTTTATTTTCAAGCTGCAGAGACAGCAGTGTATGCGTAGAGAATGTTGGAAGGTGCATTTTCTTTACAGTGTTCCGTCAGAACGTTGACGACAACATTGAGCACGAGAGGGCTCAGCTGTCACTTGGAAACTTTCACTTTGGTCGGTTCAGCTGCGAACCTCCGTCACTTCTTCCTTGCACATTTCCTTGATATGTCTACTCTATAGCGTCTTTTTTCTCTGACGGTCCTCCAGTCTTCCCGCCTTGTTACTGTTTCATAAGCTTAATCTAGGTAAACTAATACGATATACAGCTGGCAACTGGCTTCTCTATAACTCTTCACCATTTGTCTCATAATGAAGACTACAGCTATGTGTGAACTGAAACTAATGAATAACCTGCTTGCGTTTTTCTGTCCTGAATCTGTTCGAGGCTCTTCACCATGCATGACACTACACTCTAAAAACTATATAGTTTGATTTCTCGGCTGTTTTTTGTAGTTTGAGTGTCGCCCTGGCCTTCGCAGAATGAACAAATGGGCTTTCTCGCGTTTTATTTGGGATTTGTTTTTACCCATAAATCTTTATGAGATCCCGAAATTGGTCATCCAACCTGTCTTCTACTATTGCATCGGTGAAACTATATTGCCACAGCTCACGATCTGCTATGAATTCTTTTATATGCTAGCGGCGAACCAACGGCGACACTACAACTTATGGTGACTCTAGCGTTACGATTTTACCTCCTGAGACTTGTGCAATGTAGCAGGGTTAGCTTTTTTGGTCTGAGTAACGCTGGCTGTAGGATGAATAATTTTTTACTGTTAAAGCACTCGTGAATGTAATCAATGACACTGAACGGCCATTTCAAGTTCAATGCTACCTAAAGCTGCCTTTGGCGCTTGTTTTTCGCATCAAATGCTTAGTGAAAGGCGTCCTTGTGGAGACAAGGCCGCCGCATGTTCGTGTTTATATATATGACGTGAGCGGGAAAATGAATGAGAAGAGCGTGTGCGGGTGGTGTTGCGGAACCTAAAAATCCTTCCCAGATGTATGCCAATCTGAGCAACTGATAGATCGAGGGCAGCGACGGCTTCCATGCAGGTTTCGTTGCGGGACCACGCCGTTGTAAGCTTTCACCACCACAGCCGCGCGAACTCCTAGCTGACGTCAAATGTGGAGCCGCTCAAACGGGACGTGAGAAACAGAAATTGTGGATTACTGGCTAAAAAAAGCCGCACAAATATGGTGTCTGTTCGAGTGAGTTATGCAAAAGGCGACTTTTATTTTATCATCATTGGTAATTACTTTTCAGGGCAAGAATTGGACCCTGAATATTCTTTGATTAACGTTCGCTACCAACCACATAACCGCACGCCTGCGTTCACCGCCGCACGAAAACCGCTGCGAAACTCCCCTTAACAGCTACTCTTTCTAAAAATGCTGCCTGCCGAGCCAGTGATTTCTTCGCAACGTAGTTTCGGAATAGACGAATATAGCGTTTCAGTGTTTTGGATTAAGTTATGGCGCATGAACAAGAATGTTCCCGACGAAAACGTAGTTTGAGAATACGTGATGAGTGTTTTAGAGAGAGAAACAAAGAAAAAAGAATGCCGAGAGGTTAACCTGGGTGCACCCGGTTTTCAGCCTACACTGGGAGAGGGAAGCAGTACGAAAAGGAAAAAGCAAGACAAAAAAAAGAAAGGAAAGAAGATGTGATGCTCGAGCACACACAACAGCATTCATCGCGCAATTAAAGGCAGTCGCAGAGCCCACTCGTCTTTAAAAGGTGGAGCAGCGCTCCGGCGGTTTTCTATGCGGATGACGGTCGAGTCCGTGGTCCCATATATATTTTCCTCTGTGAAAGCTCTGTTATCCAGTCGGTTTAAAGCAGCACGCAAAGTCTGTATTTCATCGTCAAAAGGACAGTAGATGAGTATGTGTTTTATGGTCTCCTCCCAATCACAAAAGTTTCACGAGGCACTATCCATCATGCTAGTACAGAAACAGTAAGCGTGTGTGAAAGCGACGCCTAGCCACAAACGGCACATTTGCGTCGCATCAAGACAGACCAGGTGGTAGTCGAAGGTGCAATGAAGGGAGAAGGGAGTGCAGTCGCGAGTTGGCTCACTTGGCTGAATTACAATGCTATAGTGAATTGCGTCAAGCAAATAGGCGAAGTTGCCGCGCTGTATCAGGTCTCGACAATGGTACAGTCACACGCTGGACTCGGCGGGCGGAGTGCGCTGCTTCGTCGGTCCTTTCATTGCCGATGATACCACAAGGGCCAGCGGCAGCCGCTAAAGTTTGATTGTATGCCTATTTTGAAAAGCATGGTGGTAAGATTACCTTATTTCAGATACCAGCTGTATATGGGGGCCATTACGTAGGTTTTCCCATAACACAAGATCAACGGGATCGGAACTTTTTGCGGCTCTCCATTGCGTTACGTCCATCAGCAGCGCCACCTAACCAATGGGCCATATTTTGTTATTCCAAGTCGGCTATCCATACTGTTGTGTTTTACCATGTTGGTTTAAGTTATGTGCACTAACGAGGCTGCTACCGACGAAAGACCCGTTTGATCGCGACACCACAGTTGCAAGCACACGAGAACACATAGTCGCCAATTGAACACATTAACACGTCAAGTAACACACTACAGTCTTAGTCATTTTAGTAGTCGTGTGATGAGGAGCCACTTGTTAATTCCCATCTAATACATATACATGCACTATATATATCAAGAAACAATGAGACATCGATGTTAATGTACCATACGTGACAACCAGCAAGTGCCCGCAGTACTCTTCACGAAACCTCGGAGGTGGGGTTCTATCCCAGTGTAATTCTATTCCCCAACAAGGACAGTTTGCAGGGCAACGTCAAATGGAGCAATGCATTCAGTCGGCACACACTCTTCGTGGCTGGCACAAGCACCACTAATTCTTCGGGATATGTTGCGTGAACTCGCGAAAAGGGATTAATGTGCCTGAAAAACCCGCGCGGTATAGCTGGTTGGAGACGGCCTTGACCTGAGGGAGGGGCCGCACATTGTACAACTTGGAATCACTCCAAGCTTTTCCGTCGCCCAGGAGGAAGGATGAAGGGTCATGCTGCTTGATGGCATTCTTCTGCCAAGAGAAGGTGAGACTAGCATGAACACAGACGGTATCTACGTTCGAGTCGAGTACCTCACTACTGCCTCTATGAGCTTGTCTGCCTTCGTTTGTCTGCGCCTTACGTGCCATTCTGCCGTTTGGGATTTACCCGCTGACATAACCTTGGCAGCTCGTCAGAATCTTGCATAGTGAATGAAAGTGATAAAAATTGTTGAATTGCTCTAGAAACATCAGATTGAAAGTCGGTAGTAGGCGAATCGATAAGCCTTTACAAAAACTTTAATTTAGAACGTGAAGGGGGCCGAACTTTTTTGGATGGTAGGAGCCAGCTGTACTGATGGCCCAGCTGAGCCTTCTGAAGGGCGCCCTTGTAGAAGGCAAGAACGACTGACTGGTTAGTTATTTTAACATAATTCGAACACCTTTGAAGTATTGAAGGTTGACCAATATGTGTGTATGTGGGTGTGTCCTTGTTCACCGTTAAAATAAGACGTTATTTATTAGAATTTATTACCATCCAGGCTTATGAGAGGTACCGTGCTCAACAGCAGAAAAGGAAGTCATTACCCCTTTGATAGGGAAGCTCCTGCAGAAAACACAGCTGCAGCTTCGAACGAGAATCGGACTTAAAAAAAAATCAAGTAACGTTAAGCAGAAAACTTGGCTGATGACTTGAGCAGGAAAGTAGCGCTAGAAAAAATTGCCTCGACAAAATGCAATCGCATGACTCAGATCCAGCTAAGTCTTAAAGTTACCCTTTTCACATGACGCAGATATACCGGAAGGTGCAAGATTCTGAAAAACGACGTGATTGGCTGAACTGACGCAAGTGGACGTAACGGAAGAACTTTGTTGTCCGGAAGGCAGTGCTGTCAGTGTCATTATGTCGCGTTATTTATAGAACTGGCAGCTGCATCAATGTCGCCGCGTCATCGAATGCCCGAATTAATGTGTGTTAAGTTTCACGTCCCAAAACTGGCACTGTGGGTTATGAGGGACGCCGTGTAGTAAAGGGGCTCCGGTATAATTTTGAGCTATCTGTAAATTCCTTAACGTGCACCCAAATATGAGCGCGTGTGCGTTCTTGCATTTCGCCCTCGTCTCAATGCGGCCGCCGCCGGGACTCGCACCCGCGACCTCGTCCTCAGCAGCAGAACGCTATAGCCGTTGAGCCACCGCGGCGAGTGAATACCTGAACGCTCGTCACTGCAGTACTTTATGACTGAATGTTTCATACCTCTTGAAAGCAGAAACGTATATGTGCATAAAGTGAGCGGTCGAAAAGCGACACCACCGGCGCACCAAGAATATGACGTATGTTTAAATAATCTCAGTAGTTATTTGGCTCCATGAAGTCATTTGCAATCAATCAAAGTCGGTTTTATTCATCCAACCCCCATAGTCCCCACCCCACGACTGCTTCCTGATCATTTTCACATTTCTCTTTTACTTGTTTTATACCGACAAAGACGCTCGACGAGACATCCAATTCGCACGGACTGCGCTTCTAATCATCGCCTTTCTCCTTATTCTTCTTTCTTTTTTTTTATAATCCTCATGCTCCAGACAGAAGCCAGCCTGAAGCACGCATATAGTCTGTCCGCCGGCACCGACCGGTACTTCTACACACGCGAACGGTGTGCGTCGTGCCAAAATATTTGAAGTTTTTTGTCTCTCTCTATCTCGTCGCCGTTTGCCAGCATTCGTTTGCCAACATTTCCACGGCGCCACACGACTACCTGCTGACGAGGTGACGCCATATATTTAGCTCTGTCGTCGCCCACCGCCGTGTTTGATACCCAGGCGCCATGCCAAGAAACAATGGTAAGGCGCGACGTGATCATACCTGACTCTGCGTCTTCTTTAATGCTGTCATATTTTTGTTCCTCACAAACTCCTTTAAAGCCCGTTTTTTTTTAAAATCTCACCCTTTTTGAGCGTCGCCAACGTTCTTGTTTCTCTCAAACGAGCTTTTATTATTATTATTATTATTATTATTATTATTATTATTATTATTATTATTATTATTATTATTATTATTATTATTATTATTATTATTATTATTATTATTATTATTATTATTATTATTATTATTATTATTATTATTATTATCCGGGCCAAAATGGGCGCTCAGTGCACGTCATTTTCTTACTGTTTCCGACAGCGCTCTGCGCATTAAAATCGCGGGGCCTGTTGCGTTTACAGACGCTGTCAACTTTTCCTTAAAACTTGTTTCTGGGCGAGTCGGTGCATAATTGATTTTATCATTATAACAGCGCTAACACATGCAACCATAAAAGAACAAGGACGCGACACAAGCGCTGCGCTTGAGTCTCGTCCTTGCTCTCTTCTGGTTGCATGTGTAGGCGCTGTTATAATTTTCATGTCAACTTTTCAGTGGCCTACGTTGACTACAGCAAAATTTAAAAACGCGAAAGCAGCCAGGAGGTGCTCTTGAGAAACGCACCCGCGGGCTAGTTGAAGCACGTCTGCGAGGTGAACATTGCCTCAGCGCCTATCCACCAGGTGCAAATTGTTTGCTTCTGTTGAATCACCACAACTGCCATAACTCTGATGTGCCTTTCGTTTTATTTCTTGATGCGAGCACAGTATTCCCCACCAGGGCTGAGCATCGATTATTATCGTTAACTTCATATATTCTCACCATTCCCTCGACTATTGATTCACTTATCGGTTTAGCAAAAGATGCACGAGAGAAGCGGGAATACCATGGAGGAAAGAAAAAGAAATAGGAGAGGCCCTGACGTCACGTTTTTGAAGCCGGAAGTACAACCATGTTGGTGTGCCATCTTCCTTTGCGTCTCCAATCAGCTCGCCGGAACAGATGGCGCGAGCGAACTTGCATTGCTGCGAGCCGCTGGAAGTGTGCGCTGCTGATGCGCGTCAAAAGAAAACCTACGAAATTTCTGTAACATATTTAGTGAAGCAGACGTGCCCCTGTGTTTTTCATTGGCACGTTGAAGAAGTCGACGACGACCCGCGCCGTGATTACGCGAGTGTCTTTGTTGTTGGCTGACACTCGCACTCACAGACCGAAAACCCAACCAAGACCCAACTTTCAAGCTTTGCACCACACCCCTAAGTCATCTTAGCTCGCGAACAAAATGTGCTGCGAAAAAGACACGGGCGGAAAAAATCTTATCCCATGTTTGAGAGGCCGATAGCAACAGCCAGAGCTTCAGGCATGCGGTCGCTATGGCAACGTTGACATTTCAGGTACCAGTATCAGTGCTCCTTTGCAAAAATCAGCACGTGACTTCCGCCAGACTTTCTCCAACACGTCCGTGCTGGCCGGGGCCTTTTGTACGCTTTCCTTGCTCCATGGGAAATATGGACAAACCACTCTCACGGGAAAAGGCGAAGCTGCTGCAGTTTGTTGATTTCAAGAGTTTCAGTATTGTATACGCAGCGTCGAAAGCCGATTACGTTATCAGCTCAATGCATTCCGAAGCGAGTGGCATTGAAGCGACAGCAGAGGTATTTCGGGAGGAGTGGGGGCACTATGGCCTTTGCGAGGAGCAAAGGCAATAGCCGCATTTGATGGAGTCTATCATTCTAACGAGAAATGAGTGCAAATCTGTAAATGCTACTCACGGCCACATGCGACGCCGCCGTGTCGGATGACATTGGGAGAGCACGACTGGTAACTGGAGTGACGATTGATCAAGGCCGCGTAAGCGGCGATTGGAGCTGTAAACTGTTCCAGCAAGTAAATGCGAAACTCCTCTGCAACGTTCATCTTCGACAAAGAATTATATAAGATTGGACTGCGCTGCGCGCATATCGAGCTGCTTCGTTAGCAAAGTTATGTTAACCGTGCCATAATGACATCCATAATGACATAATGGCAGCCACTGAAAGTTACAATCATGTTTTTCGAAAGCATGATAGTATATCTCTCTGATGTCGCGTAATAACCGTTCATGATCCGCATGGCATTATGCTGTTCAGTTAAACAGAAACACTTTCCTGCTAAACATTCACATAACACTGTATTCATTTGCCCAGAATGGTATACACTCTGCCCTATATATTCAACAGCAGCATCATAAGCGGAAAGCTCTTTTCTTTATGAATTTCGCAACGTGGAAGTTTATAAAATTTGTGATCACTTACTTTGGCACGACAATGGCGTCAGTGAAACTTGCGGACGAGGTTGAACCACCTGTGTAAGTGCAGATTTCATTTGTCCCTGCCTCGCGCAAGAGAGAACAGCGTAAACGCTTTGGGGCTCGCATTTACAGGCTGACTTTCTTCGCAGTCTTTGGAACTGCGCGGCATAAACTAAAAAGGTAGAGACGAACAAACAAAAGCAAGGAGGTCAGTTAGACACGCGTCCTGTTTTCTAGCTTGCACAGCTGAATGAAAACAGAGAACCATAAAAAGAGAATCCAACACACGGGCGCCCGCCCGCAGGGCCACACAGCACACTGCGTACTTTTGAAACCACCAAATGAGTACGGTGTTCTCGGTGCATATGCGAAACTCGCTGACAGAATAGGACCTGTGAGCCGGTGGTGATAACAAATGTAGCCTCAGGCTTTTCCACTGGCAGGAAAGCGATATGTGTTCGGGAATTCAAGATAAACCTCTAAACTACTTTCCGAGTGTGCCAGTTGCAATTAAGTATGTTAGCGAGAGAGCGAGAGCAAGGAGAGAAAAGCAAGGGAGCTCAACAAGAAGAGCCTCCGGATTATTAAGCATGACAGAAATATTCGTTTTTGTTTTTTTTAAGGCAGTAGTCATCGTGGCTTCTGAGACGAACCGAGGTGCCACTAACAAGCGCGAAGTGCCTGGCCTTGCTATACTCTGAAGAGCACGGACTGTTGGTTTTGCCGAGAGTGGAGAGCATGGGAATGCTGTATCGCAGTAAAAGAGTATTATACGTAATTGCAGCATATAGGTCTCACAGCTGCACCTCACGTTTTCCTGCCTAAAGCATTACCAAGTATGCAATAAATTTTTCTTTTTATTGTAAACTGAGCACAGCGGAGGCTCCATGAGGGGTATTTGTCGAGACAACGTCCAGGAAGAGGTTAGTATTTAGCAATCAGATAACAATTCGATTGTAGATCGAAATATGGGACCATGCCATATGTTTGCGAGTAAACTCCACTTGCGTCCACTTTATCGGAACACTCAGGCCTTGAGCGCAGGAGCGCGAACATGCTAGGGTTGGTACTCCCTGGAGCTTCGCACAGACGAGGAACTCGTCAACACAGTCGCGCAAGTGGAAATGGGCTCGGTGCAAGCGAAAAGCATGGCTGTGTGCGGCAGAGCCTCAGTAAGACCCATATTTGCAGAAATTCCGGTGCACAGACAGCCCTGAGGGCGGCCATGTCAGGTACGTATACAGACCGGCATTTTGTCTATCGTTACCCAACGCAAACAGGAGCTCCTGGAAAAAAGTAATTCCGTATCCGGAGAATCATTAAACTTCCAGTTGCGTAGGCCTATAGCGTTCTAAGGTGGACTTCGTAAATGAAGTCAACTTTTGCGCCTCTCACATCGCGGAACATTGCTAACATTAAGCGATTGAGGTGCTGCTCAAGGTACCGTTCGAGACGCATCTTCTCGGTCCCTTTTCCCGCAATAGTGCACAGTGCAGCCATTCGATGCAATGGCAGCCCGAGCCCCGACTTCCCAGATTTATAGTAACGAAATCCACTTTCTTAACGAAATTATAACGATTTCGTTATAATATAACGTTATATAATTTCGTTATAATAACGAAATCCGCAATTCATACATTGCAATACGTGCCGTAATGTTGCTAATTATGTTAATGAGGAAATTTTCGTTAATTCGATTAATGTGCATTCCGATTTTTCGTGCAAGTGATGTCCACGTCTTTGAATATTCCAGCTCAAGTTATGTTTTATCTTTATCATTCCATTTTTCTATCACATATAAACTATGCTGCACCTAAGTATGGGCAACAACGACGAAAAGTAACATCATCAGGCCCCTGCTACTAGAAAATAAAGCTATTCGTTGTCTAAAAAAAAAATAGAGTTCATTATTTGCATTCCACGAAACTATTACCTCATGAGAACAGTATACTGTATTTGCTCGTGTAAGCCCCGCACCCCTACTTTGGAGCGCGAAAATTTTGGAAAAAAAAAAAAAGTTTCGTGTCACGCACGTAGTCGTGTGCTGGTTAATTCCCGCAAGCCACTACAACATGGCACTAGTCCGTGTCCAAAAAAATTGATTGGCAACTGTAAGCGCTTTCACAGACGACCGCTAGTGGTCGAATTTATTTGCACAGATGTCTGAGCTCACTTCGAGGCTTCAGTGAGTATAGCCATAAACCTGCCTCGTGTAAAGCCCGCACCCGGTAAGAACTCCGCAAAGAAAGTACGGGCCTTACACAAGTAAATACGTTATTAAGCATCAATAAACTTTACACGTAACGCCGTCTAAGCCAGTTGCATTCCGCAGGCAGACAAACCAGGCAATCCCTAACGAATGCCTCCGGTCTCGTTGCACGCTAGCACTCTTGTAATACGAGAATCGGAAAAATGGGTGCTAGAGCGCCATGGGAAACATTGTTTCACCCACTCCTTGACTTACGACGTTCCTGTGTGGGACACATTGCCTTCATGCAATCAACTGCACAACGATTTTGCCTTTGATAAAGTTTAGTTCCCTGTTTTGCACCCACGAATTTACTTTTTCTCTGCGTATAGCCTGTTAGGAAAGCACAACAATCTATCTCCAAATTATATAGGTGCACCAACACGTATATTATATACTCCTAATACGTGTAATATGTGTAGAGTTCTTATTTTAATTGTTAAATTTCATTTTTCAAGTACGGCAGTAATACCCGATATGCTTAATATATCAAACGAAGCCGCTGCTTGAGTGTACTCATTATTCTATACCGTGCTCGCTGCTGTTGCTTTCTGGTTTTGCCTCCTATGGATTCGTCAAGCTATTCTTACAGCTTTCTTGCCAAGGTGGCCTTCAATAATCATGCAGTTTGTACACTTTGTTGTAAATAAATCTTCAATTGACTTACATTTAATTGAATCTATCGACGTACATTTTCTCGAGCTTCAGAACTGCTGTCGCGACAAAACTTAAGCATTCTCTCTTCTTCCACTTTTTTCGTTCATGAGACACATCATTTTTGGATGTCCCCGACTGCTTGTAAAAAATAAGCCCTATTACCACCATTAGTCATATTAAGTGTACTCGTAGCGTGGCTGCACAAGCTGCTAGAATTGATTCTTGCATCAGTCAGTCAATCAATAAATCAACCAAATATTTTTTCTAGCTCCCAGGAACAGTTACAAAGCCTTTGTACTGACGCACTTAAATAGTATTAGGGTAAGGCGTGATAAAATGCTAAAAAAAATCAAGTTGGCGCTGATTTCTTGTTTTGATTGAAAATGATGGAAAGAAAAACGATACATAGACCTTCTTTGGACCCGTGCCTTTCTCACCAGAAAAAATTAGAGCACTACAGTTTGCAAAACTATTAAATAAAAGTTATTTTTGGAAAGTAGAAAGTGACTCGTTTTGCTCCAACATTCAGGGCAAGAGGGGTCAGATAGGAGGGGGAAAATGAACCCACCGATGCGAAAATAACAAGGCTGTCTGGTTGTAGGCCACACAGTTGCTGTAAACTCCGTGGACCCCCACGCAGGATTCATGGGCCCACTCACCGCAGCTCGTGCACTGAAAAAAACACAAAGCCTCATAATGTTTTGTTCCTTAACATATTGCAGACTAAGCATCGCCAGTATCCATTGGCACGAGCGTCGTCCCTGGTAAAATACCCCTTTTTTAACGGGCTGAGGCACTGAATATACGCTTTCTCCTTCGCTTTCTTCAGCCTCTTCAATTTCTACCTGCCTAGGGGGGGGGGGGGGGGGTGTCAAAAATCTGAGGCTTCTGGGCAGATTAGCTAGATTTTGCCAAAATCAACTTCGCCTTGTACGCCACGCCAGATAAGGACCTCTTCAGGACCATCTTATGTGGTCTACGAGTTCTCTTTCCTGTGTATCTGAAGCGTCGTTCAGATCCAAGCGTTTTCTCATAAACTTTTTGAAATCTGCACTCATCAAGTCTTTGCGCACTCCTCCGCAGAGCATCTCTCGGCACACCGAAAGCTTTCGCTGTAGCACGAATGCAGTGTGTCCACTCTCGAACGAGGTCGAGTGCTCTATTCATGTCATTCTTTACCCTACGAAGCCCTGGATTTCTTCCTCTTGTACATGCTGACCATCCTACACAATAGGATAATACATCTATAGCGTGGCAAGCATGAATGAGCTTCATAAAAATTCTTTTAAGCCTCTTGAGGGGTGCTAAATATTACGCTCCGAAAAAAGAAATGAAGAAGCCGAAGTTAGAAACGAGCGTGGAGCTGAGCGCGCGCCTGCATTTTTTTTAGTTGTTTTGACAAGCGTCGAATAAAGAAGACGTTCTCTACTTCGGCTCTGCTTCCTGGTTTTCAACATATGGTGCCGTTACACAGGTCGGGTTTGGTTCCCTCTCCCCTTTGTTCTTTTTGTGAGGAGGAGGAGACGATACAGCACTTTCTTCTATCTTGTCGCCGCTTTGCTGCGTTAAGAAAAAGATTGTTGGAGATACCTTTTCGAAGAATCGGCCTGGACTTGACAGAACCTGCAATTCTTTCGTTCGGGGCGTCCACTTTGGGATTCAGCCACAGGGATGCATGCTTCGCTGTCCAAACATTCCTTACAGAATCTAAACGAATGCCCTGCTAAATTCTATTTTTTTTTATTACTGTTAAATTAATTATTACTCATTCAACAGCACCTTCCTGATTTTATTTTAGCCGGTAATTCAACCCTATTCAATGCTATTCCCATAGATATTAGGAAACTTATGCTCTATATTATTTTGGAATAATCCACCCATTTCTTGGCCAATCCCCCATCGTGGGTAGGAGCCACACGTGTCACAGGCTACAACAACAACAACAACGACCAGGATATCAGATCTACGGTTGAAGGCCCCTGACGATGAAGCGAGCTACCTGAAGCGGACGACCGACCGACGCGAGCAACGCGACGACGCTGCGACAGAATCGAAGAACCATCTACGTCATCACGAAGCGTTTGATTCCCGACGTGACGACATGGAAAGACTACGACGGAAGCGTGCTACCATTCGAGCGGCGGTCACCAGGATCATCAACAACATGGCAACTCTTATGCAGACGGAACCAACACCATCTGGTGAGCTGACCGACCATCTTAACCTATTGAATATAAAGGAAACTATGCTTACGGACCTTGATAACCAAGTAGAAGAGCATGTTTGAGATCTCCCTCGTTAGACGTAGCTACAAATTGTACGTTGTTATGTATTCTTGTAATTGCGCTAATTAATTAGATTAGTTAGTGTAATTAATTATTAGCCAGAAAATTAGAACAATTTACCTGTTTCAAGATGTCCGCCGTTCCCGATAATCGGGTTTGTAAGAAATTCCATTTTTATTCTGAGTGCTCTCTTTTTGGGAACTTCCTGCAGTCTTCGCAGAAACACCCTTTCTATTCTGCAGAAACCATCGAGCATGACTGTTAAAGTTAGCGAAGCTTATAGTCTTTTGTACCATACTGTGTCCTTTTCTCGTCTAGATGAAGCCTCGTCGTTTCGTACGGCTGCTGCACGGCTGCAACTCGCAGTCCAGCCCATGTCGTGACAACGAGACGCGCGGCTGTGCGTGAGCGCTGTCGCAAACGCGTGTCGCGCTTTTGTCGTGCGCATACACGATGTCTTACACAACACGCAACGCCGGGTGCGTCCTTTCTGCAGCCGACCTGGGCTGATTACGAAGGCGGTGCACTCTCATATGTCGTCTCACCGCACTAGCTGCCGCCAGGAAAGATGGAAGAAACTGACGCGCTCTCGCTTATAGAACTGAATTGTTGCCATACGACGGCTACGCACGCCCCAAGCGTCACGAAGAGCTAGTTTTCACTAGGAAAGGAAACGGTAAGGTTGTTATTTTCTCGTGCCATGCTCGGGTCTGTGGCCTAGTCTGTAGAGCATCTCGCTCATGCACTGTGCGACCCTATAGTTTAAATCCCACCACCGAACGCACAATTTTAGTGAGCTACAGCGTGTGTTAAACACGTTGTGACGTCAGCGTGACGCGTAAAACCCGACGCACTAGTAAGCAAACGTAATGCTTGCATCTCGGCTATAGAAACTCGGCAACCGAGCCATGCCAAACCCACGGGAGGTAGGCAAAGAAAATTTCGCCTCAACATTACGAGCTTCAGGGCAAACGCGACTACACGGTTTTAAAGGAGAGGCTCAATACCTATCCTCTGACTCATTCACTTTTAGTGCAGAAAAGATCGCAGAGCGCTACGTGACAGTAGCACACACTTGCGCCACACACACTATTGCTCGATTTATACACAAACATATTGGTTCATCTGGTAACGCTTTACAGAACACCAAACGATGCTGCATCGCCAGCTACATGCAATATTCTTCACATAACATCAATTCCCACAGTGCGTAGAATCTGCATAATTTTATTTATTATTACTTTTAATGGCGTTAGCATTAGGAGTGTCAAAGTGGAAAGAAGTGTATGCGTGCGAAGTGTGGGAAACCGGTCAAGTGGTAGAGGCAGAGCGGGGATGGGAGAGCTTGGAAGAGTGGGTACACGGAAATGACAAGAAGACAACCGTCAAATGCACTATATACAGGGTAATTATTTTTTTATGTTTTACGGTACTCTTAAAAGTCGCCCGCGCCAAATAGCATAGTTCCATTCCTTGAGCTGGAATATTCAAAGAAGCGGGCATCACTTGCACGAGCTATCGAAACCCACACATTCAAATAATTAACGCAAATTCACTAATTAACTTCTTAAGTCATTACTTTACGCCACATATTGCAATTTATTAATTGTAGTCGGTGAGTTTGCAAGACACATCCACTTGAAGTGGATTTCCAAGAATGCGCCAGTTTCGAGATATTATTTCCCAAAGTGGTGGGGTGTGGGACGAAATATACTCGAGCGTTGCAGTTAATATTGTGCTTCAATGCATAAAAGAGCGCCTTGTTAAAAATGTAAGAGGAAAGACAGTTCATTTTTACGGCGAATTTGATGGCACATATCTCCAAACTGGCGTCATTCTGGAAATTAATTCCAAGTGGATACGCCTATGCGAGCTCCCCGGCTACAATTCGTAAATTGCAACATGTGCCGCAAAGTAATTGCTTACGAAATTTATTAGTGAATTTATGTTAATTAGTTGGATATGTGTTTCGATTTGTCGTGCAAGTAATGTCCGCCTCTCTGAATAATCCAACTTAAGGACTAAAATTATGTTATCTGCAACAGGCTATCTTTTTTTTAATTCCGTAAAGCTTAAATGTGATCACCCTGTGCATGTGTGTATAGACCGTTTTTTCGTAGGCGCCGCCATATTGCGAACGCAGTGGCGCCGCCTATGAGCAGCGCCATACTGGCTTGGGTGAAAGCGGTCTTTTGCATGACAGGTATACGCTTGGCGGAAGCTTCTGGCGTTTGTTTTCGCGGTCGTGCGGTCTGTTTAGTATGACGTGCGTCTTTTACGTAGTAAATGGTTCTGTGAGACGTGCTGAAGTGGTTTAAGGCATCATGGCCGGAATTTCTGCTGGCGTTGGGGTGGACAGAACACGCAACGCGATGTGTGCGCGCATATTCGAGTCTGCAATCAGCCTCGGAGATGAATTGTGTATTTCTGAATGTTCCAGTCACTAATGTGACCTTATTGCAGTATTATCCTCTATTTCTAAGCTGCGGAAACATACGCGACGATCATAACAGCGTGATCGTGGGTACCGTTCTGCTACGATAGGAGCTGTGATGTTATACTTTGGCAAGCGTTCAAACTGTTCGCTGCAGGTTACATTGCGTGACTACTTGGTTCGATGGGTGAGGTTTCCGCACCTGAATAAAATAGTTTTGGCAAGTGATAGCAGCATACCTTACAGTCTGAATTACGCTTGTCCAACAAAGGGACTGTTTACGAACTGCGCGAGCGTCCTAAGCAGTGGTAAGTGCTGGATTACATATATATTTGTTCTATGTACCGCATGGTCCAAGCATACCGCATCAGCGGTTATACATTTATAAACGTTGTGCGGCGTGACTATGCGAGGCCCTATTGCGGCGTTAGCCCGTTTTCTCTTGCTTTTTCGAGAAAAAGGATTATAACCGAATTTCTTTTTCGGTTGTGTTTGTTCCGTTCACTACGACGCACTCACACGCATTACGAAAATTTTGTCCTCAAAAATAGGCATCGCATTCTTTTTATGCGATCCTTCATATATTATGGCTGTATGCAGGCAAAAAAGGCAATGCCGAAACGCACAGCTTACATATGTACTGTTACGTTTCGCCTACGACGCGCGGTAAAGCCGGCGCGGATGCAACGGACGCCGGGGCTTCGTTCAAAGCGGCAGACATTTTGGCCCGTTCGGCGCCGCCGCTACGCCTCCCCGCCAAGCGCGTCCAGGCATGTTCCAATGCCACGTGTCTTCATGTGCGTGTGTGTGTGTATGTGCATGTTGGTGCCCACGCTTGTCGAAGCGCGGCAGCCGGGGAGAGGAGCTCCCCCAACTGTGAAGCGAGGGGGTCTGACCGGCGCCGGCACGACGGCTGCGCCACCTTCTCATCCCAACGTGCCCGAGCGGCGTCGGCACGACGGCTGCGCCACCTTCTCATCCCAATGTGCCCGAGCGGCACAGTCACGTGCTCGTCTATAGAGGGGTTCCTTCTTGCCCTCAACTGCGAGAGTATAAAAGCAGCTGCCCCCGGACGCCAAAAGAGGCTCCGATTTCTTCTGTTGAGTAACGTGCTCTCCCGTCTCTCTACTTCGGTCGACCTGACCGCCCGCTCTTATGCTATGCTTGAATAAACAAGTTGTTCTGTTACCAGTCGACTCATGCTTTGCCGGGACCTTCGGATGCTTCCAGTTGTGCCCCAGGCCGCCAGGCCAACGCTACCCTTGGGGCTTGCGACCCAGGTGCAACAACGGGCGTCAGCGCCGAGTTCCCAACAGTACCGTGCTGGTCCACAAACCGCAGTGATCGCTGTGTTGAGCAGCGCCATCGGCCTCATGCAGGAAGGCTAGCGTAGACATATGGTAATTTGAAGCCTACTAGACTTGAAATGCGCGAGAACGATGCCGGTGCATCACAAATATTTGATTGCGCCTGCCGCTTAGATGTTTGGTGGTTGCCTTAGGTTGGCCGTGCACGAGCATGCGCTCTTATGTTTATGCTTTGCTCCCAACGCCAAGCGATCAGATATTGAGCAGATTTACCATTTCATGCTGCTAATACAGAGACACCGGGTTTCTTTGTTGAATTAAAACCGATATAAGTAAAATAGTTCACAACACATACACACACCGCGACTGATAATGTGCGTACACCGCGGTTTATAAAACGCGTCACATTTCTGCGCTCCCAAAAGATATTTCCGCCTACTGTAGTTACCGATGCACCGAAAGGCTTCCCTGACGACCGAACACGGCGTAAATTTCACAAAATACCATCTAAAACATCACAAAATCGCTCCGCAGCACGCGACAGCAATACTTTCAAGCAGCGCCGCGCCGGATCGCCCAAGCCAGAGAGGAGGAAAGGCTCTCCGCGCGCCCTATCCTCCTCGCCCGATGAAACGGTCTATACATACATACATACATACATACATACATACATACATACATACATACATACATACATACATACATAGACAACTGACAGTTGTCTGCTCCGGACTACCGTCAGTCGCTCTTCGCACCTCCAAGAGGCAGGACATGTGTCGAGTGAGCTCCTGAACAATACCTTGCAATGTGCTGAATGCGATTTAAATCAGTGATCCGGAACCTCAACGAGGTGCGACATTATGCTAACGCATTTCTCTAGCATTTACCACGAAATCGCCACTGAATTTTTGCGTGCAAGTTGTGGGAGTGTCCGTATTTCCATAAGTTGCATTTGCGCTCGTCCTCAAGACCTGACCGCGGCGGAAGTCCCCAGTTTGTCGTGTTTTTATATCTGTTTATGTGGTCCCCTTTTCCTGCGTCTCGTGCTGCATTACATGAGTAATCGATGTCCGCCCTGCTTTCCCGCTAAGTTATGTTTTCTGTTTTGAAACCCCAGCTGTTCAAGTCTCTGGGCGGAAAAACTTGGAGGATGTCAGTAGATGCAACGTCGAAATTGTAGGGGCACTTTTTCTGAGCTTTTTGAATGCAGCTTGTCCGTACTGACGAACACTTCCAGAACAATTATTCGTGCGCTACAAGCTATTCAAGCTTCGGTTCTCAGAGTCTGTCTTGTTTTGTGAAGATGTGCATCAACAGCGGCAACGATTGCAATCGCACAGTACAATCGATTACAAGCACACATTGCCGTGAAAGTGCTGAGAGTGTGCATTCAGCACCGTACCATATATAAATAGTAAGGTTCGTTACAGCGCAACTCAAGACACGGACAAAAGAAGGAATAAAACGGCGACACGGGGCTGACTCTCAACTGATATTTTATTGAAGATATGTCTAACATATATATAGGTGTCCAGAGAAAAGACGGGGAATGCGGGAGATGGCAATTCAAGACGATGAGCAAAACGTGAACAAGGTGAATGCAGGAGCCAACGTTTCGACAAGTGGACTTGTCTTCTTCAAGGCTCTCCCTTATCGACATTCTCGAAGAACACTGCAAAGAACAACTTAGGATAATCTCTGATCAACTCGACAGCATAAAGTTAACTGAAACGGAAAGAAGAGAACTTAATCAATTCGTCCAAACTAAGGAGGAAAAATTACTAGATAAATACCAGCGAAAAGATATTAGAGCTGCAGATCCACCCAAGGAAACTAATGTAACCCCTGCAGCACGTAGGTCCACCGACAGTCCTACAGGCGAGCATCCAGAGCACTGCAGCAATGTAGTAGACATATCCCAGAGTCTAAGCCCCGAAGAAGTTGATCTCCTGAAACGTGGTCTAACGTTTTGTCCGACGAACAACGCAGTGAACGAATACGAGCTCCACAAAGATATAACTGAGTTTTCACGACGCATGCGCATCAAGGAATTCTTTTTCGGTAGACGAGATGTAGGAAAAGAAGATAGAGACTCTCTTAGACCACCTAGCACGTGGACACCGGAAAACGAACAGTGCCCAGACCTCGATTTATACTTAAAACTGATATCAAAGGAAATTCTAGAGTCAACGCGGTATTGCCGGAAACGCAAAAATTTGACCCCCGCTCAACACCAAATCCTTAAAGAACTTGCGAAAAGGAATGATATTGTAATAAAACCAGCAGACAAAGGCGGCAGTATCGTAATCTGGCCTATAGAAAAGTACAAGAATGAGGCCTCTAAACAACTGAACAACCACACCCATTACAGAAAACTTGACTCTAACCCAACCTCAGATTACAGCAATATTGTGTTAAGCACAATAGCGGAGCTCCGGTCCAGGGAACTAATCACGCAATCTGAATATCGCTTCATGATGCCCAGAAACAAAACAGCAGGCCGCTTTTATCTTCTTCCTAAAATACATAAAGTTCCGGTCGAAGAAATATTTACAGCAGAAATCCCAGGTCGGCCTATTGTATCTAATAACAACACTCCTACTGAGTCACTATCTAAATTCTTAAATCACCACCTGTCAAACATACCCACCACCCTCCCATCTTTCGTTCAAGACACGCCGCACTTCCTTCGAATTATCGACGGCATCAACGCCAACCAAATCCTTTCCGACCGCGCTATACTAGTCACTTTGGATGTTTCTGCCCTTTACACCAACATTCCCATGAGTGAAGGAATTGAAGCCGTTTCTAGATCCCTCGCAATCAATCCCCAAGCGCACGCTCCTGAAGTTTACTTATCGCTCCTTAGGTTAGTTCTCACGCTCAACTATTTCGAATTCCATTCTATACACTACCTGCAAATTTTCGGCACTAGCATGGGTACGCCATTCGCTCCCACGTATGCGAACATTTTCATGGGACAGCTTGAAGCAGACCTGCTGAAATCCTACCCTTTAAAACCCCACACCTATCTTCGTTACATTGACGACATATTTATAATATGGGAACACGGCACAAGCGCCTTAACCAACTTAATTAGCCATTTCAATCGCTTTCACCAGAGTATTAAATTTACTGCTCACCACTCTCCTAGTCAGGTCAACTTCCTGGACACGACGGTCTACATAGAAAACGGGAAACTGAGAACGACACTTTACCGGAAGCCTACAGATAGCCAGCAATATTTAGACTACAACAGTCATCACCCGCGACATTGCAAGCAAGGAATTTTTGTCGGACAAGCGAAACGTGTAAGAAGAATTTGCAGCGAAGACAATGATTATATCCACCACCTAAATGACCTTAGATCAACGCTAGCAGAAAGGAACTATCCCCAAGTTGCTCTCGATAGAGCTTATGATACCGCGTCAAGATTGGAGAGACAGTCGGAATTGGCGAAGAGACAGCCCACATTAGAATCTGACAGAACACCGGCCTTTATAACAAAATATTCTAATGCACTCCCAAACATAAACAACATCCTAAGAAAATACCACCCAATATTATCAAGTAACGAGCGTCTGCGAAAAGCGTTCCCGGATGTACCCAGGGTTACCTATCGCCGAAACAGGAACTTTAAAGACATGTTAGTGCACGCAAAAGTCAGCCAGCAGCATTCCCCCGTAATAAAAGCATGTTGTCGCCCTAGGTGCAAAACCTGCAGGCACCTTCAAAGTGACATTAAAATTAAAAGCACCGCAAATAATTATACACATGAAGTCAAATCTAGCTTCACTTGCACAAGTTCGGATGTGATTTATATGCTTGAATGTTCTTTCTGTAAGAAACAATATATCGGGGAAACAGGACAATCAATGAACGTCAGATTAAACGGACATCGCGCGGACACAGCTAAAAAGCTTCCCAAAGCCGTCGCCGAGCATTTCAACCAACCAGGCCATAACTTTGATGAACTTAAACTCTACATCTTACAGTCAAATTTCCGTTCTGAACGAGAAAGAAAATACAGAGAATCATACCTTATCCATAAGTTCAAGACATTGCAACCAATAGGCATAAACGTTTCAAAGGGAGCTTTAGAATCTATTCGCTATGCTAAACCTCAAGCTATAGGCAACAACACTTAGTTTGATTTCTTGGCGTATCCCCCCCCCCATTTTCCTTTTTCTTCCCTTCTTTTTCTTCTTCTTCTTCTTTTTTTTGTCAGCTGGCGTGTCAGACGCCCTTGACACGCCGGCTAACGCGCGTGGGTTGACAGACTGGGGTGAGGGGAGGGGGGGGTCCTCGCTTTGACCTTGTACACAGCGTTCCTTTACTAATTCGACACGCTAACACACTTTCCCTCGTTTCCACGCGCTCCCGCCTCACACCCCCTCCCCTTTAGAAGAACCCCACCTATATATACTGTGGCGAGGAAAGCATATGTCGCCTTGAAGAAGACAAGTCCACTTGTCGAAACGTTGGCTCCTGCATTCACCTTGTTCACGTTTTGCTCATCATATATATAGGTGCCAGTTCATAACCATGACATGCACGAGGCACAAAGATACATCGAGGCAACTGTGGCCAAATGGCGCATAATCAAAATTGACATAGGTAACGCAGTTCCTTGTCGTGAAGAGCGATAGACGGTTCGCTGATACATGCCTTGTCCCTAATCTTTATATTGTAAGCCTCAGCGATTACCTTTGTCAATTGGCTCGCGTGTTTATAAATGACATTCGTTTTTTCTAAAATTGGGGCGACAACCACACGGCTTGCAATGCTCCGGGAGATGAAGTGGTGCAACCCCTTGAAGAGATAGCTCATGCTCCCTAAGTCGAACATTCACACAGCGCTTCGTTTGTCCCGCGTACTCTCTACCACAAGATAATAGAGTGGCATATACAACCTGCTTAGCACAAGTGATGTATACCTGTTCATATGTTTGACAGTGCACTTTTCCCTTACTTGCTTGTCCTTCAGCAAATTATCAACTAACGGGCACATGCGACCTATCTTATGTTTCGCAGAAAAAGGAACATCAATGCTGTACATTGAACCAACGTTCTTAAGCCCATGCGCCAACTTGTGTACATGCGGTTCTATTGCATTTTCCATTTTTATCTTAATTTAGTTTTACTACCTTGGTCATTTATGCTCTTGACGCCGCGAATCATACTTTCACTCACAGATGAAACAATCATTTCGTGGTAACCAGCGTCCAGTAAACGATTTACCTGATCAGAAAAGGCAGCCTTCGACATATGAAAACACGACTTTTTTTTTAATGCAGCATTTAGGATAGTCTTCGCTATAACCCGCTTCACTACTTTAGACTGAGCGGACTTATAGTTCAAAATGGTTTTAACCGACCTGGGATCATATTTACAGCACACATGATTTTTACCAAAGGTTAATCTCAGGTCTAGAAACTGCAGTTGATGATCCTCGGGGACTTCGAAAGTAAAATCAAAGCCCATGCCGTGCTGCCTGAATAAAGTCAAAATTTCATCAACACCCTCGGGGTTAATGTCACTGGTAAAAAATACAACTAAATCATCAACATAGCGAAAAACCTTATTGGAAAGCTTCGCAAGGTGGCCGTCTATTTGTCTGTCAATATAACCTAGAAAAATGTCACTAATGATAGGAGCTACGCACGAGTCAATGCATACCCCCGATTTTTGTATATACAGACCCCTTCTCAATGAAACAAAGGTAGATCTCAAGTAAAAGGAAAGAAGTTGAAGAAACGCTTCTACTGAGATACCACAACCATTGATGAAGGCTTCTTCATCATTGTCACACACTATGCAGTCTTTAACACATTTCATAGCCTGGGCATGTAGAAGGGAGTAATATAAATTTTCCACATCTATGCTGAACGCACACCTGATGTTCACCGAACTGTCTTCCAGGTACTTGCACACAGTATCCGAATTAGCTATGCGGAAAGGATCAACTATTGTTAAGCGCACAAGATTCCTCTGTATAAATCGCGACACACATAACTGCCAGCTGTCCTTTTCCGAGATTATGTCCCGAAACGGCATGTCATCCTGAGGCTTACAATACAAAGATTAGGGACAAGGCATGTATCAGCGAACCGTCTATCGCTCTTCATGACAAGGAACTGCGTTACCTATGTCAATTTTGATTATGCGTCAGTTGGTCACAGTTGCCTCGATGTATCTCTGTGCCTCGTGCACGTCAAGGTTATGAACTGGCACCTATATATATGTTAGACATATCTTCAATAGTATATCAGCTGAGAGTCAGCGCCGTGTCGGGGTTTTATTCCTTCTTTTGTCCGTGTCTTGTGTTGCGCTGTGACGAATCTTACTATGAATCCCAACCAACTGGCTCAACTTGCCGTCTTGGTACCGTATATATCTTGCCTCACTACTTTCAGAAAGGCTGCTTACATCATATCGGGCTACAACCTCTGATTATATAGCCAACCTAGCTTCCATCAGGCTTCACTCCCGCAACTAAATCATCCATGCCTTATTGGTGTCTGGTTCGACCCGGAGCGCACCTCACAGCACCAAAAATCAGAAAAGAACCTTAGCGGTCACCTCCGGTTCTGAAACAACTATATCTGCTTCTTTAGCGTAATATGTAGAGCGACATTAAAAATTAAATTATGGGGTTTTACGCGCCAAAACCGCTTTCCGATTATGAGGCACGCCGTAGTGGAGGACTCCGGAAATTTCGACCACCTGGGGTTCTTTAAAGTGCACGTAAATTTAAGTACACGGGTGTTTTCGCATTTCGCCTCCATCGGAATGCGGCCGCCTTGGCCGGGATTCGATCCCGCGGTAGAGCGACATTATCCACAGGTGCATACTGGTGGTTCAACCACTCTCTAGGGTTCGACCGCAGCCGTCGGTTTGCCAACCAGAGTTACCACCGGCACTTTCAAGGAGTGCCATCCGATGACATCGACAATTGCGGAACCTGCAGGTCTTCGCGCAACATACAGTCCAAGTCGCTGCAGAGGCGTTTGACTGTACGACGAAGAGCAAGCCTTATAAAGCAAGAATAGCGCCTCGACATACGTTAGACACAGACGGAAGTCATTATATGGTCTTGTTAATGTTGAAACACGCGCTTATTTGTGCGGAGCTACTGTGACGGCCATGTGTATACATGGCATGTTTATTATCCAATGTGCTGTCAGCCGCTCCCTTTACGTTCACTAACGATGAACACCAATGATAAATTTGGAGCACGGTTTATTAAGCATGAAATGCTTTTAGCTCCCGTTGTCGGCGACCTTCAAGGGAGCTTGAACCAAAAGCCAGAGTCGTTATCTGGGCATCCAGTCCGAACTTAAGAAAATGCGATCTCTGGCCCACAACCCTTTGTACAGGACCGCATTACATACGCTAGTTACTACCCAAACAAGTTACAAAAGATAATGCTTCCGAGTTCTTCCTAATGTTTGTTCACACTATCACTCGAGCTGTAACTTCCAGCAAGCTGAAGTTTTATTTGTCATTTCCAATAGCGACGTTCAAAAGGCAGATACAGGGCACCATACACTTAATTGTCATCTTTTGGCGCTGAGACAGGGTTGTATGTGTTGAACGCCAGCGTTCCGTGAGTTCCGTGGCGCAGGTTTTGCGTCGTCTCGAGAGATGGCGCCACACTGCATGGCGCCTCCTTCAGGCGATTTTCTTCTTTTAGCTGGGCAGTGCGCACTGTTTCCCTGGTGTCTTTTGCTGCCTGCCATGCCGCCTTCAGTCGGTTTTCTTCTAGCTGGGCAGCGTCCATATGGACCAATGCACAGTATGGCGTAGTGCGGTGTTGTACGATGTGGTGTGGTGGGTTGTGCCGTTGCGAACATGCATTGCACTCATTTTAAGATTGTGTCTAGTATCGTCTCCAACCAATCTGTTTTGCCGGTTGCCATTTCATACTTACATCTACTGTCGATTACGGGAGAGCCAGCAATTTTTATTTATTTATTTCCCTTCTCTTCGTTCCCTTACTCTTCTTCAGTGTAAATTTGCCTATTCCACCGATCGTTTCGTACCAACTCAGCGACAGATCCCCCTCTTTACCCACCCTCATGGCAGATTCATCCGGAAGCCATAGTAGAGCGTGTCTCATCCTGCCGGCCATGCGTGACAACTTCCGCTATGATTCAGCGCGGGGTATATTGTTTTTCGCTAGAAGATTTGGTTTCTAGAATGCTTTCGAAATACGAGCGTGGGACGAGCGCTCGCTCGATGATTCAGGTAGCTCCTCCAAAACGACCGATGGAATTTACCGTGAGTGCAAGTGCGAGTCTTTCTTCCAGAAATGTCCGCGTCAGTGCCGATGCAACTGTCACACGAAGCTTGCATAAAACAGGCGTTCCGCTTGCACTTATTACAACATAACTGCCTAGCTCAGCGCGGCCACCTAAACTATTCCACAGCAAAGTATTCCACTGCAATAGCGGCGCAGATAGTACAATACCGGGCCGACCCGCGGTGGAGGTGAAGCAGGCGTTAAGCCCACCCCATACGTGGGCCGATCCCAAAGATAGTTCAATACTGGGGGGCCGACCCGCGGCGGAGGTGCAGTTCGCGATTAAGGAGCCCACATACACAGCTTCGCTGGTCATCCTTGTTCAGAGTGGAAGGGCACTGAATTTTTAAAATAAAATGCTGTTTTGTGCATTGAAGCCCAGAAGTAACTGGCATGCCAATGCATCTCGTCGGACACGTAAAACTGATATCTCGAAACTGGCATTTTCCTGGGAATTCGTTTTAAGTCTTTCATACTCACTAGCTACATTCCAAAGATTGAAATACATATCGACCGTAAATTAATAATTAAAATAGCAATTAGCGTAATTGTGTTAATTACTCAATTAATCATTTTGATTTCTCGTAGAAGTAATGGCTGCCTCATTGAGTAATTTAGATCAAGGGTTACAACTGTGCTACCTGCTACAGGCAATTTTAAAATTTTGATGCAGCTAAAAAAAACACCTTGTATATATTCATCGCCTGCTGGCTTTATATGGTCGTGGTTATATATTAAAAAACATCACCACACAAGCACTCCGTACAGGTGATGAACCAGCGAAGCTGAAACGTTCGGCCCCGGTGTTTACCACTGGGTTAATCCCGACGGTTCATTAGACGACGGCTTGGTAGGCTGCCGGATCCTCGGTACACAGTTGTTGCTTGCGCTCGGCTGCACGAGCCTGTTGTGCCCGGGCTGCAGCATCAGCACGGCGTAGACGAGCTCGTTCCTGGTTCTGCTCGCGGCGTTGCTGACTGAAAGCTGCCTGCTCCTAAGTAGTACATATGACGCTTGGCCAATCCATTTTGGATTGGCCAGAGAAACTGCTTCGCGCGCGCTCGGCTGCGGAGCAACGACGTTACTACTGGCGCAGCCATTCGCGCGCCTCTCTTTCATTCTTTTTTTTTTCGCGCATGCGCATGGGGTTGCGCCGGAGTAGTTTTTGGCGTACAGGCGACAGATGGATGGATGAATCGGCTAGGCATATACAGATTCATTGTAAAAAAAAACGGTATAGTTTATGCACATACACTTCGGAGCCCCTGGTGCACGTTATGTTTGTGATTGCTTAGGAGGCACAGCACGCACGGACACGGGAAACTAGTAAAATGATTTCGCTTGTCGAAGTCACTGTTTAGTGCACGCTGTCATCATTTACCCACATTTTCCTTCTTTTGCTTTTTAATCTATTTACGTAGCTATAAGCGCGCGAATGTTTCCCAATCGAGGGCCGGTGTTAGAACACTTCCTGAGTTGAGGTTGATGCGAGGTCGCTAGCGGCCACTGAAAGTTGAGTTGAGGTCTCCTGAAAGCACCTCGATCTCGTGGCATCAGTTGCGTGAAATAAAAAAGGACAAGCTTTGTGAGGTCATTGTACCCGTTTGTCCGCAACATCCGGCAGCATCAGAGCAGAGCAGTAGCGGAGCCACGGGAGGCACGCCGAGCACGTGCCCCTAAGTGGTTGCTCCCCGCTCGAAAAAAGTGCACGTGCACACATGCACGAACAATTCCAGAAATGGTTAGAAACTTTACCGTTTTCCGACAAAGTCCAAGAGAAAGCTGCAGTGGATCGTAAAGATTAGGCGGCACCTCATGCTTTCAAAAGGTAAACAAGACCGCGAAGTGGAGGCCGATGTCATCGATGACTGAAATTTTATTCACCGAAGTGAAACAAGTGAATGCAACATCGTATTCTACATCAGCAGTTTTCTTTTAAAATGAATGCTGCCAGCCGTTGCAGGATGTGAGCAGTGCAACACTGCCTTGATAGGCTCAGGTGTCAGCGAGCACGCGCATGTAACTCTTAAAGAATACAGACGCGAAGGTGGCAACCTTACGTATCGAAGTGAGAATGCTTTGCCGACGCTGAAATCATGCGAAGAGTATCTCAGGGGCATCATAGGTTGAACTGAGAGTTTGCTTCGCTTGAGGTCCCCTTTGAAGACTGTGAGGCTGTGACTGAGTATTTGAGGAAAATGGTGGCGCCCTTGCGCCAAGAGCTGCCACGCGAGCACAGCGAGTCTGTAGAGAAGCTGCTAATCTCGAGTTCTTCGCATACTTTTGCGCCACGTTGGGGCGAACGGCGTCAACGAACATTGAAGCCAAACATGTGCCGGGGGCCTCCAGTGACCGAAGAAAACTGGACTGTGTGCATTGGCAGTTCTTTTTTCTTTCAGGACATTTTATTGTTTAAATATATCATTTTGTGCACATAAAGATTGCCCTTATTCATAATAAAATACCACATGCGAAAAAAAAAAAGCGACAACATGTTACAGTCCTGTCACACGTGAAGGCGAAAGCCTGCTACACACTTCTTAATGCGCCGTCTTGCATCGTCGCGTTGCTGCTTTCATAGTTCGGCTTTCTCAGCTTGTTTTCGACGCTTAGCTGCAGTTTCGCGTGCTCGTATAGCGAGGTCAGACTCGCGCCAACGGCGTTGTTCTTCGACATTACGTTGCGTTCTCTCAGCAGGGGATTGAAACGTATGCTGTTCTGTGTGTTGTATGGGTGATTTCAATGAATGTATGCACTATTTGCTTTACTTTGCTGAGCACTTGTAGCCTCAGCCTTACAGGCCCATGAGCCATTGTATTTTCTGCTGGCTTATGGGGGCATGAGTCAGGGCTTACGTGGGTATGAGCCATTGGGAAGGTCACGTGGTTTTTTTCTGTACCACTCGACTAGACGCCGCGTTTCTGTACGCTGTGTGCGTGATTCCAATGAATGTATGCATTGTACGCTTGACTTTGATGAGTGCTTGTAGGCTCTGCGTTATGAGAAAGATGATATTTTTTGCTTGCTTAGGGGGGGTAATAGCCATTGCAGATGATGATAGTTTTTGTACCATTGGACCGGACGACGCGTTTTTTTTTTTTTCAAGGGCATCGAGGTATCAAGGCTTTCGCCTTAATAAAAGAGGCATTGCGATCTTTGAGCTGATTAAAGGGACGCTAAAGAGAAAAATGATTACTTCTGCATCAGTAAATTACCTTTCTACGACACCAAAGACACCACTCTTACCCCGATAAGACGCTTGGTAAGCCAGAAAAAGCGCAAGAACGAAAGACGGGTGGCGACGACTCCTTGAAGCTCCCACACCTGGTCGCTGTCACGTCATGGATTTTGATGGCATCTTCTAGGGCCTACTTAAGTATATAGCGGTACAGATTGACTACATTGGGTCCTAAAGGAACCAAATATTAAACATGGCAAGTTTCGCCAACCTATACTCAGCCAACGCGGCTCAAATGCGAAAACGTACTTTGGTATCCCTGACGTCACAGTGACATAACGGCGTCGGGGTTTCGGCGCGAAATTTAAGTACTGACCCTTCGATCTTCATTTTCTCATCTAATAATCAAAGTATTATTTTGAAATGATTGCCTGCAGAGTTCTCAAACAATGCATTATTAGTCTAAACTGATTTATTGTTTCGCTTTAGTGTACCTTTAAGGTTCTAATCCTTGCAAGGGGGTTGTTCTCAGTGAAAATGATGATTGTCGTAGCGATATAAGACACAGCGTCAATGAGGCGGAATGCGTCAGTGATACTTCATTGCTGATTCGATGGGGTGCTTTTACATATAAAGAAAGTTCAAAAATGCAAAAGGTCTATGAGAGTAACAATATGGTTATTACTGAATTTCACTTTCTACCCTCTTAGAGATCTGTAAGAAGTATTATTTGCTATCAATGGCTTCGTAAAAAAAAGCAAAACACAAGATTCATTTAGGTGAACGCTGTTTCACACTCTCCGTCATCTTAAAGAGAAAAAAAGCCATCTGATACACTTTGACGCTTCCTCCGTCAAGATATGTCAGAGCTACGACGGTAAGCATCATAGATGGTAAAGGAAAGCAGGTTTAAACCGTGTAAGACGTGTCCCAAGGGCACAATGAGAAAAACTATCATCATTATCATCAGCAGCAGCAGAAGCAGCAGCAGCATATTTTATGTCCACTGCAGAAAGAAGGCAGAGGCCCTGCGATCTCAAATTACCCCTGTCCTGCGCCAACCGATTCCAACTAGCACCCGCCAATTTCCTAATTTCGTCGTACCACCTAGTCATCTGCCATCCTCCACTGCGCTTCCCTTCTCTTGGTACCCATTCTGTAACCCTAACGGTCCAACGGTTATCTAAGCTGCACATTACATGACCTGCCCAGTGGCATTTTTTTCTCATAATGTCACTTACAATATCGGCTATACCTGTTTGCTCTCTGATCCAAGCCGCTCTCTTTCTGTCTCTCAAGGCCATGCCTAGCATTCTTCATTTCATCGCTCTTTGCGCGCTCCTTAACTTGTTCTCAAGCTTTGTTGTCAGTCTCCAAGTCTCTGCTCCATATGTCAGCACCAGTAAAATGCACTGATTATACATCTTCCTCTTCAATGATAATGGTAACCTTCCAGTCAGGAGCTGACAATGTCTGCCATATGCGATCCAAGTCATTTTTATTCTTCTATGAATTTCTTTCTCATGATCAGGGTTCCTTGTGATTAATTGACCTAGGTGAACATACTCCTTCACTGACTCTTGTTGCACTTCAGGGGCGATCCCACCGCTCGCAACCAGTTTGTTGCGTACTCCAGGGTAGCGTACCGTACTGCTGCCGAGAAGTAGCGGCTCCTGCCTATCGAAGCTCGACCAACATTACTTATTGGGTAGCGTGGCGTTGTCGGCGGGCTGCAGGCATCCGGTAGACCATGGCGACCGAGCAAGGGCGAGACGATTTGCTAGTGCGAAACTTGCACTGTTTATTCAAAGGTAGTTGAAAGAAAATAAGAAGAGCATGAAGTATGAAGTATGAAGTATCTCACAAGTACATTTCGGAGCCCCTTAAATAGTAGCTCTACAAGTGTGGGCGGGATCTTGCTTCCGTCGATGACACGTGACAGGCACAGAGAGAGAGCCCCTCCTCCTGCATTACCGAGCACGGGTAGAAGTCGATCCTCTTTTCGACGAATCCGGGGAGAAGGTCGGGTGAATGACCTCTTCGGCGCCGTGGGGTCCGGCCAAGTAGAAGGTAGGGGGATGACGTATCGCCCGTGGTGTCCGACCAAGTAGAGGGTAGGGGGATGACGTATCGCCCGTGGTGTCCGGCCAAGTAGAAGGTAGGGGATGACGTATCGCCCGTGGTGTCCGACCAAGTAGAGGGTAGGGGGATGACGTATCGCCCGTGGTGTCCGACCAAGTAGAAGGTAGGGGATGACGTATCGCCCGTGGTGTCCGACGCCAACCCTAACAGCATCTCCGGCGGGGGAGGAAGATCCCGACGTGTAGGGGCCAGCAGCCGCTGTACGAGGGATCGGCGTTTCGGTATCAGGATTCCCCGTAGAGGTCACGAACCCTTAGTTCGTAGCAGGTAGATTCCTGGGAGTGGTCATCCGTCCTCGTGGCGCTCTTGTGACTTTTCTCCCTGGTCCGGTCCGGTGAAATTGGTCTTGCATGCAGGTCTCCGTCTCCTGCGTGGGCAAGTAACCACCCCAGAACAGTGCCGGACCCACAACCACAAAGCAGCGAGCGCAAGGCCACTCTCCCCCAAGACACTCCCGGCTTTTAAAAAAAAGAAAACCCGCTACACCTTTCCCATTCCCTACGCGCCGTCCTCCCCCCCCCCCTCAACACTAAAAACAGCCATTTCTTGAAAGCGTTAGGTTCAGCTAACATCAGCTAACAATCGGCTTCACTTCGGAAAAACATATGAGTGCACGAAAAAATGCCATGGAAACCTGGATGAGCATGAGGCTTTCGATACTCTAGGGGCAACGACTTAAACCGTCGGCATTGCCGTTAAGCTTACCCTTCTTGTAGCCATATAGCAAGCTAGCTTCTGCACCGCCCAAACTACACGGGCGCATTCCTTTTCTGATGCACTGTATGCTTCCTCACGAACTGAAAGCTTTCTACTGGCGTACAGTACAGGGTGTTCGTTCTCGTCATCTTTCTTTTGACAGAGCACCATCCCCATACCCCTGTCAGTGGCATCACACTGAAGAATGAATGGCTTAGAATAGTCGGGCGCGTTCAACACTGGCTGACTCGTTAGTGCGTTTTTCAGCATACTAAAAGCCTTTTCTTTTGCGTCATCCCACTTTACCGTTTGTGGTTCTGTTTTTCTGAGAGCATCCGTTAAAGGACTCGCAATCTCGGAATACCGCGGGATATATCTTTGGTAATAAACCGCCAAGCCAAGGAATGATCTGATGTCCCACTTGGTGCGTGGTTGCGGGAAGTTGTCTATCGCGGTCAGTTTAACCTCGGAAGGCCGACGATGGCCTTGCCCTATTACATGACCTAGATAAGCTACCTCCGCGCGCCCTAATTGGCATTTGGGAGCCTTAACAGTTAAGTTGGCCTCTCGTAGACGACACAACACGGTTCGCAGGTGTTTCATATGGTCCGCCCATGATGAAGAAAAGATAGCTATGTCATCGAGATAGGGAAGTGCAAAGTCCTCCATTCCTCGTAGCACCTGGTCCATAAGGCTAGAGAAGCAATATGGCGCATTCTTCAATCCAAAACTCAGGACTTTCGGACGAAAGGTTCCCATCGGGGAAATAAACGCTGCAAGCCTGCTTTCCCTCTCGGTCAATGGAACCTGCCAATACCCTCTGACTAAATCGAGCGTAGAGATGAAATTAGCACTGCTCACTTTCTCAAGCCTTTCCTCGATATGCGGTATTAGATAAGTCTGGTCCTTCGTGATTAAATTGAGCCTGCGGTAGTCGATACATGGCCGCGGCTCTTTTCCTGGGACCTCAACCAAGATAAGAGGCGAGGTATAATCACTCTCTCCTGGCTCGATTACACCTAGCTCTAACATCTTGTTTATTTCAGCGGTCATGACTTCACGTTGACGAGGCGAAACGCGATAAGCTTTCGAACGAACTGGGTCCGACGAGGTTAACTCGATATCATTAACGATCGCAGTTGTCCTGCCCGGTGTGTCTGAAAATACGTCTTTAAATTCAAACACGAGTTCCCTCAGTTCGGCCCTCTGAATGGGATTCAACTCCGCCTGTTCTACTAACTTATCAATGGTCTCGTCAATCTCTTTTGTCTCCGTCACTGCTAGCAACTCTGGAAAGTCGACAGGCAACTCCTCAGATTGATTATTCAACAAGGGTTTCAGGATTATTCCCTTATCCCCAACTTCAAAGCGTCGCGTACGAGCCGTCCTGTCATAGTAATGCTCAGCATTGTTTTGTGCTTTACGCATTTCCTGCTCAACAATCACTGTGGCAGGGCTTACGTTTAACAACTTTCTCCTACATTCTGCCTCTCGCGACATTTCAGGTTCCGCCGCTTTCCTGGTTTTTTCATTAGCTGGCGTACTTTCCGCCTCATCCCCTATAGGGCTATCCTGTTCAGTACTGGTTGACGAATCAGCTGTCAATCCTGTTTGTTTCACCACTGGACATTCATACACTGCTTTGGCCGCGAGCTCCTTTGCCTTGGAACGAGTTAGGGCTTGCACTGTTCCCTCACTAAACCCGATTCCCTTGCGTCGTAGCAAATCATCTGATTTGTTAGAAAACAAATATGGGTACTGCGGCGGGAGATGTGCCGAGACGGCGGCTTCAGTGTCCAGTACTCCGAAAGGGCCTTCAATACGAATTTTGGCCACCGGGAGACAAACACTGGAGGCCTCTACGGCTTGCCTTATCGAAGCACATTCCCCCGTGAACTGGCCTGCCTCTACGTACGACGGGTGCACTACGTCCATTGTGGCTGCTGAGTCGCGAAGCACTCTACACGGTTTGCCGTTTACCACGAGGTCTTGAATGTATGGTTCTAGCAAGCTCAGATTTTCTGCGTTACTACTTAGTGACATCAACACTAGTTTGGGATTTCTGCATCCCACGGAGATATGCCCCGTTTGCCGGCAGTTGTAGCAAACTACTGGTTTCTTGGCCTCGAAAGCCTTTTTCTTTTGCTTTGCTGCCCTCTGTTCGGGTGACTCCTTTTCTCCTTCGCTGTCCTCGTCACTACGTTTCCCTGAATCTGATCTTTGCTTTGTTTTATACCGACTCGACTTTGACCATCGTTTTGGCTTGTCGGGTCTGCATTTATTCATCTCCTCCTTAGGAGCTTCGCTGCCTTCGTACGCACGGCGGGTTACGTACTCCTCAGCGAGATTGGCCGCTCTCGTGATAGTGTCTACGCCTGGCCTATCCTGAACCCAATGCTTGATGTTTACTGGCAGCCGGCGGTAGAACTGTTCTAAGGCAACGCACTGCATTGTCTTTTCGGCGTCGCCGAGTGCACCCTCTTCTCTGAGCCATTCCTTCAGGTTTACCTCCAAGGTGTATGCAAAATCTGAATATGACTCACTCTTGGTCTTCTCGACTTCCCTGAACTTTCGCCTGAATGCTTCCGCTGATAATCTGTACTTTTTAAGCAGATTTGCTTTGACTTCATCGAAGTCCTCTGCTTCTCCTTTCCCCATGCGGGCGATAATATCAGCTACCTCACGTGGCAGTAACGTAAGCAAGCGTTGCGGCCACGTGTTTCTCGCGAATTTTGCCTTCTCACACGTGCGCTCAAACTGTACCAGAAAAAGACTTATGTCCCCTCCTACTGCGTAGGGTGCCATCAAGTCTGTCATTCTGCGTTCATTTTCGCGCGCCTCTGTGCTAGGTCTTTCAGAATTTTGTGCTTTCAAGAGCTCAATCTCTAGGCGCTTCATTTCGAGGTCGCGCTCTTCTTTGGCCTCCCGTGCGGCTCGCTCTTCTTTGGCCTCACGTGCTGCCCGCTCGCGCTCCTTTTTTTCCTCTAGGGGCTTACGCTCTTCCGCTCTTTCTTTAATGCCCTCTAGGCATTCCGTCAGTTCCTCGTCGTCCGCCCCGATCGCTTCGATCGCCTCAATGATCTCCGGCTTTCTCTTTGATTCGGCAATTTGGAGGCCCAACTCTTTGGCCAAGCTCAACAATTCCGGCTTCTTTAGTGCCTTCAAGTTCATGGCTGCCCTTAGTGCTGCTAAACCTTCACTCTATACAACCTTGACGTACTCAAACTTCCGTCAACCGTTTAAAGAAAACTCACTGCTATGTACTTCCCAAAAGATACGTAAACGCTAAGTGATATCTCAGTGAAGAAAAGCCGTGCACTCACCATATGCAGTCATGATCCAGACACCTTCCTTCCGAACATTGTTGCCAGAACGAAGAGGCTACGATCTTGTAGTTGTCGCCCAAGTTGGGGTCTCCAGGATTCCGTATCCCAATCGCTGCCAGCCAGTTTGTTGCGTTTGGAGGCGATCCCACCACTGCCATCAGTTTGTTGCACTTCAGGGCGATCCCACCGCTCGCAACCAGTTTGTTGCGTACTCCAGGGTAGCGTACCGTACTGCTGCCGAGAAGTAGCGGCTCCTGCCTATCGAAGCTCGACCAACATTACTTATTGGGTAGCGTGGCGTTGTCGGCGGGCTGCAGGCATCCGGTAGACCATGGCGACCGAGCAAGGGCGAGACGATTTGCTAGTGCGAAACTTGCACTGTTTATTCAAAGGTAGTTGAAAGAAAATAAGAAGAGCATGAAGTATGAAGTATGAAGTATCTCACAAGTACATTTCGGTGCCCCTTAAATAGGCTCTCTACAAGTGTGGGTGGGATCTTGCTTCCGTCTATGACACGTGACAGGCACAGAGAGAAGGCCCCTCCTCCTGCATTACCGAGCACGGGTAGGAGAAGTCGATCCTCTTTTCGACGAATCCGGGGAGAAGGTCGGGTGACCTCTTCGGCGCCGTGGGGTCCGGCCAAGTAGAGGGTAGGGGGATGACGTATCGCCCGTGGTGTCCGACCAAGTAGAGGGTAGGGGGATGACGTATCGCCCGTGGGGTCCGGCCAAGTAGAAGGTAGGGGGATGACGTATCGCCCGTGGTGACCGACCAAGTAGAGGGTAGGGGGATGACGTATCGCCCGTGGTGTCCGACCAAGTAGAAGGTAGGGGGATGACGTATCGCCCGTGGTGTCCGACGCCAACCCTAACACTCTAGAGGCTGACTGGCAATCCTGAACGCTTGTTCCCTTGCCCTGTTATTCACCATTACCTTTGTTCTTCTGCATATTATTCTTCAACCCCACTCTCACACTCTCTCTGTTAAGGTCTTCAATCATTTGTTGTAACTCGTCTGCAGTGTTGCTGAATAGAACAACGTCATCGGCAAACATAAGGCTGCTGAGGTATTCGCCGTCGATCCTTGCTCCTAAGCCTTCCCAGTTTAATAACTTGAATATTTCTTCCAAGCACGCAGTGAATAGCATTGGAGGGATTGTGTCTCCTTGTCTCACCCCTTTCTTTATAGGTATCTTCCTACTTGTGGAGAATTAAGGTAGCTGTAAAATCTCTGCACACCTTGATTACGTAATGCCTCTATGACTGCTGGTATCTCTACTGAATCAAATGCCTTTTCGTAATCTACGAAAGCCATATACAGAGGCTGATTGTATTCTGTGCATTTCTCGATTAAATGATTGATGACATGGATGTGGTCCATTATAGTGTGTCCCTTCCTGAAACCTGCCGGTTGTCTTGGTTGACTAAAGACCAGTGTTGCCCTTATTTTATTGGAGATTATCTTGGTACATATTTTACGTAATACTGGGAGTAAGCTGATGGGCCTATAATTTTTCAATTCTTTAACGTCTCCCTTTTTGTGGATTAGTATAATTTTTGCATTCTTCCAGTTTTCTGGGACCCTTGCAGTTGATAGACACTTCTTATTATGCATTATGTCTCCTCCATATTGGACGCAAGGTGGCGTCGCCGCGTGTGGACGTGTCTCATCGGCTCCGTGAGTTTTTGGGTGTAGCGCCCGTTCTTTTTGCTATATCCTAGTGGCTCTTTCACGCGACATGTGTGAAGATTTCCGCGACGTTTTGAGACTATTTTTGAAGAGGTCTGTGCATTAGAACGCTTGTTATTGTGACTTTTGTGGTTCCTCGCCTACGAGAGCTTGGTGGCTCTCCGACGCCGTAGGTGTTGACACGCCTGGTGCGGGCGTCATGAACCCGGTTGAGGTAGTAGAAGGGGAAGATCTTTCCCCGGAGGAGATGCTCAAGTGGCGACAAACGCACATATACGACGCCGCATATCAAGACTCACTCCGCAAGGACACCATCACTGCCTCGGCCAAGGCTGCTGTATGGAAACAGATGATCTCAAGGAATAACAAAGTGAGGCCTCCCAAGTTACCCGAAGGCTCATACAAGGCCATTTTTCGCATTCGCGGAGGCTTCGACGCCTCCCGCTTCAGCCACTTCCAACTCACCAAGATTCTCTCTACGGCAGCCGGCTTTCCAGCCACTGCGGAGCTGCGCCAAGACATCGTTACCATCAACCCCACCACCAACACAGTTACCCTCAACACGGAAAGCTGCGATCGCTTGAAGAAATACCTCGCCATCAAGTCGCTCACAGCCGACGGCCAAGAGCACGAAGTCACCTCCTACAGCGTTCCAAACTCCGAGACGTGCAAAGGCATTATCTACATCGACAGAGTATGCCTGGGAGAAGTTATCTATGAAAAAGACATTCTACCCATGCTTCGTGAGTGCAACCCACAAATGCACTTTTTAGAAGCCAGACGAATGGGAAAAACTTCCGATGCAGTCCTCGTGACTTTCTTGGGAACGAAAGTTCCTTTTTGGGTCAAATATGAAATGGCGATGCTCCGGTGCAAGCCTTTTCGACAAAAAATGGAGGCCTGCACACGCTGTTGGAAAGTTGGACATCGACCGGACGTGTGCCCTACGCATACTGAGGATACTTTCCATAAATGCGGAACTGTGAATCCTCCGACTGATCATGTGTGCATTCCTAAGTGTGTACTATGTAGTGGAAGTCATGAGACTGGATCCATTCAGTGTCCACTACGATATAAGCCCAAAATCTCACTCCTCAAGGCTGACAAGACTCCTCCTCAATCCAAGACCAAGTCTTCTCCTTCGCCCAAGAAGCAGGGACCTCTTCCTAAGAAAAAACAAGACGAAGATTGGCCTCTTCTATCCGCTGCTCCATTTAACAACAAATCAAGCTCTCCTCAGGTAAGCTGGACATCGGTAGCTTCCCACGGCTTACCTAAACCTAAGCAACCTGATGCCCCAATCTATGCCCTCCTACAGCACTATCAGGACGAAAATCGTCTTCTACGTAAACAAATTCTCGACCTCCAAACCCCTTCTCCATGTACGACTACTACCACTCGATCTCAACCCTCCACTGATGAGCAACCCACTGTAACTCCTCCCCCTGTCAGTGAGGATGGCGATCAATCTCTAACCATGGACACTTCTCCTCCTCCCACTACCATAACCGCCACAAAGCGCAAATCTATTGATGATGGGAGAGATACTTGGGAGGAACACGATAAGCTAAGTCGTAAACTCACCGCACACATTAGAAACTCTAACAATCGCTTTGAGGCCCTTGAAAAACGCATGGATGCCGTAGAAGCCAAGCTTGAGTCCCTCACTACTAACGTTCATAGCCTCAGTGCCCATATAAATGCTAAATTTAACCAGGATGACGCGCGACTTAGCCAGATTGATGAGCGATTCAATCAAATTATCTAAAGACTCGACCGACTGCATGGCCGCATCCCCTAAGCGCTCCAACCTAGTTGTTTGGCAGTGGAATTGTAGGGGCTTTTCGAAAAAGAAGGCCAGTCTGCAACAATACATAGCCAATCTCACGCAACCACCCGCAGTCATTGCTTTACAAGAAACGAATGGTTACGTTAAATTCCCCGGATACAACACATTCCAATGCAAAAGATGCGAACGTCCCAATACCGCGATCCTAGCACAAAAACATCTGACTGTTACTTGCTCCCATTTTGAGAATATCGACATTGATCACGACTTCGTAGAAATACTTCCTAAAAAGACCAGGTCAGCTCCTGTTTACATCCTTAACGTTTACAGCAGTCCCAGCTCTAAACACCACCGTTTTACTACCGTTTTTGCTCGTGCTAAACAGGAAGCTCGAAGAAACCTGCTGCTCATTGTTGGCGATTTTAACTCTCCAAATCAACTATGGGGTCACAGTACTTCCACACCTAAAGGTCGAGCTTTATGGACCCACATTCAGGATCATTAACTCACCCTCCACAATGACTTCGACACACCCACTCGCTTAGGAAATAGTGTCTCCATAGATACATCACCAGATCTTACCCTCACCTCTCGGGTTAACTTCACTAAATGGGAAAACCTTCAAATCAATTTTGGTAGCGATCACTACGTCATACAGATTTCTGTTACCTTCTCTCACAAGCCCTTTCACACTCTGCCTCCCAAACTTACGGATTGGGACAAATTTCGGAAAACTCGCGCAAATAATGCTCCCAATTCCATTCTTGTTCTACAGCAATGGATTAGTCAACTCCAAACGGACGTTGACAATCATACTACAACTATGCCACCTGACGCTCCTTTTCAAACAGCTGATGCCAAACTATTACACATGTGGCAAGCGAAGGAATCACTACTAAAGCGGTGGAAAAGACGCCGCCATAACCGCAGGCTTCGCATACGTGTAGCTAGACTTGACGATGACATACAAGCATATGCGACCCAACTAGTTAATCAACAATGGGGCCAAGTATGTGAGAGCATGCATGGTAATCTCAGTAGTAAAAAGACTTGGCAACTGCTGAGACATTTGCTTGATCCCTCGACCTCGCGCGCGCAACACAGTCACTACATCACTCAATTATTGCACAAACACAAGGATAATATTCCCCATCTTTTTCAGGAGCTTGCACGATTACACCTCCCTCCTACCACAACTCATGAGAATTCAGATTATACAGGCGATGTTAACGAACTTCTCGACGCCCCAATAACGGAGGCAGAAGTGCGACATGCCTTAGCTTCCCTTAAAACTACATTTGCTCCCGGTATAGATAATGTAAATAATAAATTACTCCGAAATCTGGACGACAAATCAATCTCTGCCCTCACAGAATACTATAACCTTTGCTTCGATAACAGCTCTCTTCCGAGCTCATGGAAAACTGCTAAAGTAATCTTTATTCCCAAACCCAATAAACCCTCTGACATAGCTAATCTTAGACCTATTTCCCTCACGTCATGCTTGGGCAAAGCGCTCGAACATGTCATGCTTAATCGCGTCAATAAATACGCGGAAGACAATCAGTTATTCCCGCCGGAGATGATTGGCTTTCGCCAGTCGCTTTCTTGCCAGGACGCCATGCTAAGGCTCAAGCATGACCTTCTCACTCCTACGTTTAGTAAAGACACCCAAGCCATCTTAGGACTCGACCTTCGCGGTGCATTCAACAACATAGATCATGGATCTATCTTACGTGAGTTGAATGTTATTAACTGCGGTAGAAAAATGCATGACTACATCCGCGAATTTCTTACCAATCGCACAGCTATCATAAGTCTCAATGATCAAACTTCGCCCCCAATCACCCTAGGTAGCTTTGGCACTCCTCAGGGATCTGTGCTCTCGCCGTTTCTATTTAACCTAGCTATGAGGTCTATTGCTGGGAAGCTAGCACAAATACCGGATCTCCAATATTCCTTATATGCAGACGACATTACCCTATGGATTAAGGGTGGCTCGGATGGCTACATTCAAGATACCTTACAAGAGGCTGCAGACGCAGTGGCTACGAGAGCCGGGTTCATGAACCTCGAGTGCTCGCCCACCAAATCTGAGCTGTTAATTCTATCCGCAAATAAACGTTTTACGCCGAACATTCAGATTAACATTAACGGGAAGGAAGTTCCCGTAGTAGACAAAATCCGTGCACTTGGCATGCACATTCAATCTAACAGACTCAATACGTATACACTTCAAACGGTTACTGCCAGCGTAGGTCATACCACACGGCTAATAGGAAGGGTGTGCAATAAGCACGGAGGTGTCCGCGAGGCAGAATTGCTAAGACTGGTACAGGCGTTTTCTGTCAGTAAAATCACATTCTCCCTACCCTATCTCCACTTAACTAGGGCCGAGGAAGATAAAGTTAACTCATTGATACGCAGACTCTACAAATTTGCCCTTGGAGTGCCAAGTAGAGCTTCTACTGAGAGACTTTTGGCTACAGGTACCTTGAATACATTTAGTGAGCTCGCAGAAGCCCACCTGACCGCTCAATACCAGCGCTTATCGAACACCCACACTGGTAGGCACATCCTAAACTCCCTAAGTATTGCCCCAGCACCCATGACCAATGAGAAATTCAATATTCCCCACTCGATACATGAGCACTTTCATATCCCTCCTCTACCTAAGAATATGCACCCTGTTCATCACGAACATAGAAGGCAACAACGAGCTAAAGCCCTGCAGAAAAAGTTATTTAACTACAAAGACGTGCTCTATGTCGATGCCGCAGAGTATCCGTGTGTACATAAATTCGCCATATCAGTTGTTGACTCCACTGGCAGTATTGCGACGGGAGCATCCATTATAGCCTCTTCCTCGGAGGAGGCAGAGGATGCGGCGGTGGCACTCGCCGCGACAATACCCAATTACTCTGTCATAGTAAGTGACTCTAAAACTGCCATACACAACTTTGGAGTGGGTAGGGTTTGCAGGACAGTCCTGGCAATTCTATCTCACAATCCGCCAGCCCAACTTCTGAGTTTAATCTGGACACCTGCTCACGCAGGCCTAATCAGCAATGAAGCGATCCACCTAAGTGCTCGAGCTTTCACGAACCGAGCACAGGCAGGGGACGGTTCAGACGCCAATAATCTCCCTCCAGCATTCACCTCCAAAGACAGATTACTTACTTACCACGACATTTGCGGGCATTACCGCCTAGGTCGCCTAACCCTCCCTCCTTTAATGATTCGGTCGTCACGCATACACGAGGTACTATGGCGTAAACTACAGACTCGCACTTTTCTATCTCCTGCCTTACGTCACAAAATTCACCTGGGAATATACCCTACTTCAGCCTGCAAGTTTTGTCCTTCCAGCAGAGGGGACCTTAACCACATTATGTGGCAATGCAAGAACCACTCCCCTCCCCCTAACCTTTGTAGAGCTTTAAGTAGTAGGGAGCTGTGGGAGGCTGCCATGCGCAGCTACAACCCCGAACTTCAGGAAGCTATCCTGAGGTGGGCTGAGGTGGTAGAGGAGGCCTACCGCGAGTAGGATAACCTCCCTCGCCTTCTTCCCGCACTTCCTTTCCCTTTAAGATGGGATAAATAATGTTGTCTCTTTCTCTCTCTCTCTCTCTCCTCCATATTTGATTAAATCTACTGTTATTCCATCTTCTCCTGCTGCTCTGCCCCGTTCATGTCTTGCAAGACCCTTTAGACCTCATCACTAGTTATAGGAGGAGTTTCTTTATCCTGTTCATTACTGCTTCGAATGGAGTTATCCTGAGTCCTCTGGGTACTGTACAGGTCAGTATAGAGTTCTTCTGCTGCTTTTACTATATCTTCGAGATTGCTGATGATATTACCCTGCCTATCCTTCAGTGCGTACATCTTGGTTTGCCCTATGCCAAGTTTCCTTCTCACTAATTTCAGACTGCGTCCATTTCTTACGGCTTCTTCAGTCTCTATTCATTACGTCTATGTCATCTTCATCTCTCTGTTCTAAGGCTGCATATTTGTTATCAAGCACCAGCCTGAATTTGTCTGCTTTTACCCTTACTGCCTCTAGGTTGACCTGTTTTTTCTTGACGAATTTTACTCTTTCTCTCTTCAAATTGAGGTGAATCCTAGCCCTGACTAACCTATGATCGTTGCACTTTACCTTACCTATCACTTCTACATCCTGAACTATGCTGGGATTGGCAGAAAGTACGAAATCAATTTCATTTCTTGTTTCACCATTAGGGCTTTTCCAAGTCCACTTTCTGTTGCTACGCTTCTTGAAAAAGGTGTTCATTATTCTCAGCTTATTTCTTTCTGCGAATTCTGCAAGCATCTCTCCTCTAGCGTTCCTAGAATCGACGCCGCAGTTGCCAATTGCTTGTTCACCAGCTTGCTTTTTCCCCCTCTTTTAAATTGAAGTCGCCCATCACTACAGTATACTGGGTTTGCACTTTTCTCATTGCTAATTCAACATCTTCATAAAACTGATATACTTCATCATCATCGTGACTGGATGTTAGAGCATAGACTTGTACTACCTTTAATCTAATTATCTCTTATGAAGTTTAATTAGGACTACTGCTACGCTCTCATTAATGCTGTAGAATTCGTCAGTGTTGCCCTCAATGTCCTTATGAATTAAGGATTCTACCCCGTATTGCTTCTCTCTGGGAGAGCTCTATAGCAGAAGACATGGCCGTTAGTCAGCACTGTATAAGCCTCACCAGTTCTAATCTCGCTAAGGCCACTGATATCCCAAACAATATCTGATAATTCATCAAAGAATTCTGCTAAGCTAGCCTCACTCGACAGAGTTCGGCTGTTAAAGGTTGCCAGGGCCAGTTTCCATTGGCGGCCTGTCCTGGTTCAGAAATTCTTAGCACCCTCTGCGGCGTTACAGGTCTGACCACCGCCTTGGTCAGGTGCCCCGCAGCTGCTGGGCACTGAGGGCCATTGGTTAATTGTAGGAATCATCAGGGAGGGGGTGGCCGAATGCTGCACCAGGGAGGCCAGTTCCTGTTCTGGTGAGGAAATGTCTTTGTTTAGTAGGCCTTCCTAATTTGGTTGTACCTGGGTTAGTGTAGCCCCCCTCGCTCTCGGCATCTTTTGCCGGTGTCAGGCGTCACTCCAAGCCTGCAGATGTAGTGCACTGAAGGAGGTCGAAGTCAGGCACACCATCGTTAGATGTAAAAAATAAAAATAAAAAAAGCTATACCGAGCGGCTGACAGGCCGCATGGCCATCGAGGAGAGTGCACCGAGGAGAGGTTGCGGTGACAGGAGACAGCGTGCGACAGCTATATTAATCTAGTTGGAGCCTGCAAAACAGTCTATGAGCGCAGACATGCATATTCGGACCCAAAGCGAAACGCCTTTGGTTGCAAAAAACGCATGCTATACGCGTGCGTCAGCAGTACGCTCTGCTACGTAGGGAGTGAGATATGTAATGGCGGACGTAGTAGCCATAGAGTTTCTTAAAAAAATTACTTAGAGGGAACTCTGGCGCTGCAGTCGTTGTCCTACCATGGGAATGATGGGAAGTATACATGGATTTGTCTGATCTTCGTGCTTGTGGACTCAAACGTTCTTGTGGCTTTGTATATTACGCTATATAAATCTTATTGTCATATATTTCAGCGCAATCTATATTCTTCGAAGTGCAGAAGACACCGGGAACGCGTACAATTGCTATCAATTGCAACGATTGAGCTTCTCCAGGTAGCCAAATCGAAACGCGCCAAGCGTCTCAAGGCACTGGCATGCCTGCGATAAATTCACAAGGGCGTTTCATTCGTTTGTCGATACATGCGTCCGTGGCTTAATGGTTTCAATACCATGCTTCTGTGCTAGAGTCCCTGTGTTCGCATCCTGCCGTCCGGCAATTTTAATGATGTTTATTTAATTATTTATTACGCAATAAACTGTTGAAAATGACGAGTTTGCAAAGTCACAAAGCCGTTTGAAGCCAAAAGGACGAAGTTTAGGCAAATCCATGTACTTCCCATAATTCCCATGCTAGGACAACCGCTGCCATTGCAGCTCCCGTAGACACTAGCGCCAGAGTTCCCTCTAGTAATCTTTGTAGGAAACTCTATGGTAGTAGCATCACAGAACACCTATAGGTAGCAGACGACGCGATTTTCCCCACCCTGTTCGGAGTTGACGGAGTGGTGGCGCGGGAAAGCCTACTACTGCCATCTGTGAAGCCATCTGTCAAACAGGATATTTGTCGGCCGCCATTTTCACGAAAGCGTTTGCTGCTTCGGATGAGACGTTCATTTGAGGGATCGCCAGCCATTTGTGCGCACGCGCGAGCAAGAGCGGGCGCGAGAGTGAAAATTTGGGGGCTTTTACTCCTTGAACATATGACTCTGTCTAGGCACTACAGAGGCGCGTGTTGTAGGCGTTTGTCCCTAGGAGTGCCGCCATTGCGGAGTGGGGTCGAGTTTGTTTGCGCTCGGACGCTGTGGCGGATCATAGCTTTCTCGCGCCTTGCGGCAATGTACCCTGTAAATAACATCACAGATGTTTCTGTGGGAGCAGTAGCGACCGTAGTAGAGCCCGGGCTGCATATATTGAAAATCTGGAAGGCAGAGCGCCTTAGCGACCACGGTTGAACGCAAGTGGCTGAAAGGCGGCCGGTGACGATGTCTGACTCAGCACCAGCGCCGCAGGCGCGAGAAAGTCTGTCCGACGTACCTTCAGAGGCAAAGTTCTGACTGGCGCTGCAGAAGTCGCGGGACGAGGTAGTGCTAAACTTAGCGTTACAAGTTGGCGGCTGCATGGACGTAACTATATTTATTAAATCGTGCTTTTTACTAATTGTAACGTGTAATTATTTCGCATTATTGGCAGCGCCTCCAGGACATCAAAACTATAACCCGGACTAGTAGTCCGTGGATTGGGGCTCGCCGAGGCCTGCGCGATCCAGGGGTGACAGCCGATTTTTTATGCGAACAACCCCTGGTAGGCTTTGGCCTCCACGGCCCCAACCCACGGGCCGCCCTGCTTCCAGCTTTGATCCCCCCGCTACCCCTTGGGGGTCCTGGAGATCCTGCGCCGCCTGCTTTGTTATAACCAATTTGATTATAACCTCAGGTGTTCTCCTTAGGCCTCCGTTTGGCGGTTACATGTGCCCTCCTAGAGCAGTGCTTGTAAAAAATCCAACCTATCGTCGCGACGAAAAAAGCGACCCACGACTTATACAACACCAGTCAGAACCTTGCCCCTTCAACCAGCGATCACCAATTCAGCCGATCACCGATCACCACCAGCGATCAGCCGTGCCCACTGGCTCACCGCGCGGGCAGCCAGCGGCGGAGTGTCAACAAACTCGACCGCACTCCGCAACGCCGGCAGGTCTAGGGACAAATACCTACAACACGTGCTAAGAAACCTGCTCCGTAGTGCCTAGGCAGACTCATATATTCAAGGAGCAAAAGCCCTGAGATTTTCTCTCACGCCCGCTCTTACTTGCGCCTGCGCACAAATGGCTGGCGATCCCTCAAATGAACGTCTCGTCAGCTTCGGCGGATCATACCATTCATTGCACAAACATGTTCCGATGTGCCGTACTGTGGTTCATGTGATGTCACGGATGTCACTGCGTGTGCCGCAGCCAGCTGAAGAGCAGGCGGTTGTTGTGGCCTGTTTCAAGCTTGGCGCCCGTCACATCACACATTCGTCGTTCTTCAGACGACAAGACAGCGATTCGTGATCTTTCCATGGTAGGTACTTGTAGTTTGTTTGTTCTTTTGCTCTCTCTCTTACCGTGCTACTTTGCGCATAGCATTTTCATTTGACTAGGAGCATTCATGGGTAAAGGATACGCTCTTGCGTCAAGATTTCTATGCCAGTTCATTGCCAAATCCGTTTGTTATTTACGTCAATTGGTGACACGTGGGCATAATCAGCTGAAAACCCGAACTGATTCCTCTATTTTGTTACTTGAATTACAGCTGAGCCATGGATCCTATTCCGAAACTATCACTATGCACTTTGACAGCTCTGGACGTCCCAGACATCGGTAAGTGGTCTGTCCATCTGCATCGGTACTCCGTTGCTAGGTGTACTCGTAAGTGATGCACCGTATCGCATCAAAGCAAAAAGAATGTGCTTAGCGTAGTTGTCAAAATGCGGGTAAGGGTAGAAAACTTCACCAACTGTAGCGGAAAGGTCACAGCCGTTATGCCCAGAAAAAAAGAAAAATGCATGCATTTGAAGTGATGACAGCTTTTAGTACAGCCTGCTTACTCGTTTACGACTTTTGACATATAGATCTTCAAAACGCTTTACAGTTGCATGCTTTCTCTAAATTGTTTGATTGGTATATTGTGTAAATATTACTATTCTTCCACCTGGGGAACAACGCCATCATGCAATTCCCTAATCAAGTCATGTGTCCTATCGAGATTATGCTATTTTTGGGGGAGTATTGATTCAGGTTAATTGGCTTAAAGTCGTAATCCTGAAACAGTGTAGACAGCAGGACAACAAAGAGCAATGAGACATGACAAGCACTGCATCATACCAACTCTCCGGTTTTCCCTGGTACAAAATAAGTCGTCAGCAATGAAATCCCATATTATTGCTGGTATTCTTGTGCATCCATTGGTTCTTTGTGCCCCAAGTCAAGGCCAGCGTACTTGAGTATAAGGGTGTTATACAGCATATCTGCTTTGAATATTTTTAACATGCAAGATAAAGTTGAGCCAGTTTGGACCTTCTTACCAAACTATGCGTAGAGGCATTGCCTCATCATTTCAGCTCTCACATCTTGACCACAAGGTAATAAAAAGCTCTGGAACATCATGCGGCTGTCCCACTGGTACAGTACATGTAAGGTAAACATGTGCACCGCTTTGGCAGCTTTGACATATACCTCATTCTGCAAGATTTCGCATGTTACAATATCGATCGGTTGATGCTTGTTGCCCTCCGAGGTGCCGTTGATCATATTAACAACCAACCGGCTAATCGGTGGACAATATTCTGTGACTCGAAGGCAGCCCTACAGTGTCTTTTGTAAGCACTTCGTTGCGGGTCCTGTGAACAACTCGTGTCGGAGATATGAGAAAAGCACCATCATATGATTGCAAAAGGACACGACGTCGTGTTTCAGTGGCAGCCGGGTCATTGCAGCATCTCTGGCAAATACGTCACCGACGAAGCTGCTAGGAAAGCACACAAAAGTCAAACCTTGTTTCTGTACCTTTATCGAGGACTGACGCAGCCCAACACTTAGCAGGCTAGCGCACCGTATGACATTGGAGAAGTGGCACATACCTGAATTCACCCAGCATTGTTTGCATTCTCTCGACCTGTCTATACAACTGCTGCGGATGTTAGCTGGGCTTCCACGAAATAAAAGACAATGCTGTGCCGCTTACACTTGGGCGTTGCATTCACCAATGCACATACGTGTTTGATTTTCTCTCTCTCTTGCTATCTCATTATAGCGTTCCAGAAACAGTCTCTTTTGCCAGGCATATCTGTGAATATCGTTGTGCTGAATGCCACACGATGCATGCTATACACTCTAACCTTGATATAACACAGATAGCATGTAAACCTTATTCAGCCATGTACTTCTACAATTGGTATTCTGTTATTCTACAGTTGTAGTGAAACTAAAAATCCAAGATCTGAGGCAATATTCATTACACTGAAGTGAATATTTGTTCACTCACAGCTCAAAATATGTATTTTGGTAGCAAAAATATCAAATACTCAGCGAGTGCTATTTGAAATGGCACATTGTAGGTGTGTGCGTACATTTTGATCACTGGCTTGGCTGTCCTGCAGCTAGCAAGCCAATGTGTTAATCCTCTGTGTGATCTGGCCAATCGCACAGTTATGTATTAACAGTCCAAAGTGCTTGTCTGTAATTTGGCCTTGTTCACATGCCACATATCAACGGGACAAGCTGCCTACAGGCTGTCGGGAGCGACAGGAGGCTCTTTGCTAGCTTGTAAGACTCATTATGCTCAATTTTCTTTTGCATATACCCAAACACATTTTTTTTTCATTGCCATTGTGTACGCTTATAACAAATATTGAATATAACAAAGGTATTTTTGTACGAGATGCAACTTTGTTACAATGAGGTTTTGTTGTACTATGATTTTAGCATTAAGACATTCACACTACGTTATACCCAAGAGCTTCCACACATTCAAAGATTTAACACTGCCCCTTTGAAGATGCCGCTGCCAGTGTAGGCTTGTGATTGGGCCTGCAGCATTTGAATGACTTCCTGACAGCGCACATTTTAAAGTACCCAAGTCCACCTGCCGTGGCTCCCAACCTGCTGCTGTTCATCAAATCAGCTTGCACACAATGTGGCACACGTGCACTTTTCTGATATTTAAGTGTCTTGGTTTTTTTTTCTCTGCATAGGCACTAACTGATGATAATAGAGGTGTACTACTATATGTTCTGCTTTTTTGCCAATGAAAATCTGTTTGAAATCTTTTTTAGCTAATTTTGGTGATATCTTAAATTATTTTTCTCTGAGGACTTAGCATCCTTGGCACAGCATATGCATGTGTGAAAGGAGACAAACTGCCAAAGATGTTTGAGAATCAGCTGAGGCTCAACAAGTGCGGACTTTCATTGCCACAGTAGTAAACCATGAATGTAAACAATGTGCATATTTTCTATACTTGGAGAATCAGTGTGTGGTATGATTGTAGAACCAAGGCATCTTTAAACATTGAGAAGGTGAGTAGGTGTTCAGGTGAGAAATAGCAGACAAACGGGCCTTACCCTCCTCAGTACACAGCTGGACTGTATTGCAGGCTGTCGATGGCATGAACAAAACAGATCTTCCTGATCGATGAATACTGGAGCTTGATGCTCAGTGAATCTTGTTCATGGACAGTGCTTTTGGTACTGATATTGCACTTTAAAATGGGTTGACAGTATTGCTTTCATGATTACCTGCAGGTCGATCACATCAGCTAGTGAGGCAGGACTCATTTGGCCTGGTTCCACGTGGACAGATTCCGTACTACCTTGTGTTAGAGTCTGTCTTGGAGCAGCTCTGCAGTTTTTACGAAAGTGATGATTCTCTTCGCAAAGAATTATTTGAAGGCAAGCGCATCATATATAAGCTGTACACATGTCTTGTGCCTGACTGTTGCCCTTCTTTTTTGGTGCAGGAGTACGAAGGCGACTTCATCAACTTAAGGTAGGCTTTCCATATGAACCACTTTTAAATGTGTCTTCATTGCAGAGAACACATAACTTGAAAATAATTCATTGTGGTCTATGATAATTTTACATGTGGCATGCAGTTATGTTCTCATGTGAGCAAAATGTTTAGAAAGTTTGCAGCAGTGGCTGCACTGAAGGTCAGTAGAACAAGTTAGAAACCAAACCACTAAGCTAGAAATATTAAATTGGAAGTAATCGTAAACTGTGTTTAAGCACTAAAATGAATTTCAGTTTTAAGTGCATGTTCTAGGTCACATAGCATGGGCCACTAGTGCAGCTTTATTCTGGAGTCCAGAGCTCTCGCTTATTTATAAAAAATAGAAAGAGAGGAGTCGACTGGCTTACTTCATTGGCACTGGTGTGAACTGCAGTGAGCCACAAGTCACGTAGTCTCAAGCCACATTGGGCCAATGATAATTAGTGAGAAGACGTGGCAACTTGTTGGCGCACCTTCTTTCAAGTAGCATGCTGATAAAGGCTTCATGCGAAACAGGGCCTGAGCTCTAGCATGGTTTCTTAATAATAATAATATTTGGGGTTTTACGTGCCAAAACCACTTTCTGATTATGAGGCACGCCGTAGTGGAGGACTCCGGAAATTTTGACCACCTGGGGTTCTTTAACGTGCACCTAAATCTAAGCACACGGGTGTTTTCGCATTTCGCCCCCATCGAAATGCGGCCGCCGTGGCCAGGATTCGATCCCGCGACCTCGTGCTCAGCAGCCCAACACCATAGCCACTGAGCAACCACGGCGGGTTAGCATGGTTTCTTGTAGTATACAACTGGAACCCTAGATGGCATCTTGATTTCGGCACAAAGTGAATTCAGAATCGTATAATGAGCTGCAGTGCAGAGGGACATGCATGGGAGCCTTCATAGAGGGAGCAGGGTTGCTTAATATATTTATCAGTATTGTTGTTAAGTGAGAGTGTTTTCTCAGCCATTTTTCTCTAATTAATTAAAATTGTATCTGCATGTAGTGTTTTCCGTCTTCTGAATTTATTGTGAGAGCGAGCCAATGAGTGGGAAGTTCTTTTTATTTGTTGTTTTAATAATTTCAAAAATATCTGGCCAGGAATGTTTTTTTCTTTATCTTGCTGCTTTCCTAATATGAACCTGTGTGTGATGAACTACTAAAAGATGGCTCATTATATGTGGGCTTAAATATACCGAATTACTAGGTATATTAAACTGACTTTTGTCTCTCCTGCATACAGTTCACTTCAAGCAAGTTAAATTTTACTTGCAAGCCAACAAGTCGGTCATTAAGTACTACAAGATAAAGGTATCTTCTTGGTGAACAAATATAATCATTAAAATAACAATTGAGGCTGACTTGAGGCCACATTCAAAAATGTTTCAATGAGCTATCAACAGTATTCAGTTGTATTCTCTTTTCCTTGTGTGCCTATGTTTGAAAGCTGCGTAGGTATGTCTTTAACTGCTGCCTGAGCTCCATGTTTTTTTATGAAAAAAGGAAGCAATTGGTGGATAGTGGGAGCAGGATGGTGAAGCAGAGTGTTCATTATGTTGCCACTGCGTCTTTAGCGAGACTGTCTGCAGGAAAATCATTTTCACGGCATGCTGTTTCATCTCCACCCTTCCTCCTTCAGTGCCCTTATGTTGTCACAATCTTTGTTTAATCTTTTAAAAAAGCTTCTTGCACTTGGTCATTCTTTCCTGGATTAAATGTCTGCCTACGTCACAAGACTTTTGTCTTCAATAAGATGCTCTGTAAATGTTTGGTTGTGAAGCACCCTTGCGCTGCCTGCAATTGTTAATGCTAGCAAGACCCAGATTATTGTATCAGAGAGAAAGACCCAGATTATTGTATCAGAGATAAATTTATTTTGTTTTCAATCTCATTCCATGTTTTGCAGTTCTTAGATCCCACTCCAGACCTGCAGGAGTTGTGCTCCCTTAGGGTGAAATTTCGGCGTTCATTCAGTTATTTGATTCAGAATGTCCGGAGAGACCTTCGTGGGCAGGTGAGTATTTCCGCATGTGGTGGTGGTGGTAGTGAATTGTAGCAACAGGCGGACTTAGCCTGGCAATCAAGGCCGACAATTGCTCCGCTCGAGCGTCTCTTACAATACCGCTGAAGGGTTTCACCATATATCCATCAAACCAGTCTCTCTTAGGAATTCGATAAAGAGACGTGAAGTTTCTTTGCGGGCTATAACTGATCCGTCGGGAAATATAAGGTGGTGCAGGCACGCATGCGGAAGGTCCTTTTTTTTGCAGATTCTTCAGGAGAGCGTCCCTTTCATCTTGGAATTTTTGGCAGGACCACAAAAAGTGCTCAATGTCTCCTGTCTCGTTGCATGCCGTACAGTTCGGAGAAATGATTCGCCCTGTCTTAAATAACCAGGCCGGTGTACTAGAAGATCCCCACCCGCCGTGGTTGCTCAGTGGCTATGGTGTTAGGCTGCTGAGCACGAGGTCGCGGGATCAAATCCCGGCCACGGCGGCCACCTTTCGATGGGGGCGAAATGCAAAAACACCCGTGTACTTAAATTTAGGTGCATGTTAAAGAACCTCAGGTCGTCGAAATTTACGGAGTACTCCACTACGGCATGCCTCATAATCAGAAAGTGGTTTTGGCACGTAAAACCCCACAATAAAAAAAAAATACTAGCAGATCCTGCCCTTATTCGATATAGAAGTGAGGCTTCCTCTCGGTGAAATCTCTTGGTTACGCAGGGCATATGCAGTGGAAACCAAAGCAACCCAAAGTGATTTCGAATGTCAGATTTTCTCACCTGGTTACTCTTTGGAGCCTTGACTTTAGGAGGATGATAGAGCGCTGCGTATGCAAGCTCATCAGCTTTTTTGTTGCCAGAAATACCACGTTGCCAGGGAGTCCACTGAAACTTTACTGTAAAGCCTTTGTTGTTGAGTTCTTTCACGATGGCTAGTGATTTGCGTGGGAACTTGAGGGATGGCAGACCATGGTATAATTGTTGTAACATGGCCTTTGAGTCCGTAAGGACAACCACATTCTGCGGAGGCAAAGTCTTTAGTTTGCGCAGAGCAGAAGCTATTGCTACGCCTTCCACAATTGTCGACGAGGCTATACAGTGCAGACGGCCAGACCATGTATATCTTAGAGAGGGGATATAGAATGCAGCTGCGCAGCGGTCTTCGTCTGCTTTGACAGAGCCATCTGTGTATATTTGTAGGTGATTCAGGTAAGTCGAGTTCAAATGTTCCAGGACTAGTGACTTGGCTTCTGCAGATGGAATGCAGCTCTTTGACTGCAAACGTGGTACACTTAAGTTGCATGTGATGTCCTCGAATGTCCAGGGTGATTCTATCCTTTCCCTCTGTCTTGAGCAGCGCAATCCTAAGACGTGAAGCATGTTCAGTGCTGCATAAAAATGTGAGCGCGGCCTGTTACCTATATGTTATATATGACAGGGCTTTGCCGGGATTGAGCTACTCACTCAATCGTAGTAGCTGGGTCATGAGAGCCTGGGAAGCCGGAAGTCGCAGAGAGCGTGACTCAGCTTCGTTGAGCACTTTCTTGTCACTCTCATACCTTCATACTTTTTAATGAAGTAACCCGTGAACCAAGTCATTTTGGGTGAGCATCTTTTGTGGACCATTAAAGCGATACTAAAGGCAAACATTGAAGCAATCCAGTCTTTTAGATAACTTTTCCAGAAATCTTGCAACATTTTTTTTTAATGCAGGCAGATTACGTACTGCAAAAAAAAAATCTAGTTTGAACAGGCTTACGAATTTTGCATCTTCAGTCGCTTTTAACAAACAGGCTCTCTTGCATTGCTATGCCGCTCATTTCAGACACCATACTGTGTTGGGTGCCTGTTTGAGACAGGCCCACACAGGGTGGGTGTCACACTCCTGCTCATAATGCCAACAGAGTGGTGTGAAGAGGTAGCACCAGTTAAGGGAATGTGATAAAGTGGTGAAACTATATTTCCTGTATTTACCAGTGGTTGACTACTGTTACCAATTATAAATATTTAATTTATAGTTTTACGTGCCAAAACCACAACCTAATTATGAGGCACGCCGTAGTGGGGGACTCTGGATTAATTTTGACCATCTGGGCTTCTTTAATGTGCACCTGCTTAGCAGCGTAACAACATAGCCACTACCAGGATGTCTACCAACCGGTAAAACCAGTAACTCTCAGGGATTTTGTATAGTCTGGAAATACTCTGAGAAAACTTAGGGAATTTGTGCTTATATAGGAGAAAATTAGCTGTAACTGTATTGAAAGGGAATGCAAGTCGTGCTAATGCTGGCTTGAGTAACAGAGAGGAATCGTAACGAATCATCTTTGAGGCCGTGTTGCCGGCGGGAGGACTTACCAGTGTACCGTCAATGACCGATTTTCCGGACACCCGATTTTTGGGACATGCCCGACAAATCGGACGGCTTTGCGGCACCACCACATACACCATAGAGTCAATGTACAAGAATGTCTGAAATTTTGGATGCAATAATCTTTTGCCGTCTGATTTTCCGGACTTTTTGCTGTGACTGCAGGTCCGAAACGGCATTAATCAAAACCACTGCCACCACCATTTTGATTATTTCGCCGCCTCGAACGGGCGCTCTCGCATGCAGATCCGCTGGCAGTCGTAGCCACCACCGTGGCAGCGCTAGACCGAACTGCTTCGACGTTGGCTATTAAGCTTCTTGCCATTCAGTGCCGTGTTTTTCATTTAAAGAATTCGCCACTGTCATTAATGGCACTGACTTGACTAATGGCCCTTCTTTGAAGGAGCTTGAGCTGAAAAAACAAAGTGTTGGCTGACACCGAGATGCAGGTGTTCCTCATCCAAACCAAAATACTCTTCAAAACAGTGAAACGCAATATTGAGACGTTGTGTGTGGGCTGAGAGTATGTCAGGACAGTTGAGGTTGACTTTCCAGCTGCTGAGAGAGAATCTCACTTGTGACAAAGTTCAGGCCTCATACCAATGAGCTTGCTATCAGTTCGTAAAAATAGCTCATATTTTAAAAAATATTTGCATCTGTATGCATCTCTTTTTATTTGTAGTTGAAAATGTTCAACGCAATTTGTAATGGGCTTTACAAATTTTGTTGAAGATATTTTATTTGCTGTACATTTTACTAACGCCTCCCTTCTATTTTCTTTTTGAATAAAATAAACACTACTCCTCACTATTCAAACTGGATTAAGTCGTTTTTTACTCTTTAACATGGCTACTAGAGTGTGACAGCATCGGGCGACATCCAGCCCGTCTTGACATAAAACAGAGTTCTGTGTCACTCACGGAATTTCGCAAAAGCACTCAGGGAAAACCTGGAAAACTCGGGAAACTTGGAAATGTCAGCTTTGTAGACACCCTGCACTAAGCACCACGGCGGGTTTTGCCAATTATATAAGCAGAACATGTTATGCATGAGAGTTTGTGTACTTCCACCGCAGCTGCACCAATGCTTTTTTTCCCGGCCAGGGCGGCCGCATTTCGATGGAGGCGAAATGCGAAAACACCCGTGTTCTTAGATTTAGGTGCACGTTAAAGAACCCCAGGTGGTCAAAAATTACGGTGTCCTCCCACTACGGCGTGCCTCATAATCAGAAAGTGGTTTTGGCACGTAAAATCCTGTAATTAAAATTTTTTTTACATTTACATGATTTTCTTTTTTACAGAGCCTCTGGCCTCAGTAACGTGATGTTTTGTAGACTTTGCTACTCTAATCTCACATTTTAACTTTATTTAACACTTGTACCAATAAAGCAGCACCTACTATGCAACTTTTTTTAAGCAAAAACTTGCACCTTTGTGATACCATTCATAGAAATGTTTAGTTGAAATGGGAAATATTTTTGGTAGACCTAGTGTACTGACACCAGAGGCATTGATGAAGAGTGTCGGCCACATGGCATGCTAGTGCCTTCATATGGTTTTCCATTCTTCACATTTTTCAAAAAGTCTGCACAGAAAGTGACAACCTCTCAGGTTTTTCTCAATGCCTTGACATTTCACAGACCAGTCCAGCATATTATCATGTATATTTTTGTTCTTTGAGCATGCTAGGCTTCCTAGGCCTGCTGATTTTAATCATTACCTTATCCACTAGCACATATGATGTTGCAACAAGCCACTTGTAGTGTGATAGCATGTTAGCTAGTCTCTGTGGTATCAAATCTCTTACGTGAGGGAAGAGAAGGGTGTTGTGAAAGTTGTGGTGGTCTATTAGTGCTTGTAAAAAATGCCTGTTTGCCTGTTATAGATGTAGATGACTCTGCGCTTGAAATCTTAGGATGTCTATGGAAGGGCTAGATAGACGATTTCTTTTATTAATGTCAGTAAGAAGTCTTTCACCAGTGTCTTTTTTTTTTTTTTCTTATTGCTGGTACTATGTGACTTTTTTGTTAAGTGAACAAGCCTCATAATAAAGACCATGGCATGCACTAGAACTGCCAGAGCTACTGGTTACTAAGAGTTGGATGTTCAATGTTCAGCTTGAAGTGAAAAAATTTGAAGCATTGATAAAGGATAGGTTTGTCAAGAGAGCTAATTGTAAGCTGATTCTCAGCACAAATACAATATTTCATTACCATTCAGTGGTGCCATCTTTTGCTACTTATGGTTGCTTCTCTTTGTTCTTGTTCATGCTCAAGTATTTTGTTGTTGTATTCCCCTATCACTCTGTGCCTTGACAAGAGCCTGTAATGTATCATAAATAAGTAAATAAACAATGGTCACAAAAACATTTCTATTGGGCCATTCAATATATTGTTCTTTGACAAGCTGTCTTTGCCATGTTGCAGCACATAACATTACAAGTGTTCTTTCAACTCAAGCCTCTGTTTTCTTGCAGCTCAGTGACAGCTTGGCTTGCTTGCCCGGGTAAGACTCCATCTTTTTCTTTTTTTCCCTATGCTGTCGTTCTCATTTAGTTTTCCATTAAAGCTGCAGTCTCATGTGTAATGTTATGCGACATCTACTGGCTTGCAAGATTTTCGCAAAGTCTCTTACAAAACCCCTGTTTACTACTTTATACGTTGTAGTCCTTACATGAGTGTTGTGCCATTGACATCAGATTTTGTAAATGCTGCTCAGTTCAGTTATTGTGAACAACTCGTCAGGTTTGTAAAGTCAGCCTTAATGCATTAGTATTAGGAGTGTCAAAGTGGAAAAAAGTGCATGCGTGTCAAGTGTAGGGAGCCAGTCACATGGTAGAGGTAGGAAGGGGATGAGAAAGCTTAGAAGAGCGTGAGGGGTCTAGAAGCTAGTCGAAGCTGGGAGGAGGGAGAGGGAGAGCAACGCAGCTGGCAAATGGACACTCAAGAGAGGGAAAGGGCAGTGGCGCTGAAGTGCCATTGCGTCAGTCTGCTTCGGACCACCATTAGTTGCACTTCGCTCCTCGAAGAGGCATGACGTGTCCCGAGTCAGATAAAATGATCTGTGAAGCTAAAGAGGTGCGATGTAATGTTAACACACTTCTCTCGCATTTACCGCTAAATTGCCACTGTCTTTTTTTTCTGTCCTTTTCATATGATGCTTGAAAAGACTGCAGTTGAGCTAATAGATAATCATAAGTAATATATATATTACTTATGATAATTACCAGTTACAACTTAGCACAATGTCTACAACATTGTGTATTGCAGGTAGATTAATCACACTGGCATAATGATATGCAAAGTAGAGCCTCGTTCGTATGTTTTGGAAAAAACACGAAAAAAAAATGTGCTAACCAGGAAAACGTACGGTCGGAAGTAACTAAAAAAATTTGACAGACAACTATCGTTGACATTTATGCAATGTGAAGCGTCGTGCAGATTGTTGCGGCATGAGACACCGACGTGTGTTAAGCTAGTGGTGCTCTGGCGGCTCGAGACGCAATTAGTTGTTTTCCTATCACGTGGTGTTTTAAGAGGGTGATGGGAAACCGAAACGAAATCAAGCTGGTGGGTAACGCCGGATGCCGCCAAAGCGAAACGTGATGCCCACATTGCGCCGCCTGCAGCAGGGAACAGCAGCCCATTTGGATTATTGCCTACTAAAACTGTGCAGAACGCTACCAATGGCACTACGCACCCCGCGCTGTAAAACAGATAGGTGACGATCCTTATCGCAATAGGTTTGGCAACGATAGCTGTGAATGCAGTGTGCAATGACCCAGGTGGAGATTTGCTGGTACCGGTATAAGAAACTGTGTGCACCGGCATTTTGATGTGAGACGGGCGGCCAAGTATTGCGGTGAAGCTGCTGCAGCGGGCAGCTATATACTGTTCTGAATCACGTGTGCTTCGCACATTTTCTTGTCTACATGGGATCCAGCTGCCGGAAAATGTATTATACAATCACAGTTTGGCAACGTACTGAATGTTGGTGCCAAAAAATTTTGTTTTCTGGAAACCTATGAACCGGTAAAAAATAAGCACAACTCTATTGGGTAATTTTTTTGTGTTCTTGATTGCCAATATTGGCACCTGGAAAATGTACGAATTGGGAACGTATCAACGAGGTTCTACTGTATATATTGCAATCAAATTTTTCAAGCTTTTCGTGATCATTGTAGGTGGACTGTATGTGTAATCGAATAGTTGAAGTTCTTGAAATCTTGTGTTATGTATAGCAATATAGTATCCACCAGATGTAATGTAAATACAGGCACATTGCTGAGCAAGTTCTGTGCGATGCCGGTGGTAAGGTACCGGAAGGTGGTTAGTTGATCCACCTTTATTTTTTCTGATTTCTGTGTGCAGGCCACAGCTTGATCTCGCACTTCACCGTGATAATGAAGTTGTATGTCACCAAAAACGTTATGAATATGACTTTGAAGAAATTGAAGAAATCGCTCAAGGAGGATTTGGAATTGTGTGTAAGGTAGGCAGCATAGTGGTATTTCTTATTTAAGTTGCATAGTTCTCTTGCAAGAGCATTTTAGGGAAGTAGATCTGTTCATTGATTATTTTTGTATATAAAACTTTAGGCAATAAGAAGAACAGACCGCCAGATTTATGCTGTGAAGAAGATCCCCTTCAAGTATGTCGATCTGAAATTCCTAAACCAGGTAACTTTTGTTTTAAGACAGACTCATACTTTTCTGCAGTTGCTTTCTTCTGAATTTAAGTTCCTGTTGCATGACTGCTTTGTCTCTATAACAACAAAAAAAAGCTGGGGGCACCTAAGCAGTTCTTATAATATGTAAATGCGAGAGCATTACTGTACATGTCACTGAGTGTGGCGCTGAGTTTGGTGTTGTGGCAAAAAGTTGGCGAGTTTAGTGCTGCTGTGTTATGTTTCCGAGTGCAATGTTGCTGCTTATGACATCGCAACAACGCAAAACAACAAACCAGCCATATGGCAATCTCTCAGCTGATTCTTATTTGCGGAGTTCTCATTAAAGTAGTGTTTCACTCACATTGTGGTAAATATTCTTTCTCGATGGCACCACTTTTCAGCACAATGGCACCACTTTGCCATGCCATTACTGTACTATTCTGAGTGGCACCATGGTGTTGACATTACAATTCTTCATTGGGTTCGTAGGCGAGCTCCACCTCATACTCTGGGGGGATGTCGTAGTTGTCATCTAACGGGTACCTGACGTGCGTTGCATCTTATCCATCGCCCATGGGCTCCGGCGACGGCATCTGCGGATCCCCGAGAATGCAAAAGTCGCCATGCTTTGCTCTGCAGCCCCTCTCTCTGCCATCTCGCGACCCACCCGCCAAGCAGAACCCAATCGTGCACAGGCTCGAAAATATTCATTACTGTCGCCTGTTGCAACGATAGTGCAGTGGCTAGCTCGCTCAGCTATGGAGCAGTAACTGTGGTGGTGGGGCAGAGGATCGAATCCGCACTATGGCCATTAATCTTTTTAGTTAAATAAACACGATGTAACTTGTGTGACCTTTTTTCTGCCACAACTTTCTGATGACAGCGAGGTCACATAATGAGCCAAGCAATGCTCTCACATTAAAAAAAGGATGGCTGGGGGGGGGGGGGGGGGGGGGGGGGGGGGGGGGGGGGCAATCGAGTGTGCAGTTAAAATGCTAACTGTTAAAGCTGTCATTTCAAGCAGGGAGGAAGGGGGAAAAGGAGCATTGCTTAGTGGGAATCCTTCATTAGAGCAGCACTTGTATAAGGCATGCATTTGTAAGGTGTCATATGTTCTCATGTGCTATCTCTTTTTCTGCAAACTGCTACAGTTGTGATTATTTCTTTTCTATTTTTTTAGATACTAGGTGCGAAAACACACACGGCACTAGGAAGGAGACGGGACAGAGCGCCACTTACAACTGCTTTTATTCGGAGGCACACCACACACTTATATACCCGTCTTAGACGCGAGGACACAATCACATCAAGATTGATATGGAAGCGCACTGGTTAAATATTTCTTCTCAGCCATATATAAATATATTGACGGGTCGCTGACGCACATGCTTCCTTTCTTTCCGATAAAGAAAGCTTCAATCACTTCCCGAGCTTTTTGATCTTTACTTCTTGCCAGAATTCGCGCCCCTGCAAAACATGGCTCACAAGAGCGTGATGGGCAGGACTTAATGTGCTTGGGAATGTTTGGCCCTTCTTTATCTTGCTCTACATTTCTCTCATGTTCCCTGATTCGGTCGTTAACGCAGCGCCCCGTTTGCCCTATGTAGGAGCGGCCGCATGAGAGGGAGATTTCGTACACAACGCCTTCGTTGCACTTCATGAATGGTCGCGCATGCTTGGTGCCGCATCCATTTTTATCGTCTCGTATTTTTTCGATACGAGAACAAAGGCTTCCTAGCTTTCGGGGGGCTGAAAACACAAGCGGCACCCCATGCCTGCTAGCAACCTTCTTTAAATTGTGGGCCATCTTGTGTTCATAGGGCACCACCACAGGCCTCACCACCTCATCTCGACGGGGATCTTCCCCAGCTCTCACAGCCACACTCTTCATTTTTTGTAGCAGGCTTTCAGCGACTGCCATCACAATCGAGTCAGGGAATCCAGCTGAAGACAGCCTGTTCAATTGAGTCTGGAAGCTAAGCTGCATCTTGTGAGGGCACGATTTTCCGAGGGCGGATTGCAGGCAAAGTGAAGCTATCCCCCGTTTTATTAATTTCGAATGGGCGGAGTCGTATGGCAGAAGCCCTTGTGCCGTGTGTGTTTTCGTGCCTAGTAGCCAAGATGAATTGTGACCAACTCGCCCAACAAGACGTCCTTTTATAATCTATTTTTTTAGGTATTAAGAGAAGTGGAGCTTTTTGCTCAGCTTTCTCACTCTAATATTGTGGCCTACAAGTCAGCATGGATTGAAAACATGACAGATTTTAGGACGAAGTCACATGCAGCCACTGTTGACAGCTCTCAAAGGTTTGTAAAGTTGTCTTATGTGTATTGCTGGTTCCACAGTGCTCTTACTATCATTTTTTATGTTACTTTAGAATGCTAACAGCAAAAAAATTTGGGCTAGTTTATGTAGCCTAGAGAGAAACTTAACTGGTGCGTTTTTAATATCCAGTGAATTTGGAACATGCATTTCTGTGCTAGCATCTGTAAGTTTGACTTGAGAAGGCCTATGGAAGTTTTCAACATAAGTTGGCAGCTAATTTAACTTGCGTTGTAGGGTTTCTGTATTATCGGTACTGACACACTTTTTCTGTACTGGTATATGATTGTACTATAGTTATTTTAGTATGTAACATAGCCCAGATCCTAACGGAGAAAACTAGGAATTCCTAACATAGCAGAGTGTGGGTGTAGGCCAGTTGGTGATGCATGATTTTAGGAAGTTACCGCGAGCAAAACATGAGACTTGAACAAAGGGACAACACGAAGCGGTTCGTGTTCATGTTGCCCCTTTCTTCAAGTCTCGTGTTTTATTTGCGGCAACTTCCCAAAATTAGGAATTGCTGCCCATCTCACCAGTACTACCATGAATCAACAGACTGCTATGCATTGACTGCCATTCTGGACTGCCATTCTGGTAAGAACTTTAATATAAAAAATTAATGCAAATTCTAGTTCTGTGCCGTAAAGTAAATGAGGCAGTGTTATATAATTTCCAGAAAGTGCTACAAAAACCACAAAGGGGCAGTAGTGGTACCATTTGAAGAGATATAATTAATGATCTTAGTGATTAGTTTGTTGCATGATTCAGCAACAGATGCAGATACTATTGTCAAATACTAATGCCAACCTTATGCCACATTATTTCTAACATAAGGCGCAATATTTATAAGAATTAAAAGCGCTCATCCATATATGAGCTGTCACAAGCACGTTGTGATTAAGTGCTCAGTGGTACTGGTTCGTGACCTGCACTTAGGTGTCGTAAAAATTGTTTAGAATATATTTTGCAGTAGCATGTGCTGGCAAGTATAACTGACTGACTATTTTAGCATAAGCTGCCATCATACTGTTGTCTTGGATACTGACTGCCACAGACTACGTATGTGTGGAGTTTATTTGCCACTTCCATTCAGCAAGTTTACCGGGACAGCATGTACAAAACTGGACAAAATGAAGAGGAAATCAAGCTCAACTCCAACCAGGATGAAACAGCTGACTGATAATTCAATGCTAAATGCTGAGGCACCATCTGATAGGTTAAAATCTAAAACACTTTCGTGACTTGGTGGTCTCTTTTCTTATGCCTAACTGCATTAGAACAAACACCTGTCTTAATGAGGGAAAAGGATTGTTGATAGTTTATCCTCAGCTTGAGATTAGACTAACTAAATGCTGATTTTACCATTTATTTATTTATTCTTTATTACTTTTTTTCTTTTTTTTTTGCTGTCATGACAGAGAAGAGCAAGAAGCAAGGATGAATTAAGATAGAAGTGGTAGGTGTGGGACTCCTATGCCAATTGCGCCACCTTGGTACTAATGCAAATTCCTGCACCAAACTGTGCCAAACACAAAAAATTGACTGAAGTTGTGCCATGCTGTGCCAGAACGGATTTGGCATGTGTGCTCTGGCAGTGGCTTCGAACAGCGAGCAGATTCATTCTCCGAAAAATAGTAAACTCTCCCCGTGGTGCCTTGCACACAAGAGATTCAGCGACCATTGCCGGCTCACCCTCACACACTTTCACTCGCACATGCAGCATATGGCGCATAGCAACAGTGTTATCACCCTTGGACCTTATATGGAACAGCACGATGTTGGCATAAATGCACCTGGAATGTCCATATAATTGCTATCGCAATGATAAACCACGGTAGTTCATAACTCTGGCTTCTCAGTATGGTTTGTTGGTAAAGTGCATTTCCAGGCACTTCACCCACACTGATGAGACATTAAAAAAAAAAATTTGGGGGCTGCAGTTCTAAATTTCAGACTCACTATTGCATAATGCATGTTTTTGTGATTGCTATCATTAATTAAAAATCTAGGGGCACTATTGCCAAAATTTGCATGCTCTAGAAGGTTTCAGTGTCTGAGTAATCTGCTTCAAAATTGAGCTTAAGACGTTGCTTAAGACAGTTGCAGTACAGCGTTTGGGTTAGTTTATTCTGTTTGGTCATGGTTTCGAAGTGCCGCTGCCATATTCCATTATTCCACCGAAATTCAGATTGGCCTGCTCCAAACTGCTTCAAAATGGTCCAAAACGCAATTTTACTTGCTCTGAAAATTGCTCCAAAATGACTGGGTAGTCCCAACCCTGAAGTGGGCATGCAGTGTGGGTGCTGCGAACATGTTAGACAATGTAGCTAACTGGTTGAAGCCGTCTTGGCAAACTCTAATGCGTTGTCTATGGTAGTCAATATCATTAATGGTAGTATGATAGCACTATGCTAAAATACTCTTAATAACCATAATTTCAGGCAGTGAAGCTGTACTTGCATATCTAAGTGCTGAAATAGGGACTAAATGACACAGCAACAGATGTTTCCTTTAACTTAGCTAAAATTATAAAATAGCCTTATATTTGCAGGTTCTAAAATTGAACATGTTCATAAAAGGATGTTTACTTAAATAGGCCCTGCAATGCTCCCGTGGAAGCTTGTTGGGCAGCACCGATAGCGTCATCGCGATGTGGTAATTTCGTGCACTTTGTGCGATGGATGTGATATTTACCTGTGGCACAATCATCATTTTTTAAGATATTATGTGCAATCCTTGCCCATTGCCGGATACTAAAGAATACCTTGTCGCTGACAGCCAGCCCTGTAATGCCCTTGACACAAGGGCACTTCAAAATTCTTTGAACTAAGGAACATTTGCCTGAAAGGCAACACATGGCAAGGGAGTACTGTCGGTGTCAAATGAAATGTGCACAGCAAAGTGCAGGGCTGAAGCATTCCATACCATGAATCTGTGATGACATATTTAATTCTGTTGTTGTAGCCTAAAAATTTTGCAGTAACACTCATGTAATTATGTACTGTATTTATATTCACTTTGTTGTTCACAACCCCTAACATTGTACTTGCCGATAGTGCACGTCATCCAGTCATTACCATCAACATGTACACATCTGGTTTGGCAGCACTGTGTGGTAATGCTTCCCCTATACTGCAATATTTTTTTGTTTCTCTTCCGATTCTATTTCAGTTGAAGGCAAAAAAAGAAAAATCAAAGATAAGAGAAGCTAAAATATCGCAGTATAGGGCGAGTGTTATCGTACAGTGCGGCCGAACGGTATGTGCTGTAGGCGCCAAATCATATCGCGTAACTATCGTATAAACTCAAGCCTTACAAAAATTGAGCTAGACCTTCTACTGCCGCCATTAAATAGCCGCCACAACATTGCTCTTCTGTGCTTATTCCACTAGTATATTTACACTAATAAACGAACCCGGTTACAACTACAAATACCGCACTCTTTTTCATGCAGATTACATAATCAGTTCAGTTTTATGTACATATACAGTAAAACAAATGCATTTAATTCATTTGCACTACCTCGTGCCATTCGTCTCTGGAATGGCCTCCCTGATATCATTACCTCCATATCTAAACCTGACACGTTCTGCTGTCAGTTACTCACGCTTTACCCATTTAATACCGTTCACAAATGCCCAGTCTAGTGTTTTTTATCGCACATTTTTGCAAGGTTGTATATTATTTTCATAACAGTGTTCCTTTTGCTCTGTTAATGGTAACAAGTGTTCATGTGCCTTCAGATATTGCTTTGTATTCCCTGTGCCTTGAATACTGTATAATACGGCAATCTTTTTATAGCACTGTTCCTGTTGGAAATTTGTACTTTTTATGTCTTTACCGCTTGAACTGCCCCCCTTGCTTTATGCCCTGCCATAGGGCCCCGTAAGGTTCTTTTGAATAAATAAATAAATAAAATAAAATGCAAACAGTGTAATACAGTTTGCCCCGTCATCATTACTGCGCAGCCGTCTTTTCTCGTTTTCAATTAAAAGAGAACTAGAACAGAAACGACAATATGGCAGTATAGGGGGAGCATCGTCGCGCAGTGAGGTCAAACCAGATGTGTGTGCTTGTCAATGATGTTGACTGGACGGTGCACTTTGTACCTTCAGTTATGCTTCAGCCATGTGCTCTGCTTTTCGCATTTCATTTAACGCCGATAACCCTGGTAAGGGTCCCTTGCGGAAAGGGAGATTTTCGATGTACATTATGGCTGTAAAGGCATAGCCTCATGCACAGCCCATCAACAGCAGAAAAGTTGTAAAAACACTTCTTAGTCTTGCTGATCATTTTATTGCTTCTAAAATTCTTTCTTAGAGTTAGCAGACCCCCAATTTGTCTCGCAGTGAACACGTATTGCAGACATACTTTCAAACGCATGCAACTGGCCGTCATAGATGTCACCACCGTCCGGTCACTGTATTCACTTTGGGCAGCTTTGTCCGCATGGTTGCCCAATCATACAGCTTCATTGGCACAGCATGCTCACTCTATGGCATATAACATGGACCCATCAAATCTGGCCCCGGCAATGGGCATCTACATGGAGCCGCGTCTCCAGTGGCCAGAGAATGCAACATAGCCGCTCATCACCTTATGGGAAGATATTTTGGATGCACTTCTAAATAACACTGATAATAACAAATATGTGAATTGAATTCTAATGCTGCGACGAGTCTTCTGTGCTTAATCCCTTGTTCTTTTGCAATGCATTTACTAGATGCAAAATTTTTTAGAATTTTGGCAGTTTCAGTTTTGCAGCGGTGCTTACTGAAAACGTATAAAGAAGGCCGTGCCATATCGTGTATCACGGGCAAAACTCCTTTTTGTTAGAGTGCAAAGTAAGAGGGTTTACTTCAAAGGACTTCAGTTCGCCCATGCGTCAGGGGTATAAAGCTGTCCAGGTCTTATTTATTCGAAAATCTCAGCTTCATCAGCAGCAAAGTCCTCATCAGAGGTTGATAAATCTTTCGGCAGAAAAAATGCACTTCTGAAACGCGTGCAGCAGCAGTGTGCAGGCAGACACCATTTTAAAACTCTTGTTGCCGAACTAACAGAAATCTGCCTTATTTTGAAAATTTTTCGCGCCATTGTCATCCTGACAGCAGAAGAAAAAACTGTTCACATCTGACGTGTCTTTCGCATTCCTGGTGTTTATTTAAGGGGAAAAAAAAAAGCAGACAGGACAGCTTCATCACTGGCAGTTTTTACAAAGATTGTTGCAGAGAAGGCAGTTATCCTACGTGTTTAAAGGATTAATCTAAACCTTCAAGGTACTCTTTCAGACATGAAACACATTTGTCCTGGTGCTTTTCGCTTGAACTCTGAGGAATGCATGTCCAAACTTTCAACTCATCTACTGTTCGATGAAAACTGAACATTATTGCATTTTGTATTCTTGAACTTTTTCTTCAGTTCTAGTTGCCAAAGGATGCCGAGGTTATGCTTGGTCTCCAGGCGAGATATTTATTTATTTATTTATTTTGTTTTACTCTCGGCATTTCTGTATTAGAGAGGGGAGCGCATTACAAGAGAAAGAATGGGGGAAATAAAATTTGAGATATACATATTATGTGCTAATTATACAATGGTGCCTGAGGGTTCATTAACTATATTACAATATTTGATCTGCAAGAACCATTCATAGACCCTTACCTGGCTCAAAGCTTTTCTTTCAGAGCCTATCAAAGCATTTCGATAGTTTCTTTGACTGCTTTCTCCAAGAGGAGACGATGTGATGCTTAAACACATCTTTTCATGTCTCTGTCATCACAGAACAGATAGGTGATGACAGAAAGTCAAAAGGAAGCAACGTAATGAACAGACATGATGCTTGGCCAACTGATGCTGACGCTAGTTTAATATGTGCACCTAGTGCAACACATCTCTACTTCTGCCTCTGTTAAAAAAAGGTATTAGTTTTGAATCCTCCCTCACTCAAGTAACTGAAGGATGTTATACTGTTTCGATATGCTGTTGCTTTTCAGCTAAACCAAGCTACGCTGGAACAACTGGCCATAGACGTAATCCTTCCTCAGCTGCTACAGCCTTGTGAGGGCAACAAAACATTGCCTTTGTGCGTTCAAATGAAGTGGCATTGCCTTCATGGTTATAACATGTTGCCCAAGAAGGTGGCACACTATTATATTGTGTTTATATGTAGGAAGATATTTATCAGGCAGCAGAATCACCTGCACATATCTTGCACATTTAGTGGCAGTTTAGGTGAGTTGGTGCCACATTTTGATTGTATATTATCTTGGCAAACAGAGAGGGACAAAGATAAGTATTACTTTTGTCTTTGTCCTATTCTCTTGCTAAAAATAACATGTCTGCTTTCACTGCTGCACCCCATCAATGCTGTATGCCAAAGAGTAGTCCTCAAGGGGCTGAAAGTTACAATTCAGGTGGAAATACATTCGTGGAACACATTAGGCTATATACTCTTACTTGTTGACTAATGGCATCCTCGACAACTCGCCGCAGTGTGCGCAGTGTGATTTGTCAAGGAGGCCACAACACATACCTCCTTGTGACCATGACATTCTTTGTGAAAAAGTTGCTGCAATAAGCCTGTCGTGTAATTCACCTTGATGTCATTATTTTTCTTCACAGTACAGTTCTTATCTCTTCTGGTGCTGGCGACAACACAAGCTCACTGCCATATGTTGTTGAGTCGTCCACATCTCTCGACACAGTGCCAGCAGCACATTTGAAGCAGCTTTCTTATAGCACTGTTGTTGAGACAAACGACGTTGAAAAGTTGGATAACTCGGAAACTGAGCACTGCGTTTCACTGGAAGAGCCAAGCAAAGCGACGCTGGACTTCGTTTGTGGTAGGGCTTCTGCAGAGGGATGGAAGTGTTCACGCCAGAGCTCAAAAAGTGATAGCGAGCTCAGAAAAGATGCCGATGGACAAAACATAAATGGAAGAAAGACGTCAAGTGATGTTGCGACCTCCCCTGTCGTGGCCACTCCCCGAGAGCATATTTTCAGACTTCTTAATTCTTCTGTAAGTTGGTAATGTCTCTTTTTATTGTTCTGCTATTTCTTTACAGTTTCAGTAAGCAGCCTAATGATTATGCATAAACCTGTGCAGGCTAAAGATGTAAAACGGTGACTTGTAGAAATATTAAGCAAAAATGTTATAATTGTTTTTTACATGCATGATATTTTAGGGTAAATTAATGCAACCAAGTTTATTGCACAGCCAGATACTCCTACAGAGTGTGAGGAATGATGAAAGAACTCATTCCAGTCATTTCTGTGCATTGTAGGAGGGAGATCAAGTTCAAAGGCATAATGAAAGGAAAGTTAAGCCAGACAATACTTTGGACTACACTTCTGAAATAGTATTTTTACTAAAACATTGCAGAAGTGAAGGATGGATGAATGGACAAATACAGAAAGAAAGGCACACAAGATCTAGCTTGCCTTGTCTGACCTTCTTTCTGTTTGTTTTTCTGTGCCCTTCATCCATTTATCAATGTTTCACCAATTGGCCAGACAAAAACTTAAAAGGTGGGTAGTAGCACAACTTCAAAATGCTCGGCAGCTCATCGTAACATCACATATAGTGGCAATAGTAGCTGGTAATGCTAATTGTTTTTAATGTTCGAAAACTTTTGTGTCATTTGAAAATGAAAGCAAAAGTGATCTGGCAGCTTATGTAGGTTTTAATCTAAAGGATGACTCAAAATAGATTAAAAGATGACAAACAAGATCATGGCTGTGTTTGGTCTCAAGTTTGGGAGCGCAGGAGGTGATAAGGAATTGTTTCATGTGTTGCTGTATGTGTTAACAAGTAATATCTAAGCGAACTTGGTTGCTTAGATTTTGTCATTTTAATGCTTGATGGAAAATCATTTGCCATGGCACCTAATGCTACCAATGGCTGTCTTATTGGCAGTTAACAAACTTATGGAAAATACTTGAAAGACACTGGCAGCTATATTTCAAATATTGATTGATAGAATAGATGTACTTACCTGTCAACTTTTACAAGTTTAATGTAAAATGCTCGATTTTTAGATATTGTTTACAAATTTCGTATTGACATCAATAATTTTATTATTTTTCATTTGCATTGTTTAGTGCAAAACTGATTTCGAAAAAGTACAAAAACACGTCACCAGCCGATTTTTCTAGGCCTAACTTTTGTGGGCTTGCTCACATATTCATACTTGCTTGTGGGAGTGCTGCGCTCTTGTTGAACTAACAAAAAAAATTTTGGCAGCTGCTACGGGAACATTTTATAAGCTTCATAAACTGGAGATGTTTAAATAGTGATATTTCCAAATCAAGCCAAATATGAAATGGTTTTTCATTTATGAAAAAGTGAAATATGAATTTTGCGTGAAGTGCATTTTATATTTAAAAAAAAGGTTTATTTACATTATTTGACACATGCATGTAATTCCATTAGCAACAGGACTCTTAGTCAGCTAAGGAACATTAAAACTTCATTTAGTTACCTGATGCGCTATGGCAGTGACGATAATGAAACAGAAACGGCATGTCACCATCATGAAAAAAAGAAGTGTGATACTACAGCACTGCACAAATACATAATAAATTGCTTCACTTAAATGGAGACAACAAATTCATATATAGGCTGTCTAAAAGTGAGGCATCCTTATTGAACAACTGGAAACTACTGAGCAGAAGTTATCTGCCTAATGTGTTAGCTCAGGATCTGGTGCCTGCCTCTGCACAACCGTGGCTCTCCTGTGGCTGAATCATTTCAGTACAGTTCTCACATGCATCGGTATCTCTCCCTCGTGACTCCAATTAAGAGTTATTATCCCGTAGAGTGAATTTTGAATTAAATTAGGATAAAATAACAGAGACTGTTCAAGTTGTATTTGAAATTTCGAATAGGCACAACCTCTATCGTAAACATTTCAGTCTTTTGAAACTGTAGAGCAGAGTACCTGCTTGCAGCATCTCTACAGAGTAGACTGTGGTGTATGTATTTTTTTTCTTCAGCATTTTAAACAGTAAAACACTCTTTAGTATTTTCACCAAATTTTTGTATTTTGCCTCTGACTGTAGCTTTTTCAAAATTTTAAGGCTGGCAGGTCTGGATGTTATATTTTTATGTATATTTACTATGATTGGGCACAAGTACCAGTGTGGAAAAGCAAGATAGCTGAAAGATGTTAAAAGCAGGCCAAGAGATGTTTGCTTTAGTGGAGGCTAAGGGTAAGTCCAAAGTAAATTACTTCTCATGCAAAAAGTACAGGGATTATAAAAAATAAAGATCTTTTTGTTTATACACATTTATCTTTGTAGTGCATGGCTTTCTTCAAGACAAATGCTGCTGATTACAGTCCCTGTCGTTTTCATCTATGCAAATAGTCTTTTTTTTTCTCTCTCTTTCTCTCTTTTCATGTGGCATGTATGGGTAACTTCTTATTAAAGGATGTTGGAGGCATGCTGTACATTCAAATGGAGCTATGCTCCAAAAACCTTGCTGACTGGTTGGCCGCACGTAATCAGCGGCTAGCTGAAGAAGAGTCAGGTAAGAAGCCCTAATGAATACTAAGCCCTAATGATCACTTATCACTATTTTTTCAGTTTATCTTTAACAGTGGATTTTCCTAAGCTTAACAGAGAGAGCTCTACACCAAAGAAGTACCAGTAGAGCACATTACTTGGGCATGGCCTGCCTTTCTTTCCTGTCTGCCTCTTCAGTCTTAATTTGTGTGGCTGTGCTGTCAAGTCCTTAGGCATTACAGAGGGAAGTACTTACATAAATAACCAACTTGAAAGGAGAACTAGAGGGTGTAGCATAAAATTGCTATGCAGCTTATGTGAGCTTATCTAACCAGAGATGTCGGAGCCAACATTTCCGCAAGCAGACTTTGTCAATCCCCTTGTCGAAACATTGGCTCCTGTTGATCACTCCATGCCTCCCTCTTCCTGTGAACCACTGTCTTGTGTGGAAAACTGGCCCATCAGTTGTTCTTAGTGAAATTATTCATATTCTAAAGCTGTTTAAGAACTTAATTGTCAGACTTGCCTATCAATGCAAGTTTTAAACAAGCAGTTGACGGAAGAGGAAGCTATAGCTCGAGCCGAAATTCGATGCTGCCATACATATCAAACGCAGCAATACTTTTCAAAAGTAACCACTGGGCTGATTTTAATGAAGTTTGTTGCGTTTGAGAGCAAAAGCCAAATTCTAGTGACTGTTGGATGCAGAAGTTCAATTTAACCCTTTCAGGGTAAATTTTTTTTGCTGTATGCGACCGCCCAGGGTTGATTTTTTTTTTATTGCAGATTTAAATTCTCCAGAGGGACCTGTTTGAAAAAAAAATATTTTGTGTTGGTATATGTGTACTGGTTATTCATGAATAACAATAAAAAAAGAAAATAAACTTATAAGAATTAAAAATTTCATGCATTGTTATACGCATAGTTCAAGGCTTAGAAAATGTGCACACGAGAATATTTTGCAAGTCTCAAATGTTCCTGCTCCTACACTAATGTTTACGTCCATTGCGTAATCGAACTACGTAGGTGAGCACACTCATGAAAACTGTGTGACAAACTTACGCTAATCTTCATCTTATCGCCAACCAGAGGCGATTAGTTTTCGGGAGTCTCCAAAAAAAAAAGGAAACGCATGCATGGTGGCATCCTTCGTATGCGCACCCCTGTGAGCAATAAATGAGCGAATAACAGGTGGCCACCCTTTGAGCAATTAGTAACGAGAGAGCCATCAGTTTTGCTAATGCAAGAAGCCGAAACCGCCCGCTGAACAAAACACAAACTAACCGCCGCCCACCCGCATGTGCGCCAGTGCGTGAGCGGTAGTATATAGATGTGCCGGAGCAAACATACTAGCTCTAAAACAAACCATGCAACGAAAACGGAGAGAGGAAGACGCGAGAAAAAAATTCCCTGTATTCCCACATAGTGGCAGCACATGCCCGGAAAGAAAAAAAAAAAAAAGGAAAATTGGCATGCTTTTTAAATGTACAGATGGCGCCATAAATATACAGCATCGACCATTTTGGACTTGTTTGCCGCGCCATATATTTACGTCATTGACTCTGAAAGGGTTAAGGCCTGAATTTCTTAAAGGAATTTTCAAAAATTGGCAAGCTTGAAGAACATAAATGCAAGAAGTTTAAAAATTCGTAGCTCTGCACCAAGAACAGATAGCACAGTTTCATAAAGTGCATCCATTAGAGCATCCAAAGCGGGCAGATTTGATATGTCAATTTATATCTTACATTAATTTCTTGCATTGTTTTGAAGGGTTTTGCAAAAGTTGTATTCACATATTAATGGCATATTTGAGAATCGTGTAATACATCAATTTTGTCTGCTTTAGATGTACTATTAGATGCAATTTACAGAAGTGAGATATTGTTTTTCATTGCTGAGTTAGAGAGTTGTAAACTTGATAGTTTCATTTTCTGAAAATTTGCAATATTCAACCATCTTTATTTAAAAATTGATGGCCTAAATCAAAAATTCATTACCAACATTCACTAGGCCTTAAAGTTTTTCTTTTTAAATGAAACCTCATCAAATCTGGTGCAGTGGTTGCCAAAGAAAACTATTTTTCCTTTCCCGTGTATTTGGATGGGAGGCTTCCTCTTAACTCTAGCTTAGCGTTCGCTACACCTATAACTGAGCTGTTCCAAAATGCATTAGCTTTTCACAAAAAATTGTTCTAAGATACACCTGCTGTCACTCATTCTCTGTGTAACAAACTTCCCTTGTTGGTGCTTGGAGGGTTAAGCAGAAATTTGACCCTTCCTGTGTTTTTAACTTGCAGCTAAGAGTAGCATCAGAATCATTCCACCAGCAATGCGCTTCTTCAAGCAAATATTGAAAGGGGTGGAGTATATGCATTCCAAAGGATTCATCCATAGAGATATTAAGGTAGGTGGAATTATGGGTCAGTGCCTCTACTTATGAGTATCACTCTTGTGCACATGGCCACTGGAATTCTGCTTGTTGCTGCTGCTCCTACTTTTTGCTATATTCTTTGTATATTCTTTGTACAATCTTTGTACAATCTTGTGTAAGCTCAACAGTGTTTGCTCCCTCTGGTAGCAGAGCTTTTACGGTGCACAAAACTGCTGTAGTAAGCTTTGCCATAAGCTGTCCAGAGAATAGTGCATTTAACTAAGGCATTCCTGCACACACTTTTCATCATGTTCTTATATGTTATCTTGTTATCTCTAATATGTTTAAATATCTATAATGCTGTTGTGATGGGTTGAAACAACCCTAGGGCTAACAGGGGGATAGAGAGCAAAGACAAGGTACAAACAGGGTATTGAAATGGAACTGAACCATAAACCAGAACTTAATCGGAACATTATAATTTTGTTTACTGTGGAAACAAACTGAAAACTGATATTAGTTATGGTTGGCCACCTGCTCTGGAGCAGTTTATCCATGCATTGCTTGCAGTTGTGGCTCTGCCATGCTACATCATTTGTAAATGCATACAAGCTTGATGTCATTCTACAATTTGCTGGGCTGCTAAGCACGAGGTCGCAGGATTGAATCCCGGCAATGGCGGCCGCATCTCGATGGGGGCGAGATGTGAAAACACCCATGTACTTAGATTTAGGTGCATGTTAAAGAACCCCAGGTGGTCCAAATTTCCGAAGCTCTCCACTACGGCATGCCTCATAATTAGATTGTGGTTTTGGCATGTAAAACTCCATAATTTAATTAATTTTACAAGTGGCAGCACCGTTATTGTGGCTTTCAACATGTTGTGTTGGGAGGCAGGCATGTTAGTAATACATTCATGAGCATTTGAAATTAATGACCGTGAAATAGTTCTCCAGTGGTGGGGGACCTTTATATTGGCTCTCCTTACTAAATATCACCAAGAATTAAAAAATAACAGAGGGCTGTATGTGAACGGTGATCATTTTATGTTGTTGGGTGTTGCTTATGCTAGTCATAAGTATTTTTTACCTTGAAATATTTATTAATAAAGTCTAATTAGGTAATCTTTAACTTACTTAATAAGACATCCTAAGAATTGTATCGATTCCCCCCCCCCCCTTACTTTTTTTTCTTTCCTTGCAGCTCCCAGAAGCACCATAAGCTTTTCTGAAATAAATTTATGCTGTTTTCCTGTAATTGTATACTTAGTTTGTCCAAAGGAACATAAACCAGTTTGAGTCATTATTATTTCGTTATAGAGTGGAATCAAAACTGAACCATTTTCACTTAGCTGGAACGAAAATTGGAGTGAAAAAAAAAATGCCTCTGGTTAACACTCTGGGTACCAAGTCCTCAAATGAGTAGTGTACTTATAGCTGAATGTTTTTCTTTCCTCTTTTTGTTTCTGTTTCATCACAAATTGCTGTAATTGAAAGCTTAGCCAAAATAATTGTGGCAGAACATGTCATGACAGTTTGATGTAAGCCGGCATTAATTTCTTGATTGGCCTTGTCCGTGGCCAATGCCAGCGCTGCGAACGGTGCTGCAATTACTTCAGCAGGGGAACTCGCCTTTGTTGTCTGCTAAGCTCCAGCTAGTGTAGCTGTGTGTCCATTTGTTTTACGTATGACACAGAAAAAAAGAAATTAAAAAGCTATGCAGATCCAAGGCACATGTTAGAATCTGTGTGAAGTGAAGCTTTACTGAAGCAGGTAATAAATCCTTTAAAAGTTTCATTGCATCTAATTGTGTTTATTTTCATGTTATGCAACGTGTAATGCA